>NC_142016.1:7618857-7946357 GCF_049901735.1 Notechis scutatus
TTCATGCTCAATAAATGTGCAACAAAAAATGTGCTGATAGAGAGATACATAGAGGATGGATTAATAGATAGGTAGGTAGGTAGATAGGTAGATAGAGATAGAGATAGAGATAGAGATAGAGATAGAGATAGAGATAGAGATAAAGATAGAGATAGAGAAAGAGAAAGAGAAAAAGATAGAGATAGAGAGGTAGGTAGATGAGAGAGAGAGAAAGAGAAAGAGAGATGAGATGAGAGAGAGAGAAATGAGAGAGAGCGATGAGAGAGAGAGATGATAGATCATTCAAACTCAGGAACAGAGTAAGTTGCATTCATATGTATATGTTTTTGGATGCTATTTTCCCTGAAAAAGTATTTATGGAAGTGTAATACTAATTTTGACACTGAGACCTACATCCAACATCATCCCTGCATATGGTTCAGGCATCTGCTATTTCAGGTAATGCACTTGTTCTTGAAAAATCAAATTTGAATCAAGTGATATTCCCTTACATCAGTTTCCTGTTCAGTAACTATACCAGAATTTTCATGGGGTTGCCTTGGACAAGTATTCGGATGGATGGATGACCACATAGATAGATTTTGTCCATGATGATCGATCTCTAACCTGTTCTTTCAAGTTCCTAATGGTGCAATTATCATCAGCATAACTAAGTCCATCCATCTTGCTACTGGTTTTTCTCTTCTTTTTCTTTCTGCCTTTCCAAATATTAAAGCATTTTCAGAGACCTGAGTATAGTTAAAGAAAGAAAATTTCTTTTCCTGGTCACTTGGGCCTTAAGTGAAAACTCTTCATTTGATGATCCATCACTTCAATTTCTGTCCATGGTATTATCTGGAGTCTTCTCCAACACCCAAGTTGAAAGTTGCCAATACTCTTCTGATGCTGCTTCTTTAAAGCCCAATAAATATTCAGAAAGTAACCAAAATGAACATAGCAACTCTATTGCTCTTAGGTGTATTCTATTTATAGCAGGTTACTGCTCATGTCAACTTGCCTGATCTTGCCTATAACATGGGACCTGTTGTGTGCCAAGGACAGGGTATTTAAAAAAATAGGATTAAGGAGGTTGGTGGGATAAGGTAGTGCTCGCTGAAGGGATCTGGTGGCCTAGTGGTTAAGACACTAAGCTGGTTGACCTGAAGATTGACAGTTCAAGACCCAAGCACCGTTCTTGCCCCAATTCTTGCCAACCCAGCAGTTTGAAAGCATGCAAATGCAAGTAGCAATAGCAATAGCACTTACTTATATACTTCACAGTGCTTTACAGCACTCTCTATGAGGTTTACAGATTGCCCCCACAATCTAGGTCCTCATTTTACCAACCTTGGAATGATGGAAGACTGAGTCAACCTTGAGCTGGTGAGAATCAAACTGCCGAACTGCAGGCAGCCGGCAGCCAGCAGCCAGCAGAAGTAGCCTGCAGTACTGTATTCTAACCACTGCACCTCCACAGCTTGTTAGATAAGTAGATAAATAGGTGGGAAGGTAACAGTATTTCATGCGCCTCAGCATATAGTCATGCTGGCCACATGACCATGGAAGCATCTTCATACAACACTGGCTACCTTAACTAGGAAATAGAGATGAGCACCATTCCCTAGAGTTAAACATGACTAGATGGGAAATCTTTATCTTTTTTTAGAACCATTAGAGACAAGCCAGGTCAAAAAGGAGTCTTGGAGAGGATTCACAGAATCATGGAGCTGGAAGGGAACGAAGGGATCATCAAATCCAGCCTCTGTTTCAAAAACCCCAGTGAAGGGAAAGAAACCATTCATTGGGAACATCTTCCACGGATTGGCAATTTTTACAGTAAAAAAAAAAGCTAAGCTCAAAGTGACAGGTAAAAGGTAGCATTTAGTGCATAGGTGGAGATTTTTAATAGGTTGATATAAAAGGAATAATGAGCCTCAGTTCCTCCCTCCAATAGTCTAACTGCACTTCACAAAGTCTGCTTTAATTACAGCCAAGACCTCCCATAGAAATTCTTTCTGATCCAACATACCATGTGCTCTTCCTGCACAAAGTCTCTTCTTCCTTCAGGTGCCACAGGATGATTGGGGAGGATACCCAACATCGGGGAAGGATGGCGAGATTCCTTGTCGACGGATGCGGAGTGGCAGCTACATCAAGGCCATGGGAGATGATGACAGTGGGGACTCAGATACCAGCACCAAAGTGTCTCCCAAGGAGGTGGCCCGGCGCGAGGCATACCGCCGTTCATCCAGCGTAGATCAGGCCAGAACCAAGTAAGAAGTTAGGAAGGGTGCTAATATTTCCTGGTTAATACGTGGGGGGTGCTTAAGAAAGGTTGAACATTGAATTGAGCTGTGGTCTATACATAAAGCATACTCTCTCAGCCAAGAGCAAGAAGCTATAGGAAACCTGGGTGAGGTTTCCTAATACCGGTAGCAAAACTGATATATTAGGGGGGAAGGCAAAATGGGTAAGGGTGGAGGATAATGGTGTCTCTGTTTAAAGAGAGTAGCAGTAGAAGTTCAAAGAAAATAGAGGAGAGAGAGAGTAGCAGAAAAAGTCAGTTGGGAATGTGTTTGTTTGTTCCTGAACTCAGATTAGAAGCCAATTATTTTTCCTGACCTAAGGGAGACATGGGATACCTGAAAGAGTTGGGCAGGGCAGGAAAAAGCTAGCCTTCAGGACCATGGATAGTTCCAGGCAGCCAACATGCCCCAACGATCTGAGGGCTTGTATGCTTCCTGAGCCGTCTTCCTCTTCTTTGACTCCACCGCTTCCTAAGGAACTGAAAGTCAGATCAAATCAAAACTTTATTATGGTAATTTGATGAGAAACATCAGAGCAATTTAATGACAGTCGATAAAGGAGAATATTTGTAGGTCAGAGTTGAAAGTCTTTGATGCCCTCGGAGCTTGGTTGTTTTCTTGCAGATATTTCATTACCCAAACTAGGTAACATTATCAGTGCTAGCGTAATGATATTACAGTACCTAGTTTGGGTAATGAAATATCTGCAAGAGAACAACCAAGCTCCGAGGGCACCAAGGACCCCTTAATGACAGTCCTCTGAAGTCTACTTATCAGGTCACTGACTCTCTCCTTCTGTGCTGTCCTGAAGCCAACATGGTACCAGTCAAGGGCTCCAAATTCTCCAGATCTGCTCTCTTTGGCAGCCCAACTTCCTTCCTTATCAGCAGAGTGTTGAGGTCAAGTCTAGAATCACATTCTGTATAGCTGATTATTTTGTCTTCCTGATTCATACAAGTCTAACTCCTTAATGCCAAGTCCTGGTAGTTGCTGGAGGTTATAGCCACAAGAGTTCATTTCATCAATATTTATTGCCAGTTTGAAATTAAGGAGCGTATCAATATCCATACAAGGATCTACCTATTTTATGGGAGCAGAGAACTTGGCCATATTAAACCAGCCAGTCCACTTAGCCTCCTTTCCATGTGTTCTGCTCCTGTCCTGCTTTGGGGGTTTGTTCAGAAACCTTTCTTCCCCATGTCTCTCATTAGGTTTGCAAGTAGACACTATTCTGACTCATATATCTGTAACTGTCCCAGCTGCTGCACACCACCCCGAATCCGGCCACGGGGACAAGGGTATGGACGTTCCTTCACCACTGGGCAGGTGAGGTGGTTTTTCTCTTCAGTTCTTGGATTGTAGAAAGCTGACCAAGTAGAAGTGATGGTCAGTCATGAGAAGTAACACCAATAACAATTTAGCTGAATGGAGATTGTGTCATATAACTTACGGTATTATAACTGGATGGCTGGGATACAGAATATTGAGATTCTGTCATTTTTTTCCCCTGCTTGTATTGAGAGTCTATCATTTCCTCCCCCCCTCCCCCGCTTGTAGTGGGATGATCAAATAAAAAATCAATTTTGGGGAGGAATGCATTTGTTTGGATTTCATTGTCCCTATTGAGATGCTTGAAGTTCAGCTTTTTTCTCCAGGGATGTTTTATTAAGAAATGCTCCACCAAGCAAGAAGAGAATTCTAGACCATCCTTCTTTGTGGAAGCAAAAGCTTTCTGGAACAAAAGCTAGCAATAGCAATAGCATTTAGCAGTTTATAAAGTCACCATATTGCCTCCAAGAATCTGGGTCCTCATTTTATTGACCTCAGAAGGATGGAAGGTTGAGTCAACCTTGAGCTGGCCAGGACCGAACTCTTGGCAGTGGACAGAGTCAGCATGCAATGCTGCATTCTAACCATTTCGCCACCACAGCTCTTAGGTAGATGGAATGACAGGTGTTTGGTCTAATCTGTAACTAAAAAAATGGCAATGCCATCAAGCGAATGAGGAATTGTTACATTCATAAATATCTGCAATGCAAGCCATCTCTGTTGGACCAGAATTGGCAGTGGAAATGATTACATTTGATTGGATACCAGGCATGTCAGTCAGGCTGCTTTGGCTTAAGAAACCTTGGCTGTTATACTTTGGTCTGATGCATGCTCAGCTTAACTGCATCCGTGAGTTATTCGCCCCTCTCTATGTTTTGGCATCTGCATGCTTTGCCATTCAGTCATTCAAAAGCACCATATACACCAACCCATTTCTGCAGAATAATCCTGGAATGGCTTTTAGTCTCTGGAGCCAAAAATTCACACTTTGCATTCCTGAGATTTCATTTGCGCTGCATCTTGGAAAGAGGAAAGAGAAATTGATAAGTCACAAATCACACTGTGTTTTCATTTATCGTGATTGGGAAAAAGAGAGCGAGGGCAGTGATATTTATTTATTGCATACAGCGCATTAGATTTGCAAACATAAAAAGACTGCCCTGGTTGTGAATAACAGATATTTATGTCGGTGTTGCTGGAATTTGAGATGTTTAAAGGGAAAACATTCTTAAGATACGTCTAATTAATTTATGGAATTCACTAGGACAGGAATGCAGCAAATGGTCCAGCAGAATTTCAAGGGAAGAATTAGTTACAGTAACTGAAATTGTGGGTTAGGGCATCTAAAAATTGGGGAGAAATTTTGCAATGAATTTTACATTTTCAAACCAATGCACAAGTCAAAATTGTTCTTCAGACTTTGCACCTTTACACATGCATACACACACACACACACACACACACACACACACACACACACACACATGTTATTATATGATAATATTAGTCAGAGGCACAATTGCCAAAAAAAATGCACAAAAAAAATTGTTCGCAAAATTCATTACAATATATTATGGAGGGTTTTTTTAAATAAAAAAAATCTTGAACTACTGCAGGACTAGACAAGCCAAATACACACAAAGAAAAATGAGAAACATGATCAAAACTGACAGATTTGCACAAATGAGAAGTAGAAAGCAACTGAGAGCAACTGATATTGACAGATTCTCCCACCCCCAACAATGGCTTAAGTGAATCATATACAAATCTGCAGATTTCCAAACTCTTGAAATAGGTGCTTTTCTAAACAATTGAAAGAAACAGAACTTATTTTTTCACAACCCAAAACAGGCATTTGTTTTGTTTGGAAGAAGTCTTAAATTAATCACTCTTACTGGCAATTAACTATTCACATAGGTTTGAGTGGAGTTTAAGTATACTTGGTGTGAATCAAAGCAGAAATTATCTTTGCAATTTCCAGCAATCGCAACTAAGCAGCATACCAGAATCAACCAGCCTTGATAAAATAAGACTGATTTGCTTTTAACTTGGAACTCTGTGGTTTTGTCTGAATAATCAATTCAAGCTGTAGCTCTTAGCTAATTAATTTAAGGCTTCAACCAATGCAAGGTTGCCAATCTAATTTACACATATACTTAATTTTATTTGTTCTACTGCTAAATCCTAGGACTGAACATAGTTTTCTGGGGACAATTTTTCTTGAACTCTGCCTGGCATTTTGGGAATTTGCAGTGACTGACTTTACAGGTAGTCCTCTACTTATGAGCAGAATTGACCAGAATTATGGTTGTAAGTCATGCGAGTTGTTAAACACATTGTCATGTGACTGATCCCTTTTTTGAAGCAGTCGTTAAGTGAATTCAGCAGTTTTAAAGTAAATGCAACGGTCATAAAAAACGTCTCTTGCTGGTCACATCTACCCGACCCATTAGAGTGGGGAGGCAGGGAATGCTGTGGGTCCCATCTCTGAGGGAGATACACCTGGTGGGACCCAGAAGAAGGGCCTTCTCTGTTGTGGTTCCCTCTCTCTGGAACATCATTCCCCCAGAGATTAGAATGGCCCCCTCTCTAATACTCTTCCGGAAGGCACTGAAGACCTGGTTCTGCCAGCGGGCCTGGGGAACCCAGAGTGGGATGGATCCCATCAGATGGCTCGTGTGATCTGCTGTCGTTGGGGCAGAGGGGTGGGAGTTGGGGGGTTATTTATTCATTTATTTCCAGATTTTGTTCTACTTTACTTTATTAATTTATTTGATTCTTTTTGTTAGTTTTTATTACATTTTATTTTTATTTTTTGTTTTAAATATGGTTTTACATTGTGTAAGCCTCCTCCAGTCGCCCTGGGCATTTGCAGCGATATAAATTAAATAAATGAATAAATACAGTGGTCATAAAACAAACATAATGAACATGCTGGTCTTTAAGTGAACCTATTGTCCACAATAGGCAGTTTTTGCCAGAAATTAAAAGTAATTTAAAGTAATCTAGCAAAAAAAAAAAAAAAACTTTGCAAATTGTAGTTACATGACTGCAGGATGCTGCAAGCAGCTGCAACGCGGATTGGTTGCCGAGCTCCCACAATGCAATCACACATGACCGCAGGGGAGGGGCCAGCTGTCACAACTTCTAATTCAGTTCACAACTTTGAATGGTCTCTAAGTGATCAACAGTAAGTTGAGGTCCACCTGTGCATCTCACTCCAAGACAGGGGTGTCAAACTCGATTTCATTGAGGACCGCATAAGGATTGTGATTGACCTTGGGGGGGCTGGGGGGCGTGGGGGGGGCGTGGCCCATTTGACATCCTTCCTATTGGGAGTACCTGTGGAGCCCAAGCACTCTGCTAGCGAAAACGGGCTCCCGAGCTCTGTTTTCGGCTGCCACGGCCTCCTGCAACCCTCTGCCAGTGAAAATGGAGCTCGGGAGGGTTGTGTGCAGAGTCTGTTTTCGCTGGCAGAGGCACCGCAAGCCAGTCTGCTGTTTCTAGGGCAACCCTGTGGGCCAGATCTAAGTATCCTATGGGCCGGATCCAGCTTCCGGGCCTTGAGTTTGATACCCCCGCTCTAAGATGTGGTTCATTTAAATACAGTTTGTTAAGAAGCCTCAGTTTTGATTTAGGGACAGTCTGTGCAAGAAATGGTGAGGTTCAGGCAATACATTGAGATAATAGCTAACAAGCTACCATAGTTTGACTTATGGTGGTATAAGAATCCATCAATACACTTTTGTTATAATGGTGAATGGTGAGATTTCTGAGAACATAGACCCATCAGAAATTTGACACCAGGTAGATACACTCCTTTGAGGGTACACTTAATAGGACAACTTATGGATAAATTATTGAATGTGTGAATGAGTCTGAATTCCCTCCTCTTCACCCTTCCATTGTCTTCCCAGATCAATGATGAGTTGAACCATCAGTTTGAGGCTGTGTGTGAGTCTGTTTTTGGAGAGGTGGAGTCCCAGGCTGTGGAGGCTTTGGATCTGCCCGGTTGCTTCCGCATGCGCAGCCATAGTTACCTGCGGGCCATTCAAGCTGGATGCTCCCAGGACGATGACTGCCTCTCTCTCTTCACCATGGCAACAACCACTCACCAGCCTGGCCAACCTCTCACCAGCAGCATCCTCAAGCCAAGCACCTGTAAGTACCAAGAAGAACCTCTAGGTAGGGATGAACAACCTCTAGGTAGGTGAGATTAACAGAAGATCTTTTGGTAACATGATGTAATGTGATGGGAAGGAATTTAGAGCTGACCTGGAGGAAGGTATGAGAATGCTGTTCTATGGAATGATGTGGATCTCGCCATGGTTTTAGGCAGGAAGTTATATCTGAACCAATTTGCAGGTTAATAAACCAACTTACTTCTCGCACTCAGTTTCAGGAAGGTAGAATTCTATTTATTGTACCTAAACGTGACTTTCTTGTTTCTGATATAAATCAATTCACGTTAACTTGTATTTGTACAGGAAAGAATAAAGACAAAAACTTATCGGGTTTATTTATCAATAAACTAGATCTATAAATGTAATGGACAGAAGGAATAACCTGAAGAACAAGAGGAAGATCCACAACCAAAACAACTGTCAGATAAAAGACATCTGTGTCCTGGGGAGAAGTGTAATTAGAGAAAGAATCTCATGCATGACCTTCCCTCATTCTCATGAAGATAAAGAAAGGAAGAGAAAGCACATTGAGATTTGCAAGATTCTGTTATTATAACTTTACAATAAAAATAATATTGACTTGAGGTTTTTGACTTCCAAGTCTGTCCTATCTGGGAGAATTGACGTCAAGTCTGAATGAAGTTCCTCCCTCCCTCTCTTAATCTTCATGAGAACTAAGGAAGGTCAGATCTGAAAGTTTTCTCAAATTACATTTTGGCCTTGGACTCAGATTTTTTTTAATCTGATCATTGTATAACAAAATAATAGAGTTGGAAGGGACTTTGGAAGACTTCTAGTCCAGAGGTCTCCAACCTTGGCAATGTTAAGACTTATGGACTTCAAACTCCCAGAATTCCTCAGCCAGCCAGCATGGTATCCAACCTACAACATGGTTGACTGAGGAATTATGGTAATTGAAGTCTATAAGTCTTAAGATTGCCAAGGTTGGGCACCCCTTGTCTTGTCCAATCCTCAGCTCAAGTGGGAAACTTTATACCATTTCAGACAAATGGTTGTCCAATATCTTCTTAAAAGCCTCCAGTGTTGGAGTGCCCACAACTTCTGAAGGCAAGCTGTTCCACTAATTAATTGTTCTAGCTATCAGGAAGTATCTCCTTAGTTCTAGGTTGCTTCTCTCCTTGATTAGTTTCTATCCATTGCTTCTTGTCCTCCAAATGTATTTTGGAAAATAGTTGATCTCCTCTTCTTTGTGGCAGCCCCCTAGACATTATTTTGGTTGCAACTCTTCCTGCTATTCTTCAGAATTATTCCTTCTGCCCATTTCAATAAATCAATACCAAACCAGGCAGCCTTGGGACAAGACGTTTCTGATGACCTGGATGTAGCCTAGTGGTCGCTAATTAAAGGGTAGCATCCTTTTTAATTGTTCCATTTTGCTTTCCTTTCTCTTCCCTACCCACCCCTCAACCTCCACATAGCTTTTAGTTACCGGAAAGCTCCACCAGCCCTCCCTTCAGGAATCAAAGCCAAGCCCCTCATTGCTGTTACAGCCCAAAGCAGCACCGAATCTACCCATGACAGTTTCCTGCCCAGAGAGGTCAACCGAAGTCCATCCTGGGCCAAAGAGGCCACCAAGCACTGCAACTCCTCTGAGAGTTTAGAAAGCACCAAGATCACTGCCATGTCTCTGGATTTGCCTTCGATCCAACCCCGGACTTCTCCCAAACCTTCTACCCTTATCATCAGGACGATTCCAGGGAGGGAAGAGCTAAGAAGTTTGGCTCGCCAGAGGAAATGGCGTCCATCTATCGGTGTTCAGGTAGGTTTGGGATGGCTTCAATGCTGGAGGGAAGTATCTTGTATGTATGCTGTATCTTGGTTGGAGCCAGTTCAAGAAGCACTGCTTGTGACCAGCTTCTTATTTATTTCTGTCATAATCATTGACCATCAGAAATGTAGTATCTTATTTACTCCCCTCTTATTGGTATTATTATGAGGATGGTTATTATTATTCTGTTGCTTTGAAAGTACATTACAGCTTCTGCACAGAGACACATTCCTTGTGTGTCTAATTACACTTGGCAAAATAAAGTATTCTATTCTATTCCATTCTGTTCTGTTCTACTTCTCTCTACATTCCATTTGTTATGTTATGATGTTATGTTGTGTTGTGTTATGTTATGTTATGTTATGTTACGTTATGTTCTACTCTACTTTACATTCTGTTCTACTCTACTCTACTCTATTCTACTCAGGTCTTTGGTGGTTTTTGAAGTACTCTTTGTGAAGCTTTAGCTTCCTCAGCCACATTTGCAAGGCAAACAGCAAAAAAAAGAAAGGAAAATGTTGCGTGAATCTTGAGTGAATTGAATTTTCTTTAGAAGACCCATGAAATTTGGACTACAGAGGGTTCTTCCATCCATCTCACATCCTCATTAAAAATGAAATTGCCTTCAAGCTTAAAGATACAATGCCATGGTTGCTAGAATCTGATTTCTACCAGCAAAATAGCCTTCTTTGTGATCTGCAAAGAAAGCAACACAATATTACAAAGACCATTTCCTCCCACACTGGCTTCAGCTTCAGAAAGTTCCTCCTCCCGCAATGCTTTGACAGGAGCAGCCAAAGTTGCCTTCTAACCAATGCAATCACATTTTTCTCACTTCACATTAGCAACAGGAAAAGTTGGAAGTGATAAACTGAAGCACACTTCAAAGCACCTCATTAATAGGCCTTTCTTTTGGCTCAAGAGCATCCACAGCAAATTAAAAAAATTAAGACTGTGCTGTGAAAGTTTTGCCTGCTTTCTATTTTGTCTGTCTGTCTTCTGTCCGTCTGTCCATCTGTCTGTCTATCTACCTACCTACCTACCTACCTATCTCAATCCATCATCTATCATCTATCTATCATTATCATCTATTTATATGTTTATCATCCATCATTCTGTCTGTCTGTCTGTCTGTCTAGCTATCATCTATTTAGCTGTTATCTATCTAGCTATCATCTATTACAGGAGTCCTCAATCTCTAGTCCACACCCCACCGGTGGCCTGTGGCCCATTTGGAAGAACTGGTGGGCCAGTATACACACACGCAAAGCTGAATTTATAAAAGCAGCATACACATCTTCTATATATTTATCTATTTATTATCATCTATCTATTTATTCATCTATCTTTTGTCTATCTATCATCTTCTCTCCGTCTATCTAGCTATCATCTATCTATCACTATCATCTATCTAGCTATTATCACTTATCTCCTATCGATTTATTTATCATCCATCTATCTCTAGCTAGCTACTTACCTACCTACCTATCATCTTTCATCTGTCTCTGTCTGTCTGTCTATCCATCGTCAACAACAACGACAATCTTCCTTCTATCTATCTCTATTATCTATATATCACATATCTATAACTATCATCTATTTATCTATCTCTACCTCTATCCTCTGTCTGTTTATCACTTTACATATAAAAAGGAGACCAGGCTGTTATTGCACAGCTGCAACCATTGTCCTCACTTCTTTGACCACTCCCCTCCCCCACTGTTTCTCATTTTTATTCATTTTTTAAATGTGCCACCTGCCCTGCCATCTCCTTCATTAGCAGGCTTTGTCACTTAGCATCCATCCAGGTGTTGCCGGGAGAGGTTCAATGAAGTTTAGACAAAGGTATCCAAGCGGTTCAGCCGAGGGGGCAAACAAGTGGAAAGGAAGTGTCTGATCCAACTTCATGGTGTGCCGTTGCTTTTGACAAGGTCAAAGTGTCAAAAGCAGTGGGGACAGCACTTAATAAACCACTCCAAGCTGACACCAATGAATCAATTAAGCTGCAGTGCCAGTCTTTCACAGACTCGGCCGTTCAGGGTTGTGTTCTGCAAAAGATGCCAATACTTTTCGTGCCGTTTAGAGTTTGAAAAATCCTATTTACTATTTCAGTGCCAGTCCTCTCCAGGACCTGCTCCAAACATAGTCAAGACAATTGCAAGCTTCTAGAATTTCCAACTTTATAGTTTGTTTTGCTTTTAAGGCAGTCTGGTGCCAGTTGCATTAAAAGAAGCCCAGCGGGTAGACGTTTGGGCAATTAAAGCTTTTCCTGGCATGGAGAGCTGCCAGCTTCTTCACCAGACCTCTGGTTTTGCAACAGAAGTGAACTTATGACCCCATGGCCACAGGTAGCCTTCAGTAACCACTGTGGGGTTGCTCTTCCAAAAGGGACCAAGCATCTTCTGCAGATCTGGCAGCCTCATGGGGTTACAGTTCAGCATTTTGCTTCCTGCTGTTTGAAGGAAGCTCTGTAATAAATAAAAACACACAAACCTCTTCATGTGTGCATAAATTGCACGCTAACAAGTGCGTTTGCACACCAGGC
The DNA here is from genome assembly GCF_049901735.1 of Notechis scutatus. Classification (NCBI taxonomy): domain Eukaryota; kingdom Metazoa; phylum Chordata; class Lepidosauria; order Squamata; family Elapidae; genus Notechis; species Notechis scutatus. The sequence goes on from NC_142016.1 coordinate 7,630,990, forward strand.
TAAAATAGGGGTCGAGCACTTTGTGGTCCACGATGTGAAAAACCTAACTATTAGCTATGTTCCCACCCCATGCAACAGCTGTATTTGCACAGTGATCGTTTTCTCTTGTTTGATTCTTTTGTGGATTAGAGTCCAATAGGAAAAACTAACCACTGAACTGGCTAATGGTTCAATATATATAGGTAGTTGTCGACTTACGCCTGCCATTCAGCCCAAAAGTCAGATCCGCTTAATGACCATGTGACTCACTTAACAACCATGCTTAACAACCGTGGCACACAAAAGATCTTAAAATCGGGCATTGCCTTGCTTAGCAACTGAAAATCTGGCTCTGGTTATGATCATAAGTGGTGGACTATCCGGATTGTGCATGTCGTTAAGTCTCAATTCTTTGTCTCTTTTTCAGTTCTATTAATAAACTTCCTTTTCTATCAAGCAGCTACCCACCTCTCCTCTGTTCCGCTAATTAGGTTTTTCTTCCGGCTCCATTAATCAACTTCTTTCTTTCCTTCTTGCTGTCTTCTTTCCCTTCCCCAAAAGGTGGAAACCATATCCGATTCTGACACCGAAAGCCGAAGCTGTCGAGAGTTCCACTCCATCGGTGTTCAAGTGGAAGAAGATAAACGGTATGGCTGGTTAAGCATGCATCTCAGCGCCTGCGTCTCTTCCCTCACACACGTACACATACAGGCAGAGTCACAAACATGCATACACAAGCACACATCGTGCCACCAGTCTCCTGCATTAATGCAAAAACTTGTCAGCCGTATTGTCTTCGCCCACATCAGCATTTGCAAAGCAAATTTTCCAAACAGATTCAAGCAAGAAGAGCTATAGTCCAATGTTTCTTGGCAGCTTGAAGATGCGTGGACTTCAGCTCCCGGAATTCCCCAGCCAGCACAGCTGCTATAGTCGGTGATGGTTAAGGACAATTTGGTTATCTGTGAATGCTTCCCGGCTAAGTCTGAATATTATTGCCCCGTCTTGGGGTTTAACATTATAGGGAAAAAAATCAAAATGACTGCAGGGTGCCTTTTGAGGGATTTTGCTAGAGGGTACCCTTTTCAGATGACTCAGGGGCTCATAAAACTAACTCACAAGCAGAGGTTGAGGCTTTGACTCTTTCTTGGACGTAACACTTGGGACGAAAGGCAACCCTGCATTCACAGCCACATCTGGACTTCTTTGACTCTTTCCCCCTCTCTACCTGCCCAGAATAGATCACATGACAGACCTGCAAGGCTGATTAAATCAGAGGTGCACAATTTGGGGCTCCAAGGCCTTCGTGACCCATCGAAAGCCTTGGGTGAGATTCTCCAAAGCTCTAAATACAAGGTGACACTAAAGTTTGATGTGAAAGAAGCCATGACTAGAGCATCAACTATCAAGTAGTATTTAAGAGTAAATTTAACTAAGACAAACTACAGGCGGTGCTTACTTAACAACCATTCCTTCAATGACCGTTTGAACTTATGACAGTGCTGAATGAGTGATACTTAATGACTGGTTCCCATACTTATGTCACTCACAGCATCCTGCGGTCATGTGATCGCCATTTGCGATCTTGGCTTCCTACAAGCAAAGCCAATGGGAAGCCAGCAGGAAGTGACAAATGGCCACCCATATCAGACCTCACTTAATGATCCATGGTGATTCACTGAATGACAGCAACCATATATGCCAGAATTTCCATCACTAAGCAGCAGAGTATGTGATGTTTACAACTGCACCACCCAGGCATGGAAATTCCAGTCCCAATTACCATCATTAAGTGAAAAGTATCTGCGTTGTACATACCCTGCATTTAGGGAATGTTGTCCAGCTGCCATGAACATTAGGGACATCAGTTGGGCTGACTTTGGTATTCCAATCTTGGGGCGATTTGGATCTGTTGAACTTCAACTGCCATCATTCATCCCCAAATGCAAGATCTCTGGTAGACCCAGGGTCATGGACATCTGTGGGAAGGCAGGCAAGGCAAGTAACATCAGAAGTAACAGAATAACAGAATTGGAAGGGACCTTGGAGGTCTTCTAGTCCGAGCCCCTGCTCAGGCAGGAAACCTTACACCCCTTCAGACAAATGGTTATCCAATCTCTTCTTGCAAACCTCCAGTGATGGAGCACCTAAAGCTTGTAGAGGCAAATCAGTTCACTGATTAATTGTTCCAACTGTCAGGAAATGTCTCCTTAGTTCTAGGTTGGTTCACTCCTTGATTAGTTTCTATCCTGCCTTCAGGTGCTCTGGAAAATAGGTTGACACCCCCCCCCACACACACACACACTCTTCTTTGTGACAGTCCCTTAGATTTTGAGACACTGCTATCATATCACCCCTAGTCCTTATTTTCATTAAACCAGACATGCTCAATTCCTGCAACTGTTCTTCAAATGTTTTAGCCTCTAGTCCCCTAACCATCTCAGTTGCTCTTCTCTGTACTCTTCCTCGAGTCTCGACATCTTTTTTTATGATAATGCCACTGTAGGAGACAACCAGGCTGGGCTGAAGGAAGGGGTCAAGGATGTCATCAATTTGGAGTCCCTTCATGCTGAAAGAGTTCTAAGTCCAGTCCCCCTTGAATTCCATTGACTCTTATCTATCACCAATTTGTTTTGACCATTAGTAGTTCAGATGTTTGTTTAGGGATAGCATGGAATAAACCTGTACTTATTTGAAAAACCCTGGTTCCCGATTTCTTATGCTTGACAGCTACCATGAAAATGATAGATGGGATATCTTAGTGACTTATACAAGACTCCTACATACAGGCTTGAGATAACCTAATGCAGGGAGTCTTTGATCTATGACTATAATTGAGTCCAAGATTTTTGTTGCTAAGTGAGACAGTTTCTAAGCGAGTTTGGCCCCATTTTATGATCTTTCTGGCCACAGTGGTTAAATGAATCACTTGCAGTTGTTCAGTTACTAACACCTTTGTTCGGTGAATCTGGCTTCCTCATTGACTTTGCTTGTCAGAAGGTCGCAAAAGGTGATCACACAACCCCGGGATGCTGCAACTGTCATAAATATGAGCCAGTTGCCAAGCGTCCAAATGTTGATCACGTGACAGGGGATGCTGCAATGGCTGTAAGTGTGAAAAACAGTCATAAGTCACTTTTTTCAATGCCATTGTAACTTTGAACTAAATGAACTGTTGCGTGTTGAGGACTATCTGTGTAGCATGGGAAGGAGCAGGGACTCATTAGTCTGAGTCCTGGAAGGGAGCATTCTTGACTCTGAAAGAAGAATAAGTCCAATTAGTGAGCCTCGGTGGCACAGTGGTTAGAGTGCAGTACGGCAAACTACTCCTACTGCAATTTAGCAGATCAAACCTCACCAGGCTCAAGGTAGACTCAGCCTTCCATCCTTCCGAGGTGAGTAAAATGAGGACCCAAATTGTTGGGGGAAATAGGCTGACTCTGTAAACCGCTTAGAGAGGGCTGTAAAGCACTATAAAGTGGTATATAAGTCTAAGTGCTATTGCTATAAGCACTCAAGCCAGAAACTCAAGTTTATAATATTTTTGGGACTCTCCAACCTCATATCCCTTCCATTCATCACACAGACCCCTGAATTTCAAAGCACCTAGCTAGATATCCCTTTTCTCCTTCCCGTGAGCAATTGGCCAGCATGTTCTCTGCTGCACTCGGTCTTTCTCTGGTCCTTTAGCATCCATCCAATACTGGTTGCCATAGAAACAGGCCAGGAAACGCAAGGGAGGTTGATGCTCAAACAAGAAGGCATGGAATGTGTTCCTGCTTTGTTGAGGGTTTTTCTGACTCTTGTTCCTGCCTCTGGGACCCAGTAGCTTTGCTGCAGACAGAGATGTAAGCTGGATGTGAAAGACACTTTTTTCTCAAAATTCCCCAATTTAATATTGACATTCTAATTCTTGGGCCCCAAAGTTGTAGAACTAGATTGGCTGGAAAAGGAAACTGTTCATATCATTCAGATTCAAAGATGAAGGACCTCTGGAAACCATGAACCATTTCCTTTGTCAGTCAGTGAACATCTAGAACTATCAAACAATCCCTGGATTGCACATATTAGCATATTCCAGGGGAAAACTGACATGTTTCAAGAGAATGATAAAAAAAAAATCCACGCCAGGCTTCCCATTTTGCATGCCCATCTCTAATATATGTTGACCACCAATCACAAAGAGGGCTTGTATTTTCTAGCTTTACTCTCTCTGGTAATGGCACCAAATCACCCCCAGGTTCTTATGGCCCTCGGTGGTTGAGAAAGAACTTTATAACAGGCATAAATGTTTATGGAGATTCTCAGTCATCCAGGTCATGGTTGTCCCAAAGATGTTTTTTCAAGAGGCGACTGGACTTTCCGATTGTTGTTGTAGTTTTTAAAGATGTTTTGCTTCTCTTCCGGCTCTGACCGAATGGTGGGGAATGGAAGGATTTATACTCCTGGCAGACAGCTGGCCATTCGCATCCTTTTAGCAAGTCGTTAAGGCCACCTGGAGGTTTATCTGTGTCGTAAGGGTCACCTGAGTAGTAGTGCAAATGGGTGTGGAACTGTTGAAAGGACTGTGTTGTAGACTGGAGATAAATGATGTCCTATACCTTCCCCTCTGTTGAGAAAGGGTTGTTCAGTTTACAACATACATAGCCAGTGAGAAAGTTTTGTACAACAGGATTAGAAAAACAGTTGTTCCAGATGACTCAACTTCATGGGCAAAGTAGAACCTACTGAGTTAGGTGGATCAACCCTGTCTCCATTGAATTATAAAATACCAGGGTCGCGTTATAGAATACTAGGGTTTCAGGCCATGAAACAAAAATGACATACAAGTCTTCCAAACTAAGTTCTTTATTATTCCTACACCTATAGACAGAATCTTGCCAGACTAAAAACTCTACTATCTGCATCTACAACAGGGATATCAAACTCGTAGCCTGCGGGCCAGATGCATCATGCACTGGCCACGCCCACCTCTGTTTTAGCGAAGGGGGGGAAAGTTGTGATCGTCCCATGATGACAATGTGACGACACGAATTTGACACCCCTGATCTACAACGTACTTTGGGAACTATTAGGGAGGGGTTGACTTCACCCTCTTTCTCTCACACAAAATATCTGGGCTTAGTTGCCTTTTACTCCTCTAGAATGCAACCCTCCCTCCTGACAATCCACCTCCATCACACAGGGAAATCTAATCCTTTCTCCTCTTCATCTCAGGCGTGCTCGGTTCAAGCGGTCCAACAGTGTGACAGCAGGGGTGCAGGCTGACTTAGAGCTCGAAGGCTTGGCTGGGCTGACCGTGGCCACCGAGGACAAGGCCCTTCAGTTTGGACGTTCCTTTCAGCGGCACTCCTCCGAGCCTGAATCCACGCGGCAATATTCTGTCTACAAAACCGTTCACACGCAAGGGCAGTGGGCCTATCGGGAGGACTACCAGATGCAATATGACACGGTGGAAGTGCCGCGACAGGAGTCCTGGATGGACCGAGGCTCCCGCAGCCTGCCGGATTCTGGCCGAGCGTCGCCTTGCCACCGGGACGGCGAGTGGTTCATCAAGTTATTGCAGGCCGAGGTGGAAAAGATGGAAGGCTGGTGCCAGCAGATGGAACTGGAGGCAGAAGATTATGATCTGCCAGAAGAGAGTGAGTCTCCCCAGGGCCAGGAGGTTGGGCAGCTCCATCTGCACTGTCGCTGGGCACAAGCCAAACTGTAGGGCTCTGTGGCTGAACATATTTCGGACAAGAAAATTAATACCTAACTAGAGAACGAAATGATGATTGCGATGGGTAGCATCCAATATTTAGAGCAATAAATCAGAAGCCATAAATAGGTGTTGCATTTCAAGTTGGTTTTAATTACAGAAAAGATTGGTGAGTGCTATGCAGAAATTGTCATCCTTGGGTTACATAAAGAATTTGCTATACAAACACTTTTAAAAGGGAAAAGTACATCCAGGGATTCCTCTTGAAATTCCTTCATTTGCTTGACTAGAGATTGTCCTCAAGTTACCACTATAATGACTGTTTGAAGTTATGACAGACCTCCCAAAATGGTATTTATGATCTGGATTTGCAGTTCTGGTGACCAAGGGACCCCTGTGGCCACGTGATCATATTTTGGGCACTTGCAACCAATTCACATTTAAAGGACATTGGCAGCCTTGCGCAGTCATGTGACTTCAATTTATAACAATGTTGACCAACATTTCAGCAAAATGCACTCATTGCAGACAATAGGTTTGCTTAACAATCGTCACTTAATGACCATGAATTTGCTTAGCAACCACCGTGATTCACTTAACAACCACCACAAAACAAGTTGTAAAATCTGGTTGGTCATATGATGACCTGTTTAGTAATTGGAACAACTTATGACCATAATTCTAGGCTCAGTTACCATTGTAAGTTGAGGACTGCCTGTATTAAGGAGGTGTTTGAAGGTCCTGTCTGACTTGTAGAATCAACTCTCCAGAGAGCCACTATCACTCTGGCTTCCATGCATTGATTTGGTCCCAAGGAAGAGTAATTCTTTCATGAAACTTTTTCTGGCTGGGAAGTATAGAACCACACAGAGGTTTCTGAGGGATGGAAAGATATGTCAAGGTAAACAACATTGCCTCCTCTCCCACATCCAATAATAGAGTTAGCTCAAAACCACCTCCAAGTGAAATTAAGATATTCTCCAGTGTCTTGAGGTAGAAAGCAGAACATGCTGGAGTAAACGCATGGCGGATTTTGGTACAGCTTTCGTATGTATCATTATGGTTGATCATACAGTCAACCAGATGTTTAGACTGGATTTGGCATTTTATCCACCATTTGAGTTCTTCCCAAGGACCTGGGATTGGCAGAAGTTGTTTGATGGTATTATTAGCATTATTGCTTTATCTCAGGGATGGATTATCTGCTTACTTCTAGAAACTCATAAACCAGAACCATGAGCCAGGAGAGAGTGGGTTGTACATAGACAAAGCTATCACAAAGAAAGTAAAAAAAGTCAAGATGGCAACTGGGTCATGTGAGTGAAACTGTGTCCTGCCTTCTCTCTCATACAGAGAGAGAGAGAGAGAGAGAGAGAGAGAGATGGAGATGCTATTGGTTATAGGAAGTGCAATTCCACAACATTTGTACAGACACGCTATCCCCTTTTCTACTTTGGGTAGAACTGAGTTCACTCATTAAACTAAGCCAACATAGTACATAAAAGTAAACCCACCCAACTATTTTATTCATGGTTAGAGTAATTTTTCATGGATTGTCTTATAACACATACATGGAAAAGCAACTGGAAGGTTCATATAGAGATTTTTTTCAATTCCTGGGGAGTCATTCAAATATGCCCATGATCTCTTGTAATTAACATGCCATCTCTGAAACATGGAAATAGAATGCATAAGGCTGGATGTTCCCCAGATAGTAGCAAGCATAGAAAAGGAGAGGAATTTAATTATTTCAGCCATTTAGATGGGAGGGAGGAACCTTCTCTGAAGTTGTTATTTGCATCTGGAGGAAATCTGCTGTTAATGCCAAATTTGGGGGATTTTTGCCGATTGTAAATGTCGGTTTTCCAAAGAATTAACATCTTCTTCCAAGCTTGTTTCAACTTCAGCATTAATAAGCTTTTCCCAATGGTGGTTGCCTTGTCTTAAAAAAAAAACAAAAGATTGCTTTTTAAATGCAAAAACCTATGCAATGTCATTCAGGGGTATCCAACCTTGGCATCTTTACAATTTGTAGACTTCAACTCCCATTGCTGGCTGAGGAATTCTGGGAGTTGAAATCCACAAGTCCTTAAAGTTGCCAAGGTTGGAGGCTCGTCTAAGTTGATTTGTCATGCAGAGGAACTATCAAGAATCACGAGTACAGAGCAGGCTTCAAATTTATCCCAATCATGACTCCATTGATTTTCTTGCTTTATCTTGTTCCGGTCCAGTTCTTGAGAAGATCCGTAGTGCGGTTGGCAGTGCCCAGCTCCTGATGAGCCAGAAAGTCCAGCAGTTTTACCGACTCTGCCAGCAAAATATGGTGAGGGGAACCTTTGATGTATGATATACATTTATATGATGCATAAATCGTGTTTCTTAACGTGCCTTCCAAATTTGGAGTGGTTAAAAAAAAAGTCCAGCTTTCTCCAGTAAATCTGTTTCTGGTGACTGGTCATGTCCAGGGACTTTCTTGGCAACAATGCAATATTAGCTTGCCACAGATTTCCTCTGAATTGGTTGATTTGACTTCTAAACTCTAACCCTGAATTCCTGGTGGCTCCTCCTTGTGTTTCAATCTACACATGGTCAGTCTGGAGCTGCCACCTTCTGAGATTTTGGGAGAAAAGCAGGAGTTGTAAAGCTTGTCCATGTTACCTGTGAGTTCAGCCAGTTTTACCTGGGCATGATTTTACAGTAGATGCAAGTTGTCATTGAAAAAATGCCGCATGCCACACCGAACCAGAAATGGACAAAACCATGTCCTCTAAATGTTCTTAAATTTCAGTTCCCAGCAGACCAGGAAGGTTTACATGGTGTGGTCCAAAAGTCAATATATCAGCCACACCAATGCATTTGATGCTCCATATTCCACACTAAAAAAAAAACAGGCAAAGTTTTGATCTCAACTTTAAGGATATTCATATTTTTGCCCACATCACACAATCGCTTATGCAGCAGACCAAAATCTGATTCTGCCACCAAACGCTAAACATTTTTTTCCCTTTTCTTCCTGGCAGGATCCCAGTGCTTTCCCCGTGCCCACTTTCCAGGATCTGGCTGGATTCTGGGATCTCCTGCAGCTCTCGATTGAGGATGTCAGCATGAAGTTTGCCGAACTTCAGCAACTCAAATCTAACGGGTGGAAGCCCGTTGAGGCTAAGGTAAACAAGAAGAGGAAGGGGAGGGGATGGAATTTCTTTGCTGACCCTACTGGCTCTTGTTTAGTCTGATGAAAGCAAGTTTGCTTCCGAAATCTCTGTCCAAGAAGAGACGAGTTGGATGGAATATGGGGCATGAAAGAGGCAATGAAGAGTGAAAGTCCTATCTCGCATTTCACAGAAAGTTCTCTAGCTCACTTGTGATAATTTACTTGTAGTTTCTATCGGCTCTTTTTCAATCTGATGTAAGTAAGTTTGATGAAAGTAAGTTTGCATTTGAAACTTGAAATTTCTGTCCAAGTAGAGAAGGTTGGATGGACTGTGGCTATGTATGGGGCAATGAGTAGGTCCTTTTGAAGGTCCTATCTTACATTTCAGAGGTCCTATCTTACTTTAAGTCAGTGGCCTGCCTGGATTCTCCTACTTCCTAGAAATGACCTCCAGCCAGAAGTTCTTCCACCAAACATTTTCAAGCTAGGAAGCATGAACAGCCGGGGAGCTGCAGAGTAATGGATGTTTCCCAGAAAACCATACTACCAAGAGCAGCTTCTATGCTCACCCCACCAATAAAGTTACACCCTTGAGACTAATTTGCTCACAAACCTGGAATGACAGCTTACTGCAATGGGGGTTTTTCCTATGAATTCTCCAGAACGGGGATCCCATGCAATCAACAGTTGCAGGAAATGGATATGTATACAAGTGGTCCTTGACTTACAACCACAATGGAGTCTAACATTTATGTTGCTGAGTGAAACATTTCAGTTGAATTTTGCCCCGTTTTATGACCTTTCCTGCCACTGTTGTTGAGTGAATCCCTGCGTTGGTTAAATTAGTGACAGGGTTGTTAAGTGAACCTGGCTTTCCCAGTGACTTTGCTCGTCAGAAGGACGCATATGACCCTGGGACACTGCAACCATCATAAATATGAGTCAGCTGCCAAGCATCCGAATTTCAGTCACATGACCGTGAGGATAACTGTAATGGTTATTAGTGAAAAATGGTCCTAAGTCACTTTTTTCAGTGCCATTGTCACTAAATTAACTGTGGTAAGTCGAGGACTACCTGTACTCTAATGAAGAGAAGGATTAGGGGTCCTGATATGAGTGTTCCAATATTTGAGGGGCTGCCACAGAGAGGAGAGGATTGACTCATTATCCAAAGCACCAGAGGGCAGGACAAAAAGTAATGGATGGAAACTTATCAAAGAGATATCCCACTTAGAATTTAGGATAAATTTCCTACCAATGAGAAGACTTAATCAGTGGAACAGCTGGCCTTCAGAAGTTGTGAGTGCTCCATCACTGGAGGTTTTTAAGAAGAGATTGAATAGCCATTTATCCAGAATGGTACAGAGTCTTCTGTTTGAGCAGCGGGTTGGACTAGAAGACCTCCAAGGTCCCTTCCCACTCTGTTAAATTGTCACCGTCACTGTTACTCTAATGCTACCAGGGACTCTTTCCCATGAAGACACATCTCCTAAAGATCTGCCAATTTAGGAAAGGAAAAATAAATCAAACTCCCAGCTAAACACACATCAGAGGCCGCTTCCTTGTCTCGCAGGTGGCCTGGGAGATTTGCTGAGTATAAAAGAGATAAAGGATTGAGAGAGAGTAATCATGGCTGTTTTCCTCCTACAGTCCCCCACCCTCACTCCCATCTCTGTAAAGCTGTGTTGCTGGCCACAGCAAAATAATTGGGCATTTTTAGTGAATCTTTGTTCTCTTTCATTATGTTTTAAAAAAAGAAAGGAAGAAAACAGCCAAGCTTCCTGAAAATAGAGAGGTGGAGAACTGCTCGGAATTTGGCTGAGAAACAAGTTCCAGATTTGGTTTATTTATTTATTTTTGCCATGTGTTTCGTTTTAATGCATCTGTTCTTTCACTCTCTGTGTGCGCTCATGTGTCTGCGTGTGTGCATCTCAAGCTACTTCCATGCATCCAACTCACAGCTGTGCATATTTCTTTTTTAGGCACTTCCAGACTATGACCAGCACATCTGGCTGCAGGATTGGGTGCTAGCCAGAAACCTGTCCTCTATAGTTTCAGTTTCATCACCTCCAGCATGACAGAAAACCCATTTCAAACCCAGATCTTTTACATACTTTCTTTCCCATCTTTCATGTAAAGGGTGCAGAAAGCCAGGATTCTTCCAAATATATGTCATTTTTGCAAATAATTAAGCAGCCATAATTCTTTTTGTACATGATTTTAATGAACATAGATATGCATACATTCATGGGTACTCGCTCTCCATCTCTCTTCTATCTATCTATCTATCTGTCTATCTGTCTGTCTGTCTGTCTGTCTGTCTACCTATCTATCATATCAATTTTCTCCATCTATCTATTAGCTCTATCTGCTATCTGTCTGTCATCTATTAATCATCTATCATTTCTGTTATTTCTATCATCTATCTCTTTCATCTATCTACTGTATATACCTGTCATTCATAGGTCTGTCTATCAGCTATCATTTTTATTATCTGTCATGTTCAACTCCAGGATGACCTACACATCATTAAACCATGGGTAGAGTGGCATAAATACAATAAAATAGCTAGTTTGAACTCTACCCTGTCCAATTGTTTATGCCTGGCACTAAGGTTGAGAAACACTAGTCTATAAACATCAGTTTAGACAGGCATTCGGTGTCCTCTAAAAAGTTGTAGGGGTTTTGCAAGGGGTAGAGATAGAATCAGCAACCTTAACAGCGGATGTCTATGGAGATTCTCAGTCATCCAGGTTATAGTTGTTCCAAAGGTCCTTTTCCAAGAGGCACCTGGACTTTCTGGTTTTTCTTTGAAGACATTTCACTTCTCATACAAGAGCTGATACATACATACACTTGTAGGAGAAGTGTCTCATACAACAGCTCAGAGCTGAGGAAGCTTCTCAGACGAGAACCGAAACCTCCTCAAAGAAAAGTTGTTGCCTCTTGAAAAAGCACTTTGGGGACATAACAATGGATGTCATTCTGTGATTACCCAAGAAGTCACAAGGCTCCAAGAAATTAACATCATGAATAATTTTTTTAATTTTTACTTTAAAACAATGAAGTCTACAAAGGACCTCAGTTGTATCTTTCCAGAATTCTATGCAGGAGTTTTCTAAATTCATTTCTAACTTAACTGTGAACTTCTGTGATAGCCATCCTGGAGTGCTGCAAAAGCTGTCTTCTCCTCCTTTAGAAGACATTTGGTCTTCTAAAACACAGGAACCTTTTCAGATACATCTCCTTTTTACCCTAGATAGCTTATACCTTTTCTCTCCATGTCTCTCTCTCTCTCTCTGTCTGTCTGTCTCTCTCTCTTTCTAGCAGGAGGAAAAGAAGGTGCCTCCGCCGATACCAAAGAAGCCGCCACGCTCCCAGCTGCACCCGGTGAAGGACCGATCTCTGGACTCTGTGGACCGACAGAGACAAGAAGCTCGTAAGAGGCTGTTGGCAGCCAAGCGGGCTGCCTCCTTCCGCCAGAGCTCAGCTACTGAGAGCGCCGACAGCATCGAGATCTACATCCCAGAGGCCCAGACCAGACTGTGAGGGCTGGGGCCACCTTTTCTAACCCTCTGCCGGGCATTCTGGGATCTGCTGGCTCTGTTCCACGGTTTCTTCCAAGAGAGAAACACAAGGATCTATCCGTCTCTACTTTTTTTAAACAAAAAAGAAGAAGAGGAACTTCTGAGAAATCCATGAACTTCATACAAGACAGTTGAGAAAACTACGGTTCTGGCCCTTTCCACTCATCTCTCTCAGCAGGACTTGGCAACAACCAGCCTATACCAGGAGCTGTCCTTGGATCCATCAGGACCCTCATCTCCTTCCCTTCCTCTTCTTACCACCTTTGCCTCCTGTTTCATCAGCGGGCATTATCCCTTCCACTTTAAATCAACCCCGTATATGAGCTTTTCTCACTGTCCTGCAGGCTCGGGCCCCCTCCACTACCCTGTCACTCCACCTCCGTGGGTTCTAGACCCATCAATATTTATATTAAAATATATATATATATGTATATGTACTTCTATAAATATAACCGAAAAGGCAGAAACTGCCCCCAAGACCACAGCTGTGTTTCTGATGGCGAGAGCTTCTCGTCTCCTCAGGAGACCCTGTTCCCTTCCATATCAGCAGCCCCCTTCTCACCACTCACATGCACAAACCACACAAATCTCTCTCAGTTTCCGCCCATTCACATATGTCTCGAGCTGGGACCATTAGCAAGCAACCAAGTCTTACATGGCGGTCAGGTCGACAGTTTTAGTCAATCTTGGCATGTCACAGTGGTTTCCTAAGGAGCCTTGGGGATAAAACTTCTAGAGAAATTTGCCAAAAAAAAAAAAGGTTCCCTGGTAGGAGAGTTCAGAATGTTATTTTATGTTAAAGGGTTGGTGATGACCCTCAAGGGACAAAAATCTATCATATGCACCGAAAGGAACCTGTGGCCCAGACAGAACACCACAATTTTGATATTCAAGAAGGAAGTTGTGGATGAGAGTCCAAATGACGTCTAGAATAGTACATCGGTGGTTATAAAGAATCTCTAAGAAGATCGGGGGATGTTTCCGGAGAGGGCTATGCTAGTGCCTCATTCGCAGATTTTTCCAGGGGGCCCTCCTAAAAATGTCTTCCATTCATAATTCTTTTCTGTTATACCAGGGCCAAAATGAGCTTTTCAAAAGAATCAGTGGAAACTCACTGAGAAGGAAAAATGTTGCCATATTTATGTTGCCATATTGAGTTGATAGCTCTAGTAGCCTGCTATTTGGAATCACCTAAAGGCAGGTTTTCCCCATTAGGTGTTCTCTTGATAGATTGGAATACAACTCACAGCATGCGCAACCACAATAATTTAGGGGAAAAGGGAGTTGCAGTCCAATAAATTGGGATAGGATGAGTTAAAATGATAGCTGGATATACATAGGTTATCACAATGAAATATGAGATTTCTCATCTTCAGGGAATCACTCCATATTAACGTGTGCTGTGGAAACCATGTTGAAAAGTTATCAGAGGTCTAAGATGCTCAGTTCCTTCACCTGGGGCACTGGCCAGGAGTTTTTATTCCTTAGAATTATTTTCTGCAGTGTCTGTCCTAGATAAGGCTTCCCAAACTCAGTTTCAAGAAGTTAAGACTTCAGTTCCTAGAACTGGAGAACTTCAAGTATGTTGAACTTAACTCCTATTGGCCACAATGGCTGAGAATTAGTGAAGGACACCAGACTGTGGAAGTCTACCTTAGAACAAACAAGTGAATTGTGTGCATCAATTCTACATTGGAAGACATGATTATTTGGTAGAAGATCCCAAGAAGAACCAGGTGTTCTGACAGCCGCTAGTCTAATGCAAGGAAAATCAGTAAGTCAGCTCATGGATATTTAAAACAGCATCGGTATACAGACAGTGATGGGACTGATACTTACTCTCCCCCATTAAAGGACAGAAAATCAATGACAGGGCCAAGTTGCTGAGGGTGAATTTGTGATCTTATTCCATGAGACTTCCTGCAAAACACTGCCTGAATTTTTGAATGCTGGGATTGTGCTGCATTACAGACTGAGACCTATGGATTTAGGGCTCTCTTAGTTCCTAGCTTATAACCAAAGAACTGATGATACAAAAATGATAGGGGAAAACCTAGAAGAACCAGCTTAGTTCCAGACAGGGTGGCATCGGGATGGAATTCAGAGTCGTTGGTACCTCTATGGTCAGATCAGAGGGTAAGAGAAATCTTCAGCCAGCAGTCTCTCAACCGTAACAACTTTAAGACACATAGATACCAACTCCCAGAATTCCCCCGACAGCATGATTGGCTGAGGAATTCTGGGAATTGAAGTCCAAATGTCTTAAAGTTGCCAAGGTTGAGAAACCCTGTATCCCAAAAGAAAAAGACAGCCATATTACCACAAATCCTTGTTTTCTCCTTTCTCAGCAGTTATTAAGACAAGAGAATAGCAGGAAAGAAGGAAATGGGAAGGAGAGCCAGACAAACTAGGACATAGAACCATGAATTACCATGTCTCAAAAAAGAAAAAAGAATAAAGAATAAATAACAGCTACAAATCTGCAAGCCATAAACAGATGCCAAAATTCTATTCATTAGTCAATGTTCCTAGTTTGTCAACAAAGAGTTACAATCCCTGTTGAATGGAGTATACCAGCTTGGGTAAAGTAGTATTAACTAGTTTTTGACATGGCCTCCAGAAGTAGTAAAATAATAGCTCCTACCATGCCTAGCCAGATACAGACTAAACCTTCCTGAGGTCACCATCAGATCCAGAAAAGCTGTGCTAGCAGGATCCCAAATATTTGACTGCATTCACATAATTCTTTAAGTTGCTTGCTGAAATATCCCATATGCTTGGTTATTGCTGCATGCTGAAGGATAAACTAACTGTATTACCTAGGTTCACACAACACACAGGTAAAGGTAAAGACAAAGGTTTCCCCTGCCCAGTTGTGTCTGACTTTAGGAGGTGATGCTCATCTCTATTTCCTAGCATAGGGAGCCAACATTGTCTGAAGACATTTCCATGGTCATGTGGTCAGCATGACTATATTCCGAGGCACACAGAACATTGTGATCTTCCCACCAAACTGGTATCTATTTATCTACTTGCATTTGCATGCTTTCTAATTGCTAGGTAGGCAGGAGCTGGAGCAAGTAATGGGAGCTCACCCCATTGCACGACACTCGGGTCTCAAACCCAGGCTGTCAGCTTTCCAGCTGACAAGCTCAGCATCTTTGACCACTGAGCCATCATGCTCCCCCTTACACAACACACTAAGCCACCACAAAAAGAAAAGTGAAAACTAACCAAGCTTAATGATTGTGTGAATGCATCTTCAAGGTATTTATCTTAGTTAGGTTTTTCATATATACACAACCAATGGATGATCTGTTCTACAATCATCTCTCACCCCTCAGTTGCCAAAAGAAGTTACTAAAAACAAATATTTAAAACAGACTGACATGCATAGCCATAAATGTCATCTCTTTGCATTTGGTTTTTAGCACGGCAGAAGCCCCTGCAGGTTCTCTGCAGGGAGAGAGAGAGAGAGCAAATAAGTTGGTTTCTTAAAAGGATTTTCAAACAAGACAATTCTTAGCCTTTTCTATTGACTTCCAAAACCAATTCAAATTTTGGAAAAGAGAACCAGAGTCCTCCTGGGCTTATTTCAGCTTTGAATGTATGACTTCTTAGTCTGATTGTTTATCTCCCAGAATTGTATTTATTTGGGTTTCCTCTCCTGTTATAGTAGTACAACTCTGCAGAGTAAATCACATGTTTAACTAAGCCATAATATAATTGGTTTGCTTTGAGCTTAGTGTTGTGAAAAAAAAAGAAGGAAAGACCTGTTGTTGATGCTGGTGAAGGATAATAACAGTACAGAAGAGAGGGTTCCAAATATATCACCAAACCTTTCTGGTGCCTAGTTCATTCCCCAAAAAGATGTCAAAGGTTAAGATCAGGGCTCTCCAACCTTGGCAACTTTATGACTTGTGGACCAACTTCCCGAGTTCTTCTGGGAGTTGAAGTCCACAAGTCTTAAAGTTGCCAAGATTGGAGACTCCTGGCTAAGATCTTCCAAGACCGTAGTGTCCAGCAAAGCTGGTTGTCTTATCCAGTGGTGAGATTCAAATCATTTAACGTTCTCTGCCCTAATGACCGGCTGGGTGGGCGTGGCCATGGGTGGGCATGACCAGGGGGTGTGACTGGCAGCATTCGGCCTCCTGCACCCCCCTGGGAGCAAAAAATGGGCCATCCCCACCACCCATCCCCGCACCCTACTTTGAGCCTCGTAAGTCTACCTGCATTTACCTGGGAGCCAAAGCAGGGTATATGGGGACTCCTGGAAGGTGTGGGGAGGGATCAGGCAGGGGCAGCCAGAGGTGGTATTAGCCAGTTCTCTGAACCAGTCAAAATATCTACTACCAGTCTGCCAGAACCGGTCCGAACCGGCTGAATACTACCTCTGGTCTTATCTGAAATCATGCAAGATGTCAGATAAGACACCACTATCTTGTGCAGCCTCCTAGGATCTCTCACAGTTCAGATCTCAGGAACTTCCCACTCTTAGAAGATCTTAGCCTTTGACATCTTTTGGGGGAATTGACTCCTACATATCTATATAGGGTTCAGAAAGCCATCCAGGACACTACTATTATGTGTCATGGATCCCTGGTTTTCATGGCTGTTATGTTGGTAACTTCTTGTCTACGATAGGAAAGAATAGAGCCTGATCATTTGACTTGGCTTTTCTTAATGTCCCCCTTTACTTCCTTAAAGTCCACAAGAGCAGGGGAAAAGGAAAGCATTTCTGGGATGTTATTCAACTCTGGTACCATAGCATCCTCACAAATGCAAATATTGTCTGGCACATCAAATAAGGGAAGATCACTGAAAAGGTAATTAGGGACTATGACTCATGCTCAGGCAATATAATATGATGAAATCGGGTGGCTTTTCCACTCCTGTCTGTCTGATGCAGACTAGGAATTTATTTCAATAGAAATACACACAAAATGAATCAGTGGTTAATTTGGAGGGGGGAGCTCTGTTACTGGCAGCCAAAAAAAATCTAGAATAGGTCATCCTGTTCCTGTGCCCTAAGAATTTTGTGAAAAGCAAAGATTTATCGACATTTGCACTAAGTGGCCCAGTATAAGATTTATTATCTATTTTGCATATTTCATGCTTCATTTTTAATATATCTATTAGCAATTCAGACTGTATCTGACAAGCAAATCAATATTTAAAAATGAAACCATCTTGGTCAATAAAGTATGCCCATTTAATATACATACAGCAAGGAAGGATTATAGATCCTAGTCTTATATATTTTATATTCTCCATGTGAAGGTAGATGGAAGTACAGATTCTCAAGCTAATGTGATGAGAAAAAAAGAGTGACAATAGTGATCCAAAAATTGCTGTTGATCTCTCAGAAGGGATCTAATTTTTGGTAAAAGCTGTTTCCTTGTGTTCATAATTTAAGGGGCAATTTAGTGTAAGTCACATACATGCAAAGCTAAATGATGAATTAGCAAATCACAATTTAACCAGAAATCTTGCACAATTCAGCTAGTGCAAAGTGTATGTCTTATTATGTAATGCAGACCTAGAAAGGTTGGTTAGTTAATGATGGATAAATGTATCACATAAATACAGCAATATATCCACCATATATATATATTGGGTGGCTAATTTTATTTCTGTCAGGGACCAGAGACTTTAGAAAGGAGCCCTGGTGATGCAGTGGTTAGAATGCAGTGTTGCAGACAAACTCTGCCCACAGACTGGAGTTTGATTCTGACAGGCTCAAGGTTGACTCGGCCTTCCATCCTTCCAAGGTCAGTAAAATGAGGGCCCAGATTGTTGGGGGCAAGATGCTGACATTGTAAACCGCTTGAGAATGCTGTAAAACACTATGGGGAGATATATAACTCTAAGTGCTTTTGCTATTGTTATTGCTACTGGTATTAAAGTAAATTTCAGTGCAAGCAACAAATCAATGCAAGCACTTCAGGGGTATTTCCGGGTCAAAAAGACAGGATGGTGTGATCAAATCTTTACCTGGTTTCCATTGCAACAAAATGACTACCATCTTGACTTTTAGGACCATGTCATGGGGACATTTCTACCTCCTTTAAAGATTTTTCCCATCTTGGGATATTTTGCGCTGATGAAAAAGGCAGTAAAGTGGAAAATGAATTAGAGACGTGTCTTTTACTGGTCTGTTTATAATGGAAGAAATTCAGCTCAGTTTAGTTGTGCTTAGTCTCCATTCAATCTTATGGGAAAAGCAAAAATGAGTTTCAGAGTGGGTCAAACCATTCTCTTCCCACCTGGGCCAGATGTCCATGCATTCACTAATAAAAGTTCCATGATGGCACACTGCAGTATTGCAGGATGATTCTGCTCTTAGCCAGGAGTCGGATCCTAACCGGCTCAAGGTTGACTCAGCCTTCCATCCTTCCAAGGTTGATAAAATGAGGACCCAGATTGTTGAAGCCAATATGCTGACATTTGTAAACCGCTTAGAGAGGGCTGTAAAGCACTATGAAGCTGTATATAAGTATAAATGGTATTACTATTGCTAAATCTATTTCTCTAGTGCCAACACATTAGTGTTCATGAGAATTTGTGCTAAAACTCTAAACTGCATGAAAAAAATTTTTTTTTACTGAAATTCACACCGTTGGAGTATTTTCTCTCAAAATATCTTTTTCATGCCTTTTTCAAAGGCATGAAATAACATAAGAATATCCAAGAAGTGTGAAAGCAGGCAAATAAATAGGTTAATCTGAAAATTGCAGATTAGATCAATTCTGGATTGGAATTTGCAGCCCAGGTACCTAGAGTGGGACTTGAGTCAATCCATATAGTAGTTCCTAGCCTCAACAGCCCCAAAATCTAAGCTGTTGAAAGGAAAGTTGATATAATAAAATAACCGAACAACAGGGTTGGAAGGGACCTTGGAGGTCTTCTAGTCCAACCCCCTGCTCATAGGAAACCCTATACCATTTCAGAGAAATGGTTGTCCAATCTCTTCTTAAAAACTCCCAGTGTTGGACCATTTACACTTTCTGGAGGCAAGTTGTTCCACTGATTAATTGTTCTGTCAGGAAATTTCTCCTTAGTTTTAGGTTGGATCTCTCGATTAATTTCCATCCATTGTTTCTTGTCCTGCCTTCAGGTTCTTTGGAGAATAGCTTGACTCCCTCTTCTTTGTGGCAGCCCCTGAGATATTGGAACACTGCTATCATGTCACCCCTAGTCCTTTTTTTCATAAAACTCAACATACCCAATTCCAGCAATTATTATGTATGAGTAGTGAGCCATGCAAGGCTTTGCTATGTCAAACTGGCAAAATATTGATGTTTCAATATCTGTTTCAATATCTCAGATCAAATCATCAAACTATTAACCAATTCATCAAATCAGACTTCACAGTTAGATTTGGTCGATCTAAAGATCAGTACATGTGTTTCTACAGAAAAACAATTTTTGGAATCCATGAAAATCAAACTGATTCAATCTGAAGACTCAGTTTGAGTTTTCGAACTGAATCAGTTTGATGAACTAGATTGAACAAGATCTCTGTGCCCCCTACTGAGCTTCATTTAGACTAGAATTTAATTTAATGAAACAATTTGCATGTCACTTAGGTTATTGTTTGTTAAATGTGTGCTGCCAACTTAGCGTTGTCCCATATGACACTTTAGCCATGGTTAAGCATGTTGTTTCCACCTTAACAAGTCACAATTTCCAGATATCTCTGGCTAGAGTGTGAAACTAACAATTAACTTTGTCAGCCATTTATGACCATAGTTCTCTCTAACCATCGGACATATTCAAGGGGCTGTAAGGAGGCAGTCAAGAAACTTAAAATGGAAAGCCTAATTGGTGCAATTGACACTCCAATTACTTTTTTAAAAAAATGTTTGTTATTTTGTTTGTTTAGTAAATTTATATATTCCCCCATCTCACCATCAAGCAACTCTGGGAGACTTACAACAAGATAAAACCATATAACACATAAAAACATTAAAATGATAAATAATAACCACCAGTCCCCTTGTGGTTGAGATGCGGGGCAAATAAATAAATTAAATAAATAAATATAATATTAAAATTAACAAAGATAGCTAAGGAAGGAAGCAATGGGGTGGAGGTGGAGTCTTCTCTTCGTCTATTAGCCAGTATGGAACACCCCCATTGGGATGCCGGGCCAATTGTCAGAACCAGGTTTTAGGGTCCTTCTGGAAGGCCAAGAGAGTGGAGATAGATTTAAATTCAAGGGGTACAATGTTCCAGAGGATGGGAGCCACCACAGAAAAGGCCGTTCTCTTGGATCCAAATTTTTTTATTGTCAAGGTCCGCAGCATGCTTCTTCAGCAAAAGTGAGGCAAGGCAATTCCAACTTTTCAATGATTTTTTTTATGATTTTTTCCATACTTTGACAACACTCTTAAGGAGATGCATGGAACAAGAGCACAAACATTCATGATATTGAATCAGAATGAGTTTCCATGTCTCTGTAGAGACCAAAACTGGGAAAGACTTTGGACAAACTGACTGCCAAACTGAATCTCACTCTTTGAAGGCCATTCAGGTATCTCTTTAGAATGGCCCTTTCATTCCTGTTTTTGGAGGTAGAGTCTTGGCAGGTGGCAACCCTTGGTTCATCTTGTCTGATCTCTAAGCTAAGCAGAGTCAGACCTGGCTCAGATGTGGATGGGAGACCCCAGGAAATGCTACTGTTATAGACTAGATGCAGAAGTTGAAAAACATCCCAGAAGAAAGCAGTAGGAACCACCAGAAATAATGCACAATTGGGGTTTTGTGATTATTAGAAATCTACTTCAATTGGAAGGAATGTTTATTCTTGAAAAACCATAGAGAAAATATCTGGCATGGAAGAAAACCTGGCCCTCCATAGAACAGCTACAATAAAAGACACGGCACACAGCATACTTAACCAAGCTCAGTTACTAACCAAGCAGTTGCCTTCATGGAACAGAAGCTTGATGACTTGCAGACTAGTTTACTTTTCCCTTTTTTCCCTTGGTTGTTTAGTGTGTTGTGTGAACTCAGTTGGTTTGGTTCCTTTCATGGTACTGTGTTCTATGGAACTGGGTTCATTCAGTACCCAAGTTAAATATTTGTAAGAAGGCAGCCAGTTAGTCCTTAAGCTGGGTTTCCCCACCATTCTCCCTGCCAAACTTCCCTACACACAAACAAACACACACACACACACACACACGATCTTTCCTTCTTTTAGACCACATCCTGTGGTCTTCATCGATAGACATATTATTATCCCAATAACTTTTTCTTTATTTTTTAAAGAGTTTATTAGTCCCTCTATTTATCAACTGTTTGTCTGTCTGTCTGTCTGTCTGTCTTTCTGCCTGCCTGCCTGTCTGTCTGTCTGTCCATCCATCTATCCAATTATCCATCTATCACATTTAAAAGCTTAGGGGCCCACTAGCATTCCTGGATATGAAGTTCTTGCTGAAATAGAACAAATTCCATTGCTTTGAAGCACATCTGCTTCCTTCTCCTTCTCCTTCTCCTTCTCCTCCTTCTTCTCCTTCTTCTTCTCCTTCCTCCTCCTCCTCCTCCTCCTCCTCCTCCTCCTCCTTTTTTTGAAACAAGTAAGTAGGGAGGGAGATCTTGATGCTTCGGACCACTGCTGCGGGACACAGCTCTGCATTTTCTGATCCAAAGTGCCCTCTGCCTCTCCCCACCCCATCTCCAGCAATTTCACCAGTTGCTGATTTTCAGCAAGCATCTTAATATTAAATGGGGGGGTGGTGGTCTTTAAGACTTAATGAGGTCAGAAAGAATGAGGGGGTAATCGATTGGTGGGGAGGATGACTTGGCCGTTCTACTCTGGGCCCATCAACTTTTCTCTTTGCCCACTCCAATGCCAACTCCCATTTCCTCACTGCTTACCAATACTTTGCACAAGACCTATCCGCCATCCTTATCTCCTTTCTCCCAAAGGTTATTTAGCCGGGTTGTTGTTGTTGTTTACAATAACGCATATAAATTGAGGCAGATGAAACAAACCACTTTCAAGATTATGTCAAACAGCATATAAAGGGGGGGGGGAACTGCACATGGCAGCAATTTTTGATAAAGAGGGTGGAAAGAATTCCTTATTGCACCTTCCCCCTCCCCCCAAAACAACATTTGTTCCCTTGCAAAATTGTTGAACTTCCACTCCAGTGAGTCCCAACCAGCTGTCAGACATCATGAGAACTGAAGTCCCAAATATTTAAAGGTCTCTCTCTCTCTCTCTCTCTCTCTCTCTCTCTCTCTCTCTCTCTCTCTCTCTCTCTCTCTCTCTCTCTCTCTCTCTTTTTTTTTGCTTCAGTAGAAAACACACCAATATTTGACCCTTCCTTTAATCTTCCTTGTAATTCTGGTCACCTATAGAAGAAATCTCCAAGTCTTTAAACCATTCACCAGGCATCAGCCTTTTGAAAAATGTCTGCCAGTCCTTGTCTTCTTGGCGAAAGATTGCCCCACGTAACAATGAAGCTTTCCTAAATTGAAAAATCCATATATATATATATATATATTATTCAGAAGGCAATGCTGCTCTCTGCTGGCATAGAAATGCAGCAAGTAAAACCTTCTGGCTTTCTGTGGTCAAAAATCTGCCTGGTTTTTAGATCCTCTTCCTTCTTGCCTATGGAGATTCTCAGTCATCCAGGTCATGGTTGTCCCAAATGTGCTTTTTCACCTTTGAGCTGAAGAAGCTTCTTGGATGAGAAGCGAAATGTCTTCAAAGTAAAACCAGAAAGTCCAGTTGCCTCTTGAAAAAAGCACCTTTGGGACCCTTTCTTTCTTCTTAGCTTCAGTTATTGGCAACCCAACCAAAGAGGCCATCCTTATTCCATTGTCAGCACTGGGACTCTCAAAGTTTGTCCTTTAGGAATCAAGTCCCACAGCTCACAATATATCTGAAAGGACCCTGCCAAATCTCGGAGCTTCAGCATCACCCCCACAAGAGAAGGCAAGCCATTCACCTCCCAATATTTTGGACTACACGTCCCACAGTTCCTTGCTATGGTCTATGAGGACTGGGGCTGCTGGGAATTGGTATCCAAGCATCTGGAAATCTGCAGAGTAGTCCTGAACCTTCCTAGCGAACCCTTTGCGGGGTAAGTTTGCATTATAGTGATGATTACAAGTTTGGGAAGCCCTTGGCAAGACTGGTTCTTCTGGATTTGGTGCTGGCTTTATTTTTCCCAAATGCAGTTGGTTGCACTGTATCGTTTCACAAGTATCAACAGCAGTAGCTGGCTTGCTATGTGTGTAGTTACAGGTAGCCCTCGACTTACGACCAGTTGCTTAGAGACCATTCAAAGTTATAATGGACCCCCCTGTAGCTACTTACAAGCCAGTTCTGAAGTTCTGACTGCCAGGCTCAGCCCCATTGTAAATTTGATTTGCAGCCTTTTTGCCAGAAGCCAACATTTACTTCCAGTTTCTGGCACAACCTGCCCACAGCAAACAATGGTTTTGCTTGATGACCATGGTGTTCACTTAACAACCACCTCAAAATAAGTTCATAAAATCAGGACGGTCACATGATGACCTGCTTTATGACCTTCATGGCTTACAACTGTAATTGCCAGGGCTGATTATGGTCATAAGTCAAGGACTACTAGGTACTGCTTTTTTTGTGTGGCTGTTTCTCACAGAGTAGCACTGCAACTTCTAGCCCATGGCCTTTGGGAAAAATAGGGACCCAATCAGGGGTTAATTTTGAGAAAAGGACAGACCCCGTAAACCACATTGCCAGTGGTATAACAGATGGATGAATGCAATTTTTATTTCAATTGCTCTTTTGTCTGGGTGGATTGAAGATGTCAAGTAGTGTTGGTCAAACTTGAAAACATTTGGCTGTGTTTTGGTGCACATTTCTCCAAGTCTTTTGGTTTGCAAAAATTGTGCACCTACAGTGAAATTGCAAAGAATTTTCCCTAAAAACGTGTAATTTTCTATACCATTTTCAAGAATAGGTGCATTTCTCATTCTGCATAAGATTTTTTAATTCATGTATGTTTAAAAAAACTTAGTAAACAGCATTACACAGCCTTTAAAAATGCAAAATTCTGTTGTAAATTAACGTTTAGTTCATACATTGGCTCAAAAATACACAAACAGCTCAGTGTAATGACAAATATCAACTAAATTGCTCCCCCCCTCCCCCACTTGCTGCATGGGATTCAAAATTTGGAATTTTCCATTTGATGAAAAGATTTCAGGAGAGAATCCCTCCCTTGTTCAGATCAGGAATTGTTGGAAATCAGGAGATTAAGAATGATGGAGAAATTTCCAATAAATTCCACAGCAGCAGCTTCTGCTACTTGCAACATTAAAATAAGCTTTAAAACAAAGTCAAGACAAATGTAAAAAAAATTCTCAAGTACCTTGAAAATGACCCAAAATAATAATAACAGGAGAAGCAAATTTTCAGTAAAAGAGAGGACAGATTTGACTATTTCCATGAAGGCCCCAATCTGAAGGATTCATAAAAGAGCATTCAGTCTTTCATACAGTGGCCTAGGAAATATCCTGAGAGAACTAAAATAGAAGAATCCTAGCATCTTGGTCTTGGGCCTTGAGGTTGGCATTGATTCTAAATGTCACAAAGAAAAGGGAGCATCAATTAAGTAGCCAAGGTGACACACTAGATTCCCCTCTACAATGTCCACACTCTAAACCATGTAATATGGACAAGGAGAGGCAAACTATCCAGACCTTTGTGCACTTTCTGTGCTTTATGGCTTGATATCCCAGGGCTGCTATAAAAATTGTCTTGCATTATGCTAGTAAAAAAGTTCTTGTTCAGACGAGACATCTGTAGAAAGTAGGAATGTTGCTAAAAATAAGATGTGTGGTGCTTCTCAGGGAGAAGAGGGATTTTTGCCATGTTTAGTGCCAAAACAACATCTGAGATGGAGCTGGTGAATTCTGCTCAGGCAAAAAAAATACATTTTTACAGATTCAGAGATAAGCTTTTTAGAAATCAGCCAATTTTTCTGTTCAGATAATAGGGGAGAGGAATGAGTAGCTGGGAGCAGTCATCTAAAGCACTGACACTGAAGGATTGAAAATATTATTTGATTTCTCCCCTAGACCCCAAGTCTTCACACCACTCATCCGAAGTAGGAGAGCCGATAACAGTGTTTGAAGAAGGGGATTTTTTTTATTATTTTGTGGGGGTGGGTGGAGGAAATATCCAAAAGGCTGAGAACTAGAGTCCTTGATGCTCAATGAGCTTGATGATTTTTTTGCGGACATTTCATTACCAAACTAGGTAACATCATCAGTACTTGAAGGGAGTGGGGTTTGCTCTTATTTTTATATCATAGTGCAGTGGTCCCCAATCTTTTTTATGCCGCGGCTAGTGTATTCAATCAAACAGATTTTTATATACTGTATCAATTTTATATACTTTAGTATATAAAAATAAGAGCAAATCCCATTCCCTTCTAGAACTGATGATGTTACCTAGTTTGGTAATGAAATGTCTGCAAGAAAACCACCAAGCTCAGAGAACATAGAGCTCCACAGTTCAACCCTAAGCTATGAATATTCTCTTCTGTTGGGCTGAGAATGGTGGGAAAGCCTTCTGAAGGGCAGCTGTAACAAGTCTGATGCCCTCCATTTGAGACCATTCCCATCACGCCAATACCCAGTCTGCAGAAGTTGTTGAGAAAGTAGTCCATCACACCTTGGTCATCCAGGCCAAAGGATGTTCTGTATCTCCAGGCCAGTGTCCTTCAAGTAGTTCTGCAAGTTTTCATCTCTTTCTTTTTCTGCTCATGGTTTCCCAAGTCAGTCCCCTGTCACATCCCTAGAGTCATAGGAAAAGCATTTGGCCAACTTTCTATCACGATCAGAGGAAGCTTTTGTTAATGGGGGAGCAGGGATAGGAGGCCATCCAGCATCTGCAGTGAGTCAAGTGCTATCTTGGGAGGTTTCCAACCAGAGAGGCCCCCGTGCACTATGAAAAATCTTTCCAAGAGGGGGCTGCGCTTTTTTAAAAATTCCATCCACCTGTTGAGTTGGAAGCAGCTCTGGCCTCTGTGAGAACTATTCCAAGAAAAGCACAAACAGACATTTTTTAAGCAAGACACAGGCCCCCATTAAGGGACAAAGACTGTACAGGCACCTTCTGGAAATGCCACACGTGGTTGGACTGTCAAGGACTTCCTGCCTGGGGAATGCTGGGAAATCACACGGGTAAGCGAGGCGCTCTTCAGCTTTTTTCAGAGCACAAGTCAGATCTCCCTGTTCCAGAGCGAACGGCCTTCCTCTGTGGCCTCTTTTCCTAAGGAAGACTTCCAAGTGACCTACAAGCACAACAACTAAGCCTGCTTGGGTTATTTGGCCTGGTTTTCATCTGCACATTGTAGAACCGATGGTGATGATGAGATGAAATGATATGATGATGATATGATGATGCTGTGACAATAATGATGATGAAAAAATGAGACAATGATAATAATGATGCTGTGACAATAATGATGATGATGATATGATGATAATAATGAGATGTTGATGATAATGATGATGAGATGAAGATGGTAATGACGATAGTGGTGACGATGATGATGATGATTGCTTAACAAGTATTTATGACTCACCCTTCAACCCAGAGTGTCAATAGACAGATTTGGAAATAATCAACCACTTCCCCGTTTAAAAAGACGCCCACATCATGTAGCCAAATCTTCTGCTCGAACTGTGTGCCTCTTTCTTGTTTTCTTTCTGGAGAATTGCTTGCTGGTGCCTCTGCTTTCCTCAAATGGAGTCGCTTTTACATCAGGGGTGACAACTCAACAAGAGTCATCAGGGAGGATGTTCGGATCCATTTCTGTGGAAAATCCACTGCAACACTGACCACGGTTCGGTGTTAGGAAACACACTTCAAGGAGAAACTCCCCTAACCCACTTGCCCAAAATAGGAGGGGGGTTTCCCAGAAAAATATCCCTGCCTCAGTCACCCCCAGGACTCAGCTCTTGCCATGTTACATCACTACCTTGTTCCTCGTGACACTCATCAAAATATGACTTATGATCCAGAGCCACCAACAGATTGCCCAATTCATCACAGCAAGGTTCCTTTCGAAGCTTGAGCCCCCAGATATCCTGGGCTTGCAACTCCCAACAACTTGGAAGGTGCAAGTTGATGATATTTGTCCCCCCACAAAAATATCTCTCTATGATGAGATTTTTCTATACCGCAAGAATTGCACAATATCATGGTTGAAAACTGCAGTGCTAAACTTGTATATCATGGAATACTTTTGATTAAGGAGTTTGGTATTAAATCCTAACTGACGATAAAATGATCAGGCTCCACTAAATTCAGTTCTTCTGTCTAGACCAGAGGTCCCCTACCCTTGTGGGATGCAGGCAGCACACAAACACATGATCCTCCAGTCCACGGAAAACCTCTCTCCACAGAACCGGTCCCTGGTGCCCAAAAGGTTGGGAGTTGCTAGTCTAGACATCTACTCTTACCTTATAAAAGAATATGAGCAGGTTGTCTGCAATAAACACAAGCTTTTAATGTTTTTCCATAGTTATGGTGTCTACATAGGTATTGAATTTGAACAGGTCGATGGGTTTGCTCCAGACTCTGCCATTTTCATTTTTTAAATAAACACCAAATTTCAACCTTTGCTTTCCCCCCCTTAAAAAGAAATCAGGCAAGTCTTTAAAACCACTCTTAAAATAACATTTCTTCCCACCCCCACCCACCCCATTTTTTTCTGGACTACTGTTTTGAACTAATGTTTGAATAAAATTCTGGATAAAGTTTAAATATTAGAATTGCAAGATGGATTTTTCAATCGAGCCAGCTGTCCTGAGAGGGCAAAATGGTTTTGCCAATAAGCCAGTTGATGGCTATCTCAGCTCTTTAACCAAGACTTCCTCTCCAGATATCTCCAACTGGGTTAGGAGGTACTAGGAGTAGAGGAAGTAGGGTATTTTGCTGTTGAAATAAACCTCACTGATTCACCTTTTCCATGGTTTCCACATAGAGCTGCCCAGTGGGATGTGTCCAAATCTTCTCACCCTCAAGGTCAAACGTATCCTACTATGGAGAGACTTTAGCACAACCTCACATCTTAGCAACTTGTTAAAAACTAGGTACATCTCAGGAACTTTTCCCAGGAAGCAGATCCACTCGATTTGAGATCTGCCAGCAGCTAAAGGCACAAAGGGATCTTGGCCCATTCTATTTCCTCTGCTCTGATGGCCAGAGACCAAGACCTGGTCACCTCTTGTGCTAGGTCTCAGTCCAAGAAGAAGGCCTTCCACTTATAAGGCAAATAAACTACTGTACAGTAATTGTGCCATGTGGTTCCATTTTTATTGTAATGACTTTAGCTGTAATAATAATAATAATGATAATAATTCCAATAATGAACATAATTAAAAAAAGATATACACTTTGAATATTACTGACCCAGAGCATTGCTTGGAAGAGCTTGGTCAAGTCTGAAGTTTTGCTTCTGTTTTTTTTTTAAACGTGTTCCTCACTGTGGGGATTGGCTATTGGTTTGGCAAAGGCACCACCGAAAGCTATTTTGATGGTCCAGGCAGGCATGTAAGCTGTGCTCCTTTCAAGATTAAGAGCTCCTAAGGCAGGGATGAGGGCAAATGTTCTCCGTGGATTTGCATTCCCCTATCTGCTGGAACTTAACGTTAAACATTCCTACAGCCAACAGTCCACAGTTACAAACCAAGATTTAGTTTAATGAGTGAAATGTTGCCTTTCTACCTCACCACAGCTCCTTGAGTTATGATTGCAATTGGGGCCAGAATTCCCATTGCTCAGCGAAGTGGTTGTTAAGTGAGTTGAGCCCAATGTTGCAACCTTTTTTTTATTAAGCAAATCACTGGAGTTGCTAACCAAATCACGCGGCTGTTTATTTATAAAAAATGTATTTATTTATAAAGCTTATCGGGCGCCCATCTTATCTCAGGATAACTTACTAAGTGAGTGTCTATGGCGCTTCTCCATCATCCAGGTCATGGTTGTCCCAAAAGGTGTGTTTTTTTTTTCCAAGAGGCAACTGGATTTTCTGGTTTTTCTTTGAAGACGTTTTGCTTCTCATCCAAGAAGCTTCTTCAGTTCTGAAGAAGCAAAATGTCTTCAAAGAAAAATCAGAAAGTCCAGTTGTCTCTTGAAAAAGCACCTTTGGGTCATTATGTGAGTCCAGCTTTCCCAGTTGACTCTGCTTAACGGAAACTGGCTGGGAAGGTTATAAATGAGGATCACGTGACCCCAGGACGTTGCAACCATTGTAAACAGGTGCTGATTGCCAAGTACCAGCATTTTGATGATATGATTGTGGGGATGCTGCAATGGCTGTAAGTGCGAGGACCGGTTACTAAACAAATGGGTGAAAGTTGTAGACTACCCGTAGATGCTTTTTGTCACATTTCCTCCACAATATTTTGGTGAGCTAGTTCGAATCTGAACTTCTCACAAAGCTCCAGATGCATAGAACCTTTGCTTTGCTTAAGAATGCACATCCTCCAAACATGGGGAATCTAACCTACTTCAGCATTTCTTCTGACAATCTCCTCTCTTCTCTGCACATAACTGAGGCGTGAAATACTGTCATACAGACAAAACCGTCACCGACAGAACTCTCAATCCAAGAACTTGCTCTCAACTCGAAACCAAAGTCACTGATTACTTCATATAAACCTTCACTTCTCTCTCTCTTTTTAACATTTCCTTATCGGTATTCAGACTGAGCTTTTGCCCTTTTGATGATGATATTGACTACTGGCATCTCAGATGGGCTTTGTTCTGTTTGTAACTATTTAGACAAAGCTAGCCGGATGTTGTTTGATAGCCTCAAACCTTGGACCAAGAACTGGAAACATGGATTTAAAGAGACAAAACCAGATCATACTGCCTCCTGGTGCTCAAGGTAATTGAAAAACCCCATAGAATATACATTGTGCGAAAATAGAACAGTTCCCAATTCCAAGCTGGGGGGGCAGATGTTGTGCAGTTTTCTACATGGGGGCACAACATAGTACAACATCCAAGAATCTTGCTCTCTAACAGCTTAAGGGATGGACTGTAAATACCACCTGCTTAGATTCTAAAGGAGAACAAAACACCTTTTCAATAATTTCCATTCTACAACAAAGAAGCTGGCTGATCAGCTGCAGAGCTTACAAAATGCTGCTAGTGATCTACTTCCTGTCCATTCCTGTTCTATTTGTAAGGGGTGGAGAATTGATTTATTTATTTATAGCCACCCATCTTAGCAAAGACCGTGGGTGGCTCATAATTTAAGAGAAAAAAAAAATATTTTACCTTCCATTGTTCGTTCAAATGGAATGCAATCGTAACCAACTGAGCTGTGTGCCTAAGAAAATAATTCTTGCTCTTCACTGCAGATCTATTTGGGGTGAGCACAGTGGCTCAGCAGTTAAGATGGAAGGCTGGCAGCCCAGGTTCGAGACTGGAGCGCCATGTGATGGGGTGAGCTCCTGTCCTCACCTCAGCTCGTGTCAACCTAGCAGTTCGAAAGCCTGCAAATGCAAGTAGATAAATAGGTACCACTTCGGTGGGAAGGTAACAGTGTTCCTTGACATCATGCTGGCCACATGACCAAAGAAATGGACAGGGCTGGCTCAATGGCCTTGAAACCGAGATGAGCACGTCCCCTTATGGCCTGCAACAATTAGCAGAATAAAATACACAGGGGCCCCTTTGCCTTTTTCACTGCAGATCCATACATTCAACTTACAGATAATCTTCTTTCTTAACCTGTTCTCTGCACTGACAACACTTCCCATCAATATCCAGAGATATTTCTTATCCTAAATGTGTAACTTTTTCAGCTCTTAAATGCTTCATCCAAATGATATATGTCTTCAGGGTTTGCATCCACAAGATTCACAAGTCCCTGGGCTCTGCTTTTTATTATCTTTCTGGAATGTCTCTTCATTTGAACCAGAGAATGAGAATGACCTGAAAGCCACTTTGGTCTAATGGTTAATTGAAGGGGAGACACTGAGTACTAATCTTGTCTTAGGCTCAGAAGGCAGATGGATGACTTTGGGCTGGTCACTCTTCAGCTATAGGAAGAAGTTACTGGCAAGCTGGTCCCCAAAAGGCCCCAAGAAAACTTGGTGCATTAAAGTAGAAGCCTGTCAAGAGATCTTTCTGTTGGTTGGCACCTGCCAATTAAAAGCCCTGAGTCCAGAAGGTGCAAAATAAACCTCGAGGTAATTTCATCCAATTGGAAGGATGTGGCCTTCTCCCAATTATAAAGAGGTTAAGGAAGAAGACCTGAGGTTGGGTGGAACTCAGTTTTCTGACGGTGTTGGCAGAGGTGGAGGCAGAGAAGAAGAGACGGGACAGCAGCTGGAGGTCTTCCGCACCATTGTCCATAAATCAGTCCTGAAGCGCTTGATGGAGAAGCAGTAGATCAGCGGGTCAATGCAACTGTTCAAGCTAAGGAGAGCCACGCTCAACATGTGAAGGTTATCCAAGAACGATGGAGGACGACAGGCCAAACCCGACATTTGGTCAGTGACCCAAGGAACCAAGGAGAGGTGATAAGGTGCCACACAGACCACAAACACTAAGAGCATGCCCAGCACCATTGCACGTGCTCTGCGCCGGTGGCCACCTTGACATGTGCCAGCTGCAGTGGACAGTGTCCTCATAATAGACAAGTAGGTGCCCAGCACAACCAAGAAGGACAGGGTGAAGATGATCACCATAGCATAGGCATAGGTCCTCTGTCCTGAGTGCTGTTCAAAGCATTTCAAGCTGGTGGACTCTCCCTGGTGGGTTTGCTGCTTAATCAGGGAAGGAATGGCACAAAGTAGGCACAAAATCCAGGCCATCACACAGCTGATCAGTGCCCCCTGGGGCCGGTTGAGAACCAGTTCTACCTTTGCCACCGTACAGTATCGGTTTAGGCTGATCAAGGTCATGAAGGCCATAGCACTGTAGGTGGACAGATAGTAGATGGCTCCAGCCAAGCGGCAGAAGACCTCTGGCAGACTCCAGTGTCCTTTAGCTAGGTAGTAAGTGATCCAGAATGGCAAGGTGAGGTTGAAGAAGATATCGGCCAAGGTGAGGTTGAGGAGGTAGATGCGGATGGCTTTTCTGACCCGTCCACTCTGAAGGAAAACGAGCAAGGCTGCCACATTGCCAGGCAATCCCACACATAACACCAGGCAATACGTAGCTGGCACTATGACAAACTGCAGAGGATCATTGAGCTGACACTGGACATCCGCCAGCCCCACAGCAGTGGAGTTGTTCATCCCAACACCTCTAGAAGACAGGAAGGGAAAGAAGATCAGCCCACAATAAAACAACTTAGAGAGAAGACAGAGAAGGTGGAAAAGATGGAGTTCCTCATCTCCTCAAGATGGAGGTTCTTAGAAGTGGGTCGGTAGAGTAGATTTGCTTGTTAAAATCCAAGTTATTGGGGGCACTTCAAAACCTGGATGGTTTGTAAAACTTTCAGAAGCTCATAAATTGTCCCCAGTTAACTTAACTGAACCCCAAAATATTTTTTGTTCTGAGCTCACCTGTTTTTATCTTCTGTTCTCTTACACTGGGGGAGGGCAGATGCAGTACATCAAGTCCAGACAGGCTTGTCAGCCTAGAAAAGACACAAACACATAACAGAGAGAGAGAGAGAG
Source organism: Notechis scutatus (assembly GCF_049901735.1). Taxonomy (NCBI): domain Eukaryota; kingdom Metazoa; phylum Chordata; class Lepidosauria; order Squamata; family Elapidae; genus Notechis; species Notechis scutatus. The sequence goes on from NC_142016.1 coordinate 7,664,066, forward strand.
AGGGAGAGGAGAAGGAGAGGGAGAGAGAGAGAGAGAGAGAGAGAGAGAGGAGAGGGAGAGGGGAGGAGAGAGAGAGAGAGAGAGAGAGAGAGAGAGAGAGAGAGAGAGAGAGAGAGAGAGTCAGTCAAGTGGATTAGGCACTTGGAGGGAGAACAGGTTTGGAGGTGGGCAAGCAGATGAGTGGAGGGTTGGGTGACAACTATTTCTAGCTGAATTGAGGAAAAGGATGGACGTCCCAGGATACGGCTGATCAAATCAAGCTACTGATACAAAGTGGGATGTTTTGAGCGGTTGGACCAGCAGAAAATCAAGAGAGTAGAATTAATGCAGCAGGGGCCTGCAGGGGACGGACCATCTGCGCCCACACCACTCCCCCATTCATTTCCGGCTGACAGCAAGAAGATGACATGTCACAACGAAAGGAAAGCCCCACTCACAATCCAAGGAAGCTTTATCCAGCTCCCTTCCCTTCCGCCTTGAACCCGGTTTTGCTGCATGGGCATTTCTGATGGAGAAGTGGGGAACACAGCTGCAAGGAGGGGGATGCTTTAGGTAGTAGACACCCCCATTGACTGTCTTGGAGATGTGGCTCGTGGCTCCAGTCAGCAGCTGCTGGGGCTTAGCGTTGTGAAGGGGGAAAGTCGAGGGCTGTGGACAGAATGGCTCCCCAGCGCTGAGACACAGTTCAGCTGTTCAGCTCCCCCCCTTACTGCCAAGGGAGACCACAGCTGAGCCTGAGTGGGAGAGGGGCGGGAGTGGCTGTTGCTCCCCCCTTCCCTTCCTCATCAGCCCTGGAGGCCTTGGCAGAGCAGCAGAAACGCCCTGGGAGGAAACATATGCATTCTCCATCATTACCACCACAACACACACAAACGCACCCCTGTTTACAATATACATTTGTTGTTGTTAGTCGCGAAGTCGTGTCCGACCCATCATGACCCCATGGACAACGTTCCTCCAGGCCTTCCTGTCCACTACCATCCTCCGGAGTCCATTTAAGCTCATGCCTACTGATTCAGTGACTCCATCCAGCCACCTCATTCTCTGCCGTCCCCTTGATGATACAGTGACAGATAGATGATAGACAGACAGACAGACAGACAGATGAGTGATAGAGTTTTAACTGCCTTGTTTCTAGCTTAACAGCTCATGTATTATCAACCACAGGCAGCCTCAACCAATCCTAAAACTGAAATTGTCCTAGAAAAGTATCTCTCTTAATGCACCCACAGCAAACAGCATTACAGGAACTATTATTTCTTTGCTTGTTTGTTTGCTTTTTAAAAAAAAAAAACCCAGATTGCTTTATTTTACAATGCCTTTCCTACTAATTCCCAGCTTTCTAATCTTGCCCGGCACCTGTGCATTCTGAAAAGTTCAATACTGAGTAAGATACACTGCAGAGGGGTCTCCAACCTTGACCACTAGAAGATTTGTGGACTTCAACTCCCACAATTCCCAGGCATGATATTCCCCACCGAAAAAATCGGGCCAGCCAAAAGAGACCCCCACCGCGCGCCAAGAAATTGCTGCCCAGCTCTTTTCCTGCAGCTCAGCGGCCTCCGCCGCACCGCCCGTCCGCCCTCCGCTCACACCGCCCGCCCGCCCGGGCTCCGCCGCACCACCCGCCCTGGCTCCGCTCGCTCCGCTCAGGTATCCAGCTGGGCTGTCAGGAGTTGTTCACGGGTGCGGCTGCCAAGACGGCTCCAGTCCTCTGCGTTGCCTCGGGAAAGGAAAGGCAAACCAGGAGCCGCTGCTGCCGTTGCAAAGCGCCACCGCGGCTCTTCCTTTTGCCTTTCCTTCCTGAGGCAACGCGGGACTGGAGCCACGCAGAGCCGCGCCAGCGGTAACAACTCCTGACTCGGGCCTCCGAGGGAAGGGAAGGAGGAGAAGAAGGGGGAAGGGGGCGATTCCCAAAAATCGGAATTCGATTTTAATCGGAAGAATATCATGTCTGAATTCCTCAGCCAGAAAAGCAAAGCTGGCTGAGGAATTCTGGGAGTTGAAGTCCACAAGTCTTCAAGTGGCCAAGGCTGGAGAGCCCTGAAATACAGCATATCCCCAACACTCTTTTTTTCTTCTTCCGAGCAACTTCCTGCAAACACAGGGACAGCTTTACTTTTTTCAGATCAACCCCAATACTCAAATGCTTTTGGACAAAAAGGTATATGTGCCGAATTCAGCTGCATTCAAACAAACATGCTAAGACTGAATTAATAATGTCATAGCTAAGAGTTCTGCTGCTTAGGCCTTTGATAATCTCAAAGGATTTGGTTAGTTGGTAGTAAAGTACAGGCAGTTTTCCACTTACAGCCACAACTGAGCCCAAAATTTTATTTGCTAAGCAAGACAGTTGTTAAGTGAGATTTGCCCCATTTTATGACCATTCCTACTGCAGCTGTTAAGTGAATCACTGCAGTTATTGTTAGTAACATGGTTGTTTAGGTAAATCTGGCTTCCCCCATTGACTTTGCTTGTCAAAAGGTCACAAAAGGTGACCACATGTTCCCGAGACCTGCGACCGTCATAAATATGAGCCAGTTGCCAAGTGTCTGAAGTTTGATCATGTGACCATGGTAATGGTCATAAGTGTGAAAAATGGTCATAGGTCACTTTTTTTTTCAGTGCCGTAACTTCTAATGGTCACTAAATGAATGGTTGTAAGTCAAGGACGACCTATATACTGAGACACATTCAGTTACCAGGTTGCCTATTGTTTAAACCCAGACAACAAGTCTCATACATAGGCACATTTTCTGATTTATTTTCTTTTTATATCCACGGAATAGAGGAGGGGTGTCAAACTTGATTTCATTGAGGGCCACATCAGGGTTTGTCAGGCTCCAAATGCAGTCGCCTGTCAGCAGTTGAGCTCTAAACTCGGATCCCTCCAACATGCAACGTCGACAGAGGTGGGATTCAATTTTTTTAACAACTGGTTCTGTGGGCGTGGCTTAGTTAGTGGGTATGGCTTGCTGGTCACATGACTGGGTGGGTGTGGCCAACTCGACGTCACTCACATCAAGGGGCGCTGTCAGCTGGTGCTCCGTTCAAAATCCAAGAAAGAAATACTTAGACTCTTGTAATTAGAGAAAAGGTATCTTTTACTGAAAGTCAAGTGGTAGCAACAAAAGAATTCTGAATCTGGGGAAATAGGCACGTACATCACATATATCAAGGGAGTGAAATGTTCCCACCCCCAATAGTTCAAACGGTTCTTCCAATTAAAAGTTGTGAACCTCATCATGTGGACATCTCCAGGTGGTGATGATTAGTTGACCTTGGCTTACTCAGATAAAGGCTTGCAATTGCGCAAAGAAGAGAAAGCTAAGCAGGAATGAGAAACCCTCCCCAGTTTATACAACATTAGTTAGTAACACCTCCAGCTCACTTCCCATACTTTTCCCCCTTCCACCCCCCGTTACTCATGACAGCCAGAAAGAAGCAAAGCAAAGGAAGAAGATCTTGAAGGCTGACAGGCGCTTCTCCTCGCCTGGCCTCTACTGACAGTGGGGATGCTGCAACGGTCGTAAGTGTGAAAAATGGTCATAAGTCACTTCTTTCAGTGCCATTGTAACTTTCAATGGTCACCAGTTTTAGATCAAAACTCAAAAAGGGTATGTAAACTCACGTTCGAATGTCAGTCTTTCTAGCTAGCCAAGAAGCCTTGCTGAATGTCACTCGTCTTGGTTCCTTGTCATTAAAAGCTTCTTTCTGGCAGCTCTACTTCGTTATTCAATTATTTTTTCAAAGTGCTAACTCCAACAGGAGAATATTTCCTCCCAACAGCAGTGTAAAAAGCTTAAAACAACCCTTCCCCTTTAAGAAAGTACCAGCAAAGAAAAAAAAAACCTCCTTTGGGGACAGTAAGTCTGGGCATACTGCCAAGAATGCAAGAAGGGTGGAAAAAAAACAAAAGGAGATTTCTTCCAACAACCGGTTCTCCGAACTGCTTAGAAAGTTAACAAGCGGTCCTAGCGAATAGGTGAGAACCTGTAGAATCCCACCCCTGAACGTCGAACCCGATCAGTGGGAATTAATGGCTGAATGGAGGCTCCCAAACGCTGCCTCACATTTGATACCTGGGAATTGGAGGTTGCACAAGGGATTCCCCAAGGACGTTGCTGGATGCTTTGTGGAAGGTGAGGGGATAGATGTGATTAGGAGGGTGGGGTAATGCTATAATTGCACCTAACCTAGTTTGGATTTCAAACCGTTATCGCCGGACGGATGTGAGTTACATGCACAAATAAGCGACTCCCTACATCTCTGTATGTTGGTTGGTGGATTTGTATCTCGGGTCTACTAACGTCCAGAAGACCAGCTAACAGTTGTGTTTGCCCTCAAAGGGCTGGGGGTGGTGATGGACGTGACCAGGGAGGACGTGGTCATGGTGGGTGTGGCCAGGGTGGGCGTGGTCATGGTGGGCGTGGTCATAGTAGACGTGACATTGGGCTGCACCTCCGCACACATGGTTTTATTATAGACTTATAAAAATAGAGAGGCGCACATTTCTGTAATTTCGTTGTTTTAATACATACTTGATCTACCTGATCACCCTATGAGAGAGAGAGACCAGATCAAGAAACTGACTCCATAGGGAGACTAGAACTATAAATTATTGACAATAGGCTATAATAGCAGAATCCTGCAAGCCTGAGAGGTAAAATATATGACCTTTCCTCCCCTTTATAACCTTCTGAATCAAGGATGGCCTCCTGCAGCACTCTGGCAGCCAAAACCGGGCGCAGGGGTGGGGGCACATGTCCAAGGCCAAACCAAGGCACCGGTAGCAGAGGCACCACAGGCCAGTCCTTTGCTATTTCCAGGCCAGCCCTGTGGGCCAGATCTAAGCATCCCGCAGGCCAGATCTGGCCTGCAGGCCTTGAGTTTGACACCCCTAGAATAGAGAGTAAAATACTATACAGGTAGTTCTCTCCAATTACAATCAGAAGCATTTACTTCCAGTTTTCAGCAAGAACGCCCACAGCAAAAAATGTGTGTGCTTAACAACCGCCACCACCCAAATATATATATATATATATATATATATATATATATATATATATATATATATTTCATATATCATGAAATCAAGTTGGTCAAGTGATGTCTTGCTTTATGACCATCGCAATTTATTACCATAATGGGCAAGCTCCGTTACAGTCATAAGTCGAGAACTACCTGTATTTTAAAATTGTTTGAAAACCCTTCATACTTGATCGGAATTGGGAGGGAGGGTGGCCCTTATGTCCATAATATACTTGCACTATCCCTCTTTGAAACAACTGAATACAGGTAGTCCTCGACTTACAAACCCCAATTGAGTCCACAATTTCTGTTGCTGAGTGAGACATTTGTTAAGCTAGTTTGCCCCATTTTGTGACCTTTCCTGCCACAGTTGTTAAGTGAATCACCGCAGTTGTTATGTTAGTTAACACGCCTGTTAAGTGAATCTGATTCCTCCATTGAGGAATGTAAAAGTGATCCTGGGACACTGCAACGCTCATAAACATGGGTCAATAGACAAGTGTCCAAATTTTGATCATGTGACCCTGGGAATGCTGGAATGGTCCCAGGGGTGAAAAATGGTCACAAGTTACTTTTTTCAGTGCTGTAACTTTGAATGGTCACTAAATGAACTGTTGTAGCTCGAGGATTACCTGCATTTTATCCCCCAAAAAATCCTTACATACTAACTTTTTTATCCACCTTCTTCAACCTTAGATGGTCTATCTTTTTTGGGGGGGACAATATAATTATCCTTTAATTATCTTTAAATGCAAAGGAAAGTATGTTACATTAGCTGATACCAAGCTAACATCCTCTTCCAAGGTTGCCAACTTTTAAACCTGCTTGTGCTTTTACTGCATTAAGCTTCAGCCCAGCCTATCAAAAAAATAAAGTGGAAATATCTTGATAGATGCAATCCAGCCTTAACTTGTGCTGCCATTGGTAAGGAAAACAGCTGGCAGTGCTGATGGATTTGCTGCATGAAAACAAGTATCAATGCAAAAACATTTTTAGGACAGAATTCATTCATTTTTTTTAATTCTTACCTAGCAAAAACAGTCCATTTTTGCTCGGGTCTGCCTGTTTTCAGAAAGTGCTTCTCCCAGTAACTATGTGAGACATCACACAACCCCCTCAAAATGTAGTCCTCTCTGCTGCGGCAGTTATGAATGTCTGTGGTTCTTTGTCATGACTTGAGTCATTTTTTTTGCACCAGCTGGGGGATATTCTACAGGAATAAAGCAGGCAGGTGGGGAACAGTTGTTATCTTATTCATAAAGTAAACTAAAATCCAGCCTTAGCCACCAGAGAAACGGCACCCAAAGTCAACAGTTCTCTTGGCCGGTAACATTTTATGAAAATCTTACTTATGGAAAGGCAATGTGCATGAGTCATGCAGAAGATGGAAAGAAAAAAAAAGCACCATTCACGATGGAGGAATGGTTGATGAAGATGATTGGATCTACATTTATGGTTGACTTGAAACCATATAATCTTTTTGCATGAAAAAAAAATAGAAGCTATGATTTATCAGAATAACAAGATTTGGAAGAGACTGGAGGTCTTCAAGTCCAACCCCGTTTAGACCATTTCAGACAAGTGGCTGTCCAGTCTCTTCTTAAAAGCCCCCAGTAATGGAGCACTCACAACAAACCATTCCAAAGGTTGATTGTCCCCCGTGTTAAGAAGTTTCTTCTTAATTCCAGACTGCTTCTCTCCTTGATTAGTTTCCATCATTTTTTGTCTTGCCTTCTGGTTCTTTGGAAAATAGGTTGACGTCTTTTTTGGGCAGCTCCTCAAATATTGGAACACTGCTATCATGTCATCTCAATTCCTTCTTTTAGACTAGACATACCTGCAACTTGTTCTTCATATGTTTTAGTCTCCAGGTTGCACTCTTCTTTTATTTTAAATTTTTCTTTATACATTTTTTTAACAAATTTAAAGTATTGAATAAACAGTGTATAGTCTGGGTCATTTTACATATACATAATAATAGTAGTAATAGTATTCTTTACTTGTATATAATAGTATTCTTCCAACTTCTAATTTCTACATTTATTATCTAACAATTGATAAAACAAATCCCAAATTAGAAAATATTCTGTGTCTTTTTTGTCCTTTTAATTTTTATGTTTTATGTTTTAGTCTCCAGATTGTACTCTTTTCAAAGAGTGGAAATTAAATTATGGTTTTGATGATCTGACAGAATAGATTACAAAAAGTAGAGTTATGTTGTAACCCTCGGAAACTATGTCACACGTGCCAGAGGTGGTACACAGAGCCCTCTCTGTGGCCTGCGTGCCATTGCTAGCTGCTCTTCCGGTTTCTGGCACTGGCCAGCTAGCCTTCATGCGCATCGGAGCACCGGAAACCCAAAGACCAGTTGGCCAGTGCACACGCATGCGCCGGAAACCTGAAGACCAGCTGCCTGGCGCACGCATACGCACAGGCCAGCTGGTCTTTGGATTTCCAATGCTCCAGTGCACGCACACGTTCCGGTTTCGGCACTCAGTGCCGAAAAGGTTCGCCATCACTGCCCTAGAACATAATGCACGTGAAAGTAGTGCCCCCAAAGACCTGGCACCCACAAGTATTCCTCGACATACGACCATAATGGAGCCTGCTCGCCACAGTTTTATGTCTTAATGGTTGTAATGTGGATTGGTGACCAAGCCAATTTTATGAACATTTTTGCAGCAATTGTTAAGCTAATCTGGGGTCGTTAAGCAAATAGTGCAGACGTTAAGTGAACCAATGGTTCGCTATTGGTGTGATTTTGCCCCAAACTGGAAATACAATTAGTTCCAGTTTCCTGCAAAACTGTAGTAAAACATATCACGTGACTCCAGGAGGCTGCAAATGGTTGTGAACGCTGAAAGTTCAGTCACTTTACCACAAAGGGGATCTGAATTCCACAGTTACGACTGACCTGAAAAAGGGGACTTACAATTCAGGTTGGTCATCCTGCAACCAGTCATTTGAGGACTACCTAGACCATGAAAGATGTGAATGAGACACTTGCAAGGATTAAAATAGCATTCATTGAACAGACTGGTCAGTTTGCCTATAGTACAACAGTGCTGGTTATAGAGGAACTGTGTGCTGAAATTAGAAACCCAGAAGCAAAATCATACTCAATCCCAGAGTGCAAGATCAGACTGGAGGCCAAGATAAAGAAATTAAGATCAGATGCAAGTAATTTAAAGAACATGAAAGGGCAAACACGGAAGAATGCAAAGATCAAGACAAGCTAATAAAATAATATTGGCTTAGCACTAGAAAAATTGAAAAGGGTTTGGAAATCCTAAAGCAATGAATAACAGCACTAGCAGTGAAAAATTGAATGCTACGAGGCATGAATCATCCAATTTAAGCAAAATCAGCTATTGCAATCAGATCAGAGGCCATTTCTATCAGAGCATAAATGGCAATAGAAATGCTAAAGATGGAAAATATGGCCAATGGCAAAAGAGGCTGGATATTGTAGACCAGGAACATCTGGAAATGGAAAAAGCACATCTGCAGGAGGTGTCAAAAAAAGAGGAAAGACTGCTATATGTAAAAAAGGGGGGGAGTGAGAGGGCAGTGGCATGGTAGTAGTCACCATGCTGTTCCTCCTGCAGATGTCTCCATTTAGCAGCACACCTGGACCACTGAGAGAATAACATGTGGGGAACATTCCCCAAATGGCTGGTATAGAATACTCCCACCCACCCAGAAGGCCACTGAGCTCTGCTCCCAAAATAGAGTCTACAATCCCATCAAGGTGCTTTTTTAAAAGGCAACTGGACTATGCTTTTTCCTTGAGAAAGAAGACATTTTGCTTCTCATCCAAGAAGCTTCATCAGTTCTGAGGGAATGGTGGTGGCAGGGGTGGGATTCTACCTGGTCGGATCAGTTCTATAGAACCGGTTGTTACAATTCTGTGCAGTTTGGAGAACCGGCAAATCACCCCGCCCACTCACTCCTTACCTGGCATGTGCACCATCAAACTTGCCTGCATTTGGTAAGTTGCTATTTTTCCTTTTTTTTTTTTCCCTGACCATCAGCTGTTCTGCTATGCTGAGAGATTTAGATTAGCTAGAAAGCAGGAGATCATTGGATTTCTTGCTTTCTAGTTAATCTAAAAGCAGAGCTGAACCTTCCTTAGGACTGAAGCTTGTTTTTCAGTGGACTCAGGCAGCAGATTGCAGAATGGTAGATTTCTGAGTGAATCTGTGATTCTCGGAGCAAGTGAATCTGCCTGCCTGCTTTGCCTGCTTTTGGGTAAAAGTTGTTCTTTTTTTATATAAAAATTCAATATTTACATAAATATTTATAATATTTACATACAAGCCATGCCTAGCCAGTCACATGACCACCAAGCTACACCCAGTCACATGACCACCAAGGCACACCCACAAATTAGGAAAACGGGATGGGGAATTTTCCTGCAGCCTTTTTGGGGGATTTTCCCAGGGTCTCTGGTCCGCGGGATTAAAAATTATGAGTTTGGTGGTCCCTGAGGTCCAAAAGGTTGGCGACCCCTGGACCCCTTTCCAACACTGTTATTCTATGTTCTTTTCTCAAGATGTCTGGTTTACTTCCAGTACTGCAGTTTCATCTTTATTTCAGATGATTGAGATGGTTATAGGAAGAATTTCTTTTTAGAAAGTCAGGTGAGATAGCCTGGCAGATTGATGCTCAAGTCTTTGCATGCAGAAACACCACACTGTCTACCACTGATGTAGTTGTTGTATTACAAATGACAGTTTGCCAGGCAGGGGAAATAAAATCTTGATATTAAGGATGCAGGGATGGCATTTTCAACAGCATCCATCATCAATGCTTTGAACGCTTGAAAGAATTTTGTTTAAGTGGGAATATTTCTGACAGGCAAAACCTCAAAAAACCTGAAACATTTCTCTCTACAAGTCTCCCCTTGTTGAAATCTAAGATGATTCTTCTAGGAATGTCACTAACAGCTTTCTCCCTCATTATCCAAATACGTTTTGCTTCCTTCTACCTTAGAAGACCTGATAGGAAAGCCTTCACTCAGAACCGAGTGTGAAAAAGTAGGGCAAGGCAGTGACTCAGAACTGGAAATCGGAAAAGCACTTAAAAAAGCATTCTGGACTCACACCTAGGGTAGTTTGCAAAGTTTAATGGGCCCCAAAAGGTGAATAATCAGCATTGGATCTCCAGAGAAAGTATTTCCTAAATGTAGTTATTTCTGGAGAAAGAGTTTAGTTCTGCTTGGCTAGCTTATATTATTGAGCTGATTTTTTCCCAGGCTCAATATCTAAGCAGGGTTGGATCTGGTTAGAAATTGGATGGGAGACCAGCAAAAAAAAAAAAAAAACCAGGGCTTTCCCAGCAAGGAAAAAAGCTCAGAAACACCCACACACACACACACACATGGTTGTATTCCTACAACATACGTAACTAGATCAACTATGTTCCTAATAGTTATATTAATCCAGCATGCAAAGATTGGGTAACCTATTCTCAATTTGCATGCATTGTGTGAATCTGACATCGGGAGACTTTGGTACAAATCCAGTAACTAGTTCAGTAACCAGGTTAAGCATCTGGAACGAATACAGGAAAATATGAAGCATGCAGGGAAAACAAGGGAAAGCAACATGCAGTACGTTGAAAATTTCAGCAAAGTGTATTGTATTCCAGTCTTTCTCTGATGATGTGGCATGTTAGCATATGCACTCTATGTAGTTGTATTCTGTTCTGTTCTGAAATATACACATATACATACATATACCCCGTGGCATGGTGGCCCGGGGTGAGGATGTTCGCTTCCCACTTCAATCCTAGGTATGGCAGATATTTCTCTCTCCTATGGCACATGGGTGAGTGGGTGGATGGATGGATGGATGGATGGATAGGCAGGCAAGGATAGAATCATAGAAAAACTTGATCAAGGGCTATAATGGACATAAGGTTAACTATGATAAACAGAAAGAAGAGCCACAACCAAGCCAACCATCAGATAAATAAAATCCAAGAATTGTAATCTGATAAAACCCTCCCTCTTGAAGACAAAGGGAGGGAAGGGAAACATATTCAGACTTGCAAGCTTCTGTTCCTATAAACCTATAATAAAAATACTACAGCATTAGCATGCATAATTTTGGTTTCATATTCTGATCCATCTTAAAAGGTTGACAAGGACCCCCGCCCCCGAAAGCTCAGAACCAAGGAATCATATGTACATCAGCTTTCACACCCACCAAGCCACACCCCCAGAACCAGTAGTAAAAACCTTTGAATCCCACCACTGAGCTTTCCCTAATCTAGCACAGTGCCCTCCAAATAGGTTGGCATTACAGCTCCCCAAATGCTCATAACATCCCAGCCTTGCCTGCACTCAGGAGATCGGCCACCGAGGCTCCCAAACATCCTTTCCTACTTGCTCCAACTTCTTTTGCTGTCGTGTCCCCAGGAGGTTGCTTATATCTCATTCGGGTTCAAACCATGCTTATCTGCACCGATATTCAAGGAACTCTTTTCCCCTTGTCTCAGCAATAGAGACACCCTCGAGCTGCGTACAACCTATTTGGCTTTCTCACCTTTTGCCTTGGAAGAAAAGCAGGACTGAGCACCTGAAAACAGAAGCCAAACCAGGAACAGAGAGACCAGCTACCAGAACAGGGAATGGCCATGAAGATGGGTGGCAGAGCGCAGTTGGACTCCGCAACAAAGGAAATCCTCAAAGGAGCGTCAACGCAGCCCTTAGGAAGCTCAGCTTCCCAAGCGCAACAGCTGCTGAAGTGGGCAGGAAGGAGACAGAGAGGGGGAGATCGGATTTAAGAGCTTTCACAGAGGCGTAGCATCAAAAGAAACCTTGAAGCCTGGGCCACAGCCGATGAAAAAAATGCCTTTCGTGGGGCATGCTGCGATATGCAAGGAGGGTGTGGGACGAAAGAGGGAAGGGGGATCAACTCAAGATTAATCCGCCAGGCATTTGAAGAATTTTTCTGCGTGTCACTCACCATCGGAGGCAGAGGAGTGGTGCAGAAAACGACACAGAAAATTAGCCCTTGACTCTTTTCCCTCTGCCCGCCCCCCAATAAACCTACAAATGCATCTCCTGGCTCTGGTTTGCACAACATCCTAGATTAGGTTAAAAAAAACACAATAGGATTATAGATGGTTCTGGATAACACGTTGTGCAAAGCCGGCCTGTTATATGAATCAGACCATCAGGGTTAACAAGAGAGGATCTAAAGAAGTTATGCAAATAAGAGATTACCTCCTGCTAAATGGGCTTGGGGCATGTTCCATGAGGCTGAATAGTGCGTGCAAATGAGATGGGTTACACATCCATATTTATTGCGTAAACCCCAATCGGGGGATTCACCAAACACAAAGCAAACACTTTTATGGCTTAACATATTGAATAAACTGAGCAGAAGAGTCTCAAAGGAAGACAAACCCGTCCTTTCACCATTTTGGTAACAATATTGCTCAAAAGCATCACGCGAAACAAATCTTCAACCCCGTTATTAAAATCATAATATGTTAATATTATGACACTAACACGTTTTCACATTTTTTGTTTCAGTAACAATTTTCACATCACTTTGTCCCTAAGATGCTGTTACTGCTGGTCCTCGACTTACAATCATTCCTTTTAACAACTGTTCAGTTTTCACAGAGCTGGGAAAAAGTGACTCACAAAGTCCTTGCAGTTATGACAGTCACAATATAGGTCATGTGATCCATTTCCAGCACTCTGCAGTCAGCATATTTACGACGATTGGCTCCCAAGGTCACAGGATTGCCATTTCTAGCCGTCCCAGGAGGCTTCTGACGAGTAAATCAGTGTGGGAACCCAGATTCATTCAACGACCACAGCAAAAAAAAAAAAAAAAGGCGTAAAATGAGGTGCAACTCACTTAACGACTGTATCACTTAGACCCTGGGATAATGTCAGTCAAAATTCATATTAGTGGTCTGCAGGATTTAAAATTATGAGTTTGGTGGTCCCTAAGGTCCAAAAAGTTGGCAACCCCTGCTTTGGAGAATAAGTTGACCCCTTCCTCTTTGTGGCAGCCTCTCCAACTTCTGAATTTGTCTGGTTCCTTCAACCACCCCAGAACCTGGTCAGTTAAGAGGCAGACTTAAATAAGGGTTAGCCTTTCAGCCAAACAGATTTGAGAACTCTTGGGTTAAATGCACTCTCTCTATATTTAGAGAAGGATCACTTTCCACCGGAAGCTGATTTTTCAGTGTGTTCAACTGAACAAATAGCAATAGCACTTAGACTTATATACCACTTCACAGTGCTTTACAGCCTTCTCTAGGCAGTTTGGAGTCAGCCTATTGCCCCCAACAATCTGGGTCATTTTACGCACCTCGGAAGGATGGAAGGATGAGTCAACCTTGAGCCTGGTGGGATTTGAACTGCCAAATTGCAGGCAGCAGAAGCAGCCTGCAGCACAGCATTCTCACCACTGCATCACTGGGTTAACACAAGACCTTAAGACACTAAAGAATCAAGCCTAAGCAAGCTTAGTATGTGAAAATGTAACTGCTAAGACTGGTTAAGTGTGTTGTGAGAGTACAACTACCACACATATAATAATTCTCACATTAAAACTTAGTTTAGTGGCTACACCCATGCCGTCTAGAGATACGTCTCCAGTTGGGCATAAGATTAGTCAAGAGTCCAGTACAAATTTCATTCATTCTCAGGGACAACTGTTTTGTTTTTAAATTTTATTTTAAAGAGTCTACCACGATTTTTCTCTAACATTCCCCTCCATAAAAATAAAAAAAAAACCCAGTGACAATGAAAAACAGGATCAAAATGCATCAACAAATTAAGCATGTGTTGACACAATCCCTACAAATCATTGAGAGGTTAAAACCAGCATCAGAAAAAAATAAGGCATACATGAGCCAAATAGTAAATCCAGCATTAAAAAAAGTGTTTGCAGGAACAATATTAAAACATTTGCTTGAATGTAACTTTTGGCTGGCAAATTAACCAAGGTGAATGAAACGATATGCAAATTGTTATGGAAATAATGAATTCTTGTGAGAAACGAAGAAATACATTTCTGACCATTTTAAAGCACCAATTCTATTTTTTGGCATCATTTTGATTTCATAAAAATGTGCATGAAATAACTGAATCATTTTCATAGGCATAGAAAATGTTGTACTTTTCACTTCTTCCTAACAGATGAATGTTTACCAAATATTTTCCCTACTGCATGCCTTTTTGTATGCAATTTTCAGCAAGATACGTGTTTGGCATCATCTTTCTATCATTTCCCTTTTATATGCAATTTCCCTTACAAGACATATTTTGGTATGCATCATTTGATAGAGGACCAGCGTTGCAAAATCTGAAGCGCCCAAAGTTACATTCAGATTTGTATATATTAGTTCCAGAAGTACAAACTGTGAATAAAATCAGCCAATGACTAATCAACCATTCTGGAGCTGTATAAGAAAAACACTGTCAAATCTCTGTTCCAACCAGGCAGAACTTTTTCCAGGGAATAGGAATGTCTAGCCTAACGAAGAGAAGAAGGACCAGGGATGGCATGATATCAGTCTTCCAGTACTTGAGAGGCTGTCACGCAGAAGAGCAGATCAACCTATTCTCCAAGCACCTGAGGACAGGACAAGAAGTAACAGGTTGAAGATCATTAAATAGAGCTCCGACCTAGGACTAAGGAGAAATTTCCTGACTGTGAGAACAGTTAATCAGTTACCACTGGAAGTTGTGGATCCTCCATCACTGGAGATTTTTGAGAAGAGATGGGACAGCCATTGTTGTCCCAATGGATTGTCCCAACAGAACGGGGTCTACTGCTTGAGCAAAGTCCCTTCCAAAGTCCCTAGTCTTCTATGCTCTTTCAAGATGAAGTCCCTCCACTACCAAGTTCTCTATGAATTTCAATAAACATGCAGGCAAGTAAAGATATCTTTACTCCACTTTCCTTAAATCAGCAACAAGAGGCTCAGCGGCAACTGTCCCATACGCACTGCTAGTACATTCCTTTCAAAAAGCTTGTTTCTTTTGGGGAAATGATTGGGCATGATCACATGATCATACTATTAAAAGCTATGAGATCCCATTTGAAACCAAGTGAATCCTCAGTTTTCAGGAGTTGCAGGCAGTGATTTTGTGAATGCTTGCACACTCTGGAGCTGTGTTGCTCAACCTTGCAGACATTTCATTACCCCAAACTAGGCAACATCATCAGTGCTACCGATACTAAGGAATGGGGTTTGCTGTCAGTTTATATTCTAAACTGCCCTATCAGTGTTGGTGGGGGTGATCTTAGAGGTTCTTGGGTCGGGCTGTTTGCTGTTGGCTTGTTTGGCAGTTGTTTGGCATATGAGCCATGGTGGTGCAGTTGTTAGAATGCAGTACTGCAGGCTACTTCTGCTGACTGCCAGTTGTCAGCAGTTTGATCCTGACCATCTCAAGGTTGACTCAGCCTTCTATCCTTCCAAGGTTGGTAAAATGAGGAACCAGATTGTTGGGGGCAATTTGCTAAGTAAACCACTTATAGAGGGCTGTAAAACACTGAAGCGATATATTAGTCTAAGTGCTATTGCTATTGGCGGTTTCTTGATTGGGGTGTTTACTTGATTGTTGGTCTGATGTTAATTTTGGAGTTAATCTATGCTCATCTGGGTGCTGATTTCTGGTGAGGTCTTTTCAATCCCTTTTGGCTAGCTGATGGTCTCTTTTGCAAAGTATGCAGATTAGTGTTTATGTATTGTGTTTAACTTTTATAAGATCAGATCAAGATTTAAGAAGTGTGGGTTTCAATTCCCAGAATTCGCAAGCCAGCATTGCTGCCTGTTCTGGGAATTGAAGTCCACACATCTTAAAAGTTGTCAAGGGTGAGAAACTCTGCTCTGGAGCATCTTTTCAGCTTTGAATCCAAAGCACTGAACCACCCCCACTTGGTTTAAAAAGTTTTTTTTAAAAAAAAAACAAGTCAAAAGCCCCCAATCAACCTTCAGTCTCCCAAATATGGACACAACAATTGAATCTATTGATTTTTACAAATTATCATAAAGGCGTATTGCATAGAATCCAGTGGTTTTTGTTACCTATCTCATTTCAATCCCAGATTATTTCTTATAAATGGCAATGGCTCAAGATCACACCATGCTTATTAGAAGAAATCTATTCATCCTCTTTACTTTTATTTCACCAAACTCACGATCAAGTAACAACATTGGGATGATAAAAAGTACCTTTGATTCATGCAAATGGTTTTTTTTTAAAAGTGGGTAAATAGAATTAAATTTAATTTTTGGGAAAGGGATGAGGAATAGTGATTAACCTAGAGTTCCTCAACCAACAAACATAAGTCCTAATTAAGATCAGGCCAAGATGGGTTGATAGGAAAGTTAATAAAATCCAGAAATGAAGCAGTACAATATGCAACTGATGCAAGATCTATCTGAGCCCTTTGATTATATCATTCTGCAGAATTCTGAGGTCTCTTTTACCCTCAACGTTATTCTTTGGTGCCCAACCACAATCCCACACAACCCTCATTCCGGGCCCTTTGTAATGTAGTATTTTTTTCTGATCCATGTTATCTCCTTGCCTGGACACAAGAAGGATCCACTGACTGAAGAGAGAGCAACTGGTTTTGCAGAGAAGACAAGATCTCCAAACAGGTCTAAAGAGGGATAGAAAACTGGCAAAATGGGCAGTTAAGACAGGACCCAAAATAGGCCATGGCCGTTAAAATCTAACCCCCTTTCTGGATTACACACTGTAAAGTCCGCATGATCTGATTAGTCGGGGGGAGTTGTCTGTTCTTCTAAAAACTTCATTTTTGGATCCTTCCCATCTCTTCAGATCTCCTCCTTGCCTCATTCGGATTTTGACTTCACACACTTCCCTCTTCCACGGATGTTGAGGAGGAGCAAAAGGCCCAAGGAGACAGTAGCTGGTAAGCACATGGCAAAAGGCTCTTTCAAAACCAGGAGGGTGTAGATGGCACCTGCAGTATCACACACAAAGAAAAGAGGGGCAGAATTCTAAAACCAAACTGCAATCAAAGGCTACCAACTGCTGGACTACTACCCGTGCTGGACTGATTTCCATTCTCTTTACGTGTTTATTCTGTTAATGTATAAATAAGCTGCCGGTCAAGGTGCAAAACACGAGGAAAATAAATACAGCTTTATCTACAGAAATCAGAAACGTGATAGAGATCCAGTCCAATTAAAGCAGGCGTCCCTCGACACTTCAACGCATCAACTTCTTGATGAAGTTTCACGTTGTTCATCAGCTTCCAAACATTATATGAAAATAATTTAATAAACATTACTAAGGGGAGGGGAGGAGGGGGAGGACCGGCTCAAGGCCATTCTCACTAGTGGCCAGCCATCTAACATTGGGTAACACTATCTCACATTAGCCACCTCACCTTCAGGTCTAAAAACTGATGTGGAGCTCTATACACACTCAAAAGATTAACCAAACCTAATTGGCCTTCCATCATTTAAAAAAGTAAAGGTTTCCCTGTCCAGTTGTGTTGGACTCTAGGGTGCAAATCTCCGTTTCTTGGCCAAGGGAGCCAGAATTGTCTGAAGATATTTTCCATGGTCATCTGGCCAGCATGGCTATATGCTGTGGTGCATAGAACACTGTTACCATCCCACAAAAGTGGTACTTATTAATCTACTCACATTTGCATGCTTTCAAATTGCTAGATGGGCAGGAGCTGGGGCAAGGAACGGGAGCTCATCCCATTATGCAGCACTCGGATCTTGAACCCAGGTTGTTAGTATTTTTAACAAACTCAGTGTTTTTAACCGTTGAGCCATTCAACCATTCTTCCATCATTTATCAACCACCTATTGACCCCCAACCATCCTTAGCCTCTTGGATAATCCCATCAATTCTTGGGGTTTGATATTGAGTACTTTGGTGAACCCTAGATTAAAGTCAGTTAAACAGAACAATGGAAGGATCGAATGAATTCATGCTTCAGCTGGACAGGAAAGACCTCTAAGTTGGGGAACTGAAATCTTTTTAGATCTTTTTAACAGAGGCAGAAACAGAGACAGTTTGCTAGTTCCCCCAAAGTGAGATTAAATCTGTTGAGAAAAGCAAAAACATTTCTGGCAATCGGCATTGCCAAATTCAAATCCAAGGTAAGTTACTTGAGGGAGCATCTCATCCCACTGGTATTGGCCTATCCCATCTGTGCTGGCAGAGGAGGAATGCTGTGAGCCCCACTGGCCCGATTATTCTGACCAGCAGGATCCAGGAAGAGTTGCACCTGCCTGCCGAAACATGCTATCTTCACAATGTGAGGTCGACCCCTTACTCTCCTGACCTTTCCAATTAGCTTGGGAGTCCAATGGGGGAATAGCACAGTGGAGGATGGTTGATCAAATAACACAGAGATCCTTTTTGTGGTATGCTGGGTGCTCTGTAGTGGATAAGAAGATGCTCCAGAGAGTTATAAACATAGCACAAAAAAATCATCAGTTGCTCTCTTTCTTCTTTGGAAGACTCCTCTCTAAAAATCTCCACAGCACTAAAAATCTCCACAGACCATTCTCATCCTGGTCATTCATATTTCGAACTGTTACCATCAGGGAGACGCTATAGGTATCTTAAAATGAGGACTAATAGACTAAGAAACAGTTTCTTTTCCAAGGCAATAACTGTCTTGAATCAAACCATGCATATGTGATTTAGTCCTATGTATATAGTGGCATTTTTAAACTATCTAACTTACTATATGTTTTAGATAGGATTTAGACTAGGTTTTTAATTATTATTATTATTATTATTTTAATTTTTAAATACTCTGTAGTATGATTGTGATGTGGTGTTTGGGGCACTGTGCTGGAGTAGCTTTCAAATTTCATTGTATTTGTAGAATGCAATGATAATAAAGGTATTCTACTTCATCACTACCACCACCCTGCCTCCCTCTTCCCCATCTGCAATTGGATTTTAGTGGTTGCCATTAATTTAATATACATTCAATTCAAAGGCTTTATTGTCATTGTACATCGTGTATACAATGAAATTGGTTTAGCCTCTACTGGTGCGGTCCATTCAAGAATACAAGAAAACATGAATAATATAAAGAATAATCCTTATAACAAGTAGTTAGGGGGGAAAAACTAGTCATACATTTCCATATATACGTCATATTCTGTGTAACATGTACATTACTGTGGTGTATAATCTTACATCATGGCATATACATATTACACACTACACTGGCACCAGTGAAATTTGTCATATTAATCTGTTTGTGGTGCTATATTGTGTTTAGGAGTCTGACAGCCCATGGGTAGAAGCTGTTTTTAAGCCAGTTTGTCCAGCGGGCTATGCCATTGTGTCTTCTGCCCAGGTGTGGCAGAAGGCCAGGGTGTGAATCATCCCTAAGTATCTTCCTTACTCTGCTGAAACGGCCAGACCTGGCGATGTCATCCAGTGGTATTTAGAGGGCAACCTATGGTTTCTTGTGCTGAATTAATCACTCTCTGTAGTGCCTTCCTGTCCATGGCTGTTAAACCAGCATACCATACTGTTATACAGTATGTAAGGATACTTTCGGTCGTGGACCGATAGAAAGAAGTCATCAGCCATTGTTCCACCTGATTTTTCCGCAGAACTCTAAGGAAATGAAGTCTCTATTGAGCCTTACTAACCACCAGGGAACGTGTTGTTTTTCCAGGTGAGGTCTTGACTAATGAGCATTCCCGAAAAATTTAAAGAGGAAAGCCTCTCCACAAGAGGCAGGTTCCTCTACATACATATATATTTAATATACATATATTTTAAAGGGGCATGATGGCTCATTGGTTGAAGATGCTAAACTTGTCAGCTGGAGCCGATAGCCCCAGTTTGAGATCTGAGCTCTGGGCAGTGGGATAAGCTCCTGTTCCTTACTCCTGCTCACCTAGCAGTTTGAAAACATGCAAATGTGAGTAGATTAATAGGCACCACTTTGGTGGGAAAGTAACAGTTTTCTGTGCACCTTTGGCATGACCATGAAAATTGTCTTCGGACACTAGCTCTCTCGACCAAGACATAGAGATGAGCATTGTGTCCTAGAATCAGAGACAAGTGACAGGGAAACCTTTACGTGTGTGTGTGTGTGTGTGTGTGTGTGTGTGTGTGTGTGTGTGTAAAAGATTGTAAGCCATCCAGAGTTATCCTGTGGTAAGATGGGCAGCCAACAAATTTTATAAATAAATAAATAAGTGGCTGAGGCTCAAATGGGGGCCAGTAAATGGTTGGGGAACAACAGCTGATTGACAAACGATAAAGCTCTTTTTGTACAAAGGTCTTCAAGGGGCAGGAATCTGCTACTCTTCTGCAACCAACCTACCCTAACTTGACACAACCCAACATAATCGAAATAATCTTAGAAATAATTCAGGAGCAGATCACGGTCAGAAATTCATTAAAAGGATCTATCCTTACCTATCATGATCACGGTGAGCACAAAATTGCTGATTTCCTGCAGCAGTTGAGGTCCGAAGGCTAAAAGGCAGCCTCCTATCAGTTCCATCCAGCCCACTATTTCCATGTACCATCCTGGTTCCGGCTTATAGCCAAACTCCTTCAAAGGGAAGACGTCTGAAAATTGTACAAACTTGGTTTTCTGCAATAGGAAGGAAAAGGAGCGTTAAGAAGCAAGGATGACTAAGGAGTAGAAGAGGGTTACCCAATTTTTATTAGCAGCCCGTTAAGGCACAAATAATCCAGACAAGTAGAGTGGAGAAACCACACCGAAAACATTCATGCACTGCCGTGATACAAGTAGCCCCTCAACCTGTACCTAAGGCAGAAATGGGAAACAATGTCCCCTGTGGACTTCAATTCCCAGAGCTCCCAGCTGGCTGGCTCAGGAACTGTGGGAGTTGAAGTCCAGAAGTCATAAAAGCGCCATAGTTCCTCGCTCCTGAACTAAGGAATTGCCTTTTTTTTTTCCAACCAAGTCAAGCAGAATGAGCATCTGCAGATCCTGTCAGCCAAAGAATGTCAGTTGGCAGGGCCCAGAAGGAGAGTTTTTTCTGCAGTGGCCCCTGCTTTATGGAACACCCTCCCGTCAGAGATCAGAATGGCCCCAACCCCTTAACCTTTCAGAAGGCCCTAAAAACCTTGGCTATGTTCCAGAGCCAGGCACACTGAATATGTCCAGGGCCCCATTTCCTGGTTATTTATGGGTGTTACTGTTTTTATTTTTTGAAAATGTTTTTAACATTTTTATTCTTTACTTCCTCTTTCACTACTTCAGGTGTCCAGGGAGATACAAAGTTCTGGTTTTTGCACTTCTGGCAGCCTTGCTATCTGATGATGTTGCAAAGTTGACATTGTCACTCCACCTTCTCCTGGGTCTGCCTCATTTTTATATTTTTTAACTGTAACTTATTGGTTCGAACTGTAAGCTGCCCAAAGTCATCCACTGAGATGAAGAAACTGAACAAATTAAATAAACTTGTGACCATTTGTTTGCTGACTGTTCAAAGTTAACACAGAATTGGAAAAAGTGACCTGTGATGGGGTCCTTGCACTTTCAACCGTCCCAGTATCCTCATGGCCACATAAATGCAACTCTGGCACTTGGCAATTAGCCTTATTTACAAAACTTGCACATTAGCTCGAGCAACCACCACTTGAGACCTTCCCAGGCAGCTTCCAGCAAGCAAAGTCAATGGGGAAGTCAACTTTGTTTAACAGTTGTGTGATTTAACTGAACATTTGAGGCAAATCTATGTGGTTGTAAGGCAAGGACTCCTTCAGCTGTATCTTTTCCACCTGCTATTCTGCATCCTGGTAAGGTCTTAATTATTTCTTAATGGTCAACAATCCCAACCGATCTGCAAGTGGGTTTCAAAATCTTGTTTCTCTAAAATCTTGTGGCTCATCTGAACTCAAAGAATGTTCTCTCTTCCTCCCAGCCCATTTTTCTTTTCTTTTTTCTTTTAATTTACAAAGTAATTTTCACCAGTGGAAAAAACAAACAAACAGGCAGCTCTCTTGTCTCAATGCACACATTCTGCTAGAGAAAAGTTCCCTAAGGATGGGCTCCAGCACAAGTCCAAAAACTCGGAAGGGTAAACCTCTGGTTCTGGTGAACGATCCAGATTGGATCCAGGCAGCTATCTGTTTCCCCCCAAAAATCTTGCAATGTGCTCTCTCCCGCCCCCAACAACCAAAATTCAAACATCAGCCTTAGGCGCCAAAAATGCTCCTACAAATGGAAAGCTGGCCAAAGGCCAGAGAAACTCCCAGATTTAATTTGGAGTACAAACCCAGGCTGTTTACAAAGAGGGCAGTCCTGTGAGCTCAGAGGCTCTTCAACTCTTCAACTAATTTCATCAACTGAGGCAGGGCAGAAAGTCTCCAATAAATTAGATGGCCAGAACACCTGGGGGTGAGGGTGGGGTGGGGGGACAGAACAAAACCCCATTAAATACGATCATACTGTAGCCAGCTTTAAAACATCCCCACCTCCAATTGAGATACCCCGGGCAAATGTCTTAAGACCCAAATCCCATTTTAAAAATCCAACTGAAAGAAGGAGAGAGAGATAAGCTTGGGGGGGTGTGTACCTCAGTTTCTGTCTCTCCCTCTTTGGGGTGTGTGTGTGTGAGAGAGAGGGGGAGGGAGAGAGAGGGGGAGATTGAGTGTGAGTATGTGTGGGGGGAGAGATTGAGTGAGAGTGTGTGTGGGGGGGAGAGATGGCTTTTGTGTTCTTAATTTTTTTAAAAAGCCCAGAGGAGGGGAAAAGATAAAAGTTGTGCCAAAGAAATCCCAGGGGCAAAGAAAGAAAAGGGATCCCCTGCCTCCTCCCAAAGAAAGCAAACAAGCCCTTGGCGTGCAGGAGGCGGAAAGCGGCGACCCCTTTTCCTTTCCAAGCGCGCGCGACATCACTGGACAGGTGAGGCCAAAGCTCTGTCGGTTATCGGGATTTTAGTCGCAGGTTAAGGACCGAGAAGCGAGGACGAGGCCCCCCCCCACCGCCCGAAATAATTGCAAGAAATGGGCTCGCCGAGCAGTTGCCGACGCGCCCTGCGTAGCTCCCCTAAAGATGGCACGGAAGCCATGACGGGGCTTTCCTCAGACTTGGAGGCTCTCCTGAAGACCCGCTCGGCGAGGGGGATTTGGCCAGGCTGAGT
The DNA here is from genome assembly GCF_049901735.1 of Notechis scutatus. Taxonomy (NCBI): domain Eukaryota; kingdom Metazoa; phylum Chordata; class Lepidosauria; order Squamata; family Elapidae; genus Notechis; species Notechis scutatus. The sequence goes on from NC_142016.1 coordinate 7,687,232, forward strand.
TGGGAGGCTGGGGGTGCGGAGGGTTGCAGCCCCCCCACTTGCGGGTTGCATCGCCAAGCGGTGGCCCGGACTGGGTCCCCTTCCCGCCTCGGAGGCGCCCCGCTCACCAGCTGCCGGTGGGCGTCGCCTGCGACCCGGTCGGTGAGCTTGACGACCCCGCTGATGGCGAAGAAAAGGCCCAGCAGCACGCGGAGGGCGGAGAAGAGCAGCGCCATCGTCGCCTTCGGCTGTTTCTCCCGCCTTTCCCGCCCGTTGGCGGCCAGCCGGAGGAGGTGGAACCGGGGGCGGAGAGAAAGGAGCCCCCGGACGAAGCAAGGCAGGCGCCTCCCGCTTGCCCCGCCTGCCCTTTGCCAGCCAAGCATCCGTGCGTAATGCGCCCGCTTCCCCTCCCATCCCCCCCCGGTGCTGGGTTTCAGTGCTGAAGCCAAAAGGGGCAACCCTGGGTGGCTTAAAATGGGACGGAAGAGAGGGCTCCTGGGCATGTGCAGAGCTGCAGGGTGACGGCCAGGCTCCGAAAGAGAGATCGGGGCTGGTGCGCTTCAGGATCCGAGGCTGAACGGCAAAGCCGGGGTTTTAATGCTGGAAAGGCTAGCAGGGTTGGGGCAAATCTGATCTGGGGAAGAGATCATGCTGGAGAAATAAATCTGCCAGGTCGACGGGGGTTCCTAGAAAAAGTGACCCCCCAAAATACATTGCATAACGTTTCAGGAAGCGACAGGGTTGGAGCCTTTCTCAGGGCAGAGGTGGAAAAGCCTCTTTTTAAGATTCGGTTTGGTGTTACTTTTGGGTTGTTGTTTTTTTGTGTGGGGGTAGATCTTTCCTTTTTTTTAATTGCAAAGCATCCAGAGTGGTCAAATACAATGAATAAATCTCCTTTGTCAGAAAACCAACACACCCATAAAGGAGAGGTGAAGAAAAAACAAAGTACATAGAGAGAATGCCATGAAACTCAAGGTTAAGAACGATGTGAAAAAAGGAAGGACACAGGAAAGTGGAGAGATTAGAACAGTGGCTCCATCAGACATTGTGAAGAAAAGGAAGTTTTGTTATCTTGTTAGCCTCTCTGAGCTTGTTTTCTTGCAACATTTCATGGGGCTGGGTGTCTTCAAATTGAGAAAACTCAGCAGGCAGGTATCACAGTGAGGGGAAATTATGTTGCATACAACTTAAGTGGTCAATTCGTAATTACCAAAAGCAATTAAAAAGCAACATTTAAGCACTGTAGAAAAGAAAAATAGAAGTCTTGCTTACAGAGCAAGAACATTTCTTACGTGCGGTTTTTGTTCCTATGTAGGAAATGGAGTGAGTGTATGAAATGTGAAGCAAGGACGATTTGCAAAGATGTAGAAGGAACAGTAAATAATGCAAATGAAATACCGCTGTTTTCTTAGCTGCAGCTTGCTTGTATTTTTTTTTAACCTTTTCTCTCCCCACTGCATAACATTGTTTTCACGAAATAATCAGATAGACATGTGGGATCTTCGAAGTTGCCTACTTGAGAAATGAAACATCTGCAAGAAAACCACCAAGCTGAGAGAACACCAAAGCCCCCAGTTTAATCTCGAGTTGAATATTTTCTTTGATAGATGTGTGTCTTGTAGAGACCAGTATTAGCATCAGGCAGTTCATTTGGCTTTGGGTTACAAAGCATGAGTCCTAACAACTTTAGATTTACTTCAGGGTGGAATTTTGCAAGCTTAAACCACTCAGTCTGTGCTCCATCTCTTCCCAAACACCTTCACCATCTTTCTCGCTGGGAAGATAAACATGAAGCTCCAGCTTTGGCCTTCTCATCTGGGGTAGCAATGGCAGGTCTCTCTGCCAAGGTAGTCTGCCGTTCAACCCACTGACAAGGAAATCGTGCGCGGTGTGGTGAGCCAATTGTCTACGGTCATGCTGTAGGACATCACGGCTGGCTTTGCAAGGAGGAACTGGCTTTGGAGTAAGGCGGATGGGTTTAGAAAAATGAAAGTAGGTACGCTTTTTCTTCAAGCTGTTGTCCAAGTTCACATTGGAAGAAGGGCAATTCCAGCAACCATCTCTTATTTGAATTCCTGCCCCAGGAAGCTTGAGAGAAGGTAGCTTATGCTTATCCTGGTCTTTGGAATTCGGGTACCTGATCTAGTTCGAAAATGTATTAAAAATAAAACTTATGAGGACCCTTAGGCCTGCTAATATCTGGTGTAATAATTCAGTGCATAGGATAATAACTCAAAAGTATGGGAGAAATTTAAAAAAAAGAGGCTAAGCCTAAGTTTGTCTCCCTCCAATATTTTCCTGAAGAGAATCCATATATTTTCCTTATGCGTTCCTTACTTGGAATCTTCTCTCTTTTCTGAAAGCTCCCACCCCAAGTTCGCTCAGTTTCCAAAACCATGTTTCCTGTTATAATTGCAATCTGAAATAATGGGAATATCCATGGAAGACAAAATCAAATTTTTGAGGAGTGTTGATTGCCAAAATAAAACTTTTAAAACAATGGGAATGCTAGCAATCAGGTGAGTCGTTTAGAATCAGGTGGCAAGTCACAAAGTTCAAACTCTGGAAAGTGATTCATCATAAGATGAAAAACACTGCAAATGCTTTTTGCCCTTGGCTGATTTTCTGCCAAACATCAGCATTATATACCTAATATATAGAGTTGTTTTCGACAACTGTTAGGATGCACCACACCTCTATTGGATATCAAAATTCAGTGATCTGGATCACTTTCCTATATTGAATTTACAAGAGTTAAGTTTGAAGGATTTTAAGGGGGGGAGAGAAATGTTCTAGAACAGTATTTGAACAGGTTAAAGTATTAAAAATAAAAGGAACATAAAGTTGCTAAAAGTTAGATGTCTCAATAAACCTAATTGGATTTTTGCAAACCAAGACCAAATGAGGCTTTGAAGATCATTTTGTGGCTAAAAACATTTGGTGTTGAGGTGACAAAATTACTGAAATTGTTTGTACTTGCAATAGTTGTTTCTTTGAATCATTTTTTGCTTTACTATTTTTTCTTTTGCTCTCCTTTTCTGCATTTTGTTTATATTAGTTATCTTGTAATGTTTACTATAGAGACAAATTTTGCAAGCCAGGGTGCAATTTATCCAGTGCCTGTCACTTGTACAGCTTATTCACCTATTGTAAACTACTAAGGATACCAACGAAAAGCAAACTTACCTGAGGAAATCTACTGTGCCTTTCCAATGAATCTGAAAAGCATGGCTGGTAATAATGCAAGAAGCATGAAGGTGGACATGGATTAATGGAGGTTCTCCTAGGGGCGCCCAAAGCTAGATGAGTACCATGCTCTGTCTTCATTGCAATTGGATAGAGTAATAGTTTGTCCTCTTATGAATTCCTCCAGCTGCCTCCTCTTAGCTTTCAATGTCTAAGCCTACACATAAAAAATTCAAGCCCGACCTGCATGCATTATTTATCAGTAACTGAATAGGGGTTAACCTTCTTGTCTGGCTTTCTGAACAAGTGTACTTTTACTTAACTTAATTTCATCATATCCCATCTTTATTTTTGTAACCCTAAACATAACTCAATACTCTTCATATTTTCCCCCAACAGATGGGTTAAACCAGGGGTGTCAAACTCAAGGCCCAGGGGACCTGATCCGGCCTGCAGGGTGCTTAGATCTGGCATGCGGGGCCACCCTGGAAACAGAAAAGAACCAGTCCACGGTGTCTCTGCCAGCAGAAACGGAGTTGCAGCCCTCCCGATCTCCATTTCGCTGGCAGAGGGTTGCAGGCCATCACAGCTGAAAATGGAGTTTGCGAGGGCCAGGGGCGGCACCCGGGAGCCTGTTTTTGCTGGCAGAGCACTGCGGGCCGCCACAGGCACCCCCAACCTGAGTGACGTTGAGTTGGCCACGCCCACTAGCCACACCCACCCCAGCCCCGAGGTCAAACACCTTAACGCAGCCCTCAATCGGGTTTTGACACCCCTGAGTTAGAGTTGAAGTGACTGTCTTGCCTGAAGTCACCCATCTTTCTTATCTAAGATAGCACTAGGACTCCTAGTCGTGGTTTCTAGCCTTCTGCCATAACCACTAGACCAAATTACAAAGAAATATGTGATGTTTGGAAGATACTGGCGGCAGGAAGATTTTAAGGTAAGGAATCAAATTTTAAATAATTCACCATCAGGACAAGAATGAGCCAGTTGGTCTATCCCTGACCCAAGTAAAAAAAAATTCATGGTGTTTTTTAAAGGGAAGCCCTGTGAAATTGAATCCTGATTATTTGGCAAAGAAACTGAGCTTTCTTTTCCAAATTAATCAAGTCATATATTTCTGATTGCATCAAGCACATATCTAGCAGTTTTCAAACAAACCTGTATGAATGTAAACTAATAACTGAATTCAGGATGTTTTGAAACCTTCCAGCAAGTTTGGATCCAATCTGGTTCACTCCCAAATCAGCGTGGCTCAAATGGTCTATTTCTATATTGCTGTTCTACCACCAGGGAAGCTATATTTGAAATTGGTTCCAGTCCTCAAATGAGATAATGAATTACAGAATATTGAGAAAGGACACAGCTGAATGCTAGAAATATGATGAGATTTCAAAAATGGAGGATTACAAAATACTGCAAAAATAACAAAAGCCACTAGGGATTAAATATTCAAAAAATCAATGCAGCTTTTCAGCATGATTCCAGAACAACTTACTAAAGAGTGTAACTTATAAAGGAGCCATTTTTAGGACATGAAGTTGGGATATATTGAGCACATCAGGCTGCTCCCACCTTCCTTTCGATATTTCAAATGAGCACCAATTGTAAATTGAGCTCTTTTTCAAGAACTGACACTAATTATTATGTTTCTGAATAGTTTATTGAAGATTTCAAGAAAGTGCTACTGCCTTCCGGACTCCTCTTTTCAAATACACCATTCTCCTGTAGAGAGATAAAAAGTGTATTATTACAACTGACCAGTAAGAAATCAAGATTTTTATGGCTGAATTATACTGTTGCTATATCCTGCATGTTTATTTTTAATTCCATTTTTGGCCAACCCAAGAATACATGCATACATAATATTCTTATTTTCCACACACAATCAGGTGTAGTGGCTTGAATGTGATTGACCTGAAGTCATCCAGTCAGCTTTCATGCAAAAAAAATAATAATGAATGGAACTCATCTCCAATTTGTACATCAAATTGGCTCTCCAGGATATCTATGTATCATTTAAATTGGGTTTAGCATATTAAATGCAAATCAAGACTTGACATCAGAGTTACATTCAACTTCAAGACTCCTAACCATTGGAAAACCTGCTAGTGTTCACCAAAAAATAACTTGGATGAAAGCCAAGATCAGACTAAACCTGGATTTGTTTGGTCATAGACTCTGATTTTGTTAAAACATGAACCAAGCAAAAACAAGAAAGGCTGACCACCTGTCACAATTTTATATGAATAACCTTATCCATAATTTTTTCTTCTTCCAGAATTTAACAGATGCTCCTTAGTACATCTACAGCAAACTGCTCTGACGTATGACAGTAAGATGTTTTTTAACGGTTATTTGGGGGGGGGAAATAACCCAGTGCAACAAGTGATTCATTTCATGGGTAGCTCAGCTAGAGAGAATTGGAAAACTGAAAGAAACATTGTGATGCCAGGACCTCTATCCCCTGCACCAATGCTTAACAGATAGCAATTCAGCTTCTGCTTCAACCTATTTCATCGCATCCATAAAAAAGGATCCCCATCACCTCTAGTTCTACCAGCAGTCTGCCTTCTACTCTTGAACTGCTGCCCAGAGCCATTTGGTGAGATGGGTGGCCCTACAAATTGAATAAAATGAATGAATGAACCCTTCAAATGTTCTATTAGATGCTGGCACCCTATCTCCTTACCTGCGTATTGCAGATGACTTCTCTCTACAACGTTCAATTGTGTAGGCATATACTGGTTATTGGTCAACTGCAAAATAAAATTGTTTTAATTGTAACATGGAGTATGCTAACAAGTTGTTTTGAATTTAATGTAATCCAAGGTTAATAAGTTTCATTATAATTGGTTTTATTTATAATGCCTCTTTAGGCAGCAGACTCCCAGTTTTATTCACTTCTGTAGGGATCTAGTGATTCTGCACAATTTTGCAATTACATGAGAGTCTGAACTTGGATAGGAAAAAAGATTATCATGAACCTCTAACTGAAATTTAAAGATTTTCATTCAATAATGAATTAATATAGACAATGAAGTATTTTAAGGCTTAAAACTAATTTATCAATAAATAGCACAAAGAAGAAAATAAAAAATAATATAGCATAGCATAAGCCAGTAACAATAATTTTTACACTTAAAATGGAAAACTAAAAATGACTGGGAAAAGAGGAAAAGTAAAGGATATAAGCCTCAAGCATGCTTTCCTGATCATTTTTCTCTATAGCAGCTTCTGATCTTATGTATTAAAATATTTCCCATGATCTTATTTGCATGTAGCAAATAAGTCACTAGCCTTACTTTCTTTTTTTTTTAAACTTGGAGGACTTAGAGCCCTTAGTTCCGTGAAGTGAAGTCTTACCTTATATGGGAGTGTTCTAGTTTCATCCAGCTGATATTATCTTCACCTAAAGGATAAGAATTAAAGTTAGTAAGGGAAAATAAGACTGAAATATTTCTGAAAACAAAATTAAGTTTAAACATTAAATGCAACTTATGAACTTGTAAAATTGAGGGGAGTTTTACAAAAGCTACTAATAGTCATTGGGAGGTAGCGAGGGGCATAAGGAGAAGATGAATATTTTATTTGAAAGACTGAAACACAGGATAGTGAACAATTGCAACTACTCTTAAGACTTAACCCTGAACTGCCCCTTGGAACAGATGCTGCCTAATCAGAAGGACAGTTGCAGCCAGAGGTACACTGCCCCTTAGGTGCAAGTGCAAAGCCATTGCATTCAGCTATTTAACTGCCTCTCTGAATTGATGCCATGCACCCAACACCATTACCCCATAAAGCAAATAATCTTTTCAGGTAATTGAAGGACAAGCCAAAGCTTTCTGAATCTTTACAAGACAGAGAAGAATTTGCTTGCTAGACTATTACAAATTTCCCCCCCACCTTGTGGTTATCCCTAGCAGTTTTCAAATGTTCTTAAGGGCATGAAATGAAAGGTCAACCTTTCCACCTGCAGCTAATTCTTAATGGCCCTTGTAATGTCAGAAACACTGCCAAGCTAGCCAAATGTGCCAGTTTCAAGACCACAATCTTGATTTATTACTTTTGCAAAACAAAAGGTTATATAGGAATACAAATTATGTTCTTCTCCCTAGCTATTTGTCTGCAGCCATCCCTTCCCACATTTCATTGTGCCAATATTCAGTATCAGTTTTCTGAGGGGGGAATTGGTAATACACCACCATTGGGCTTCCACAAAGTTGCTAATGGAACAAACAAAATGGGAGAAGCCTCCCTCTTCTCCCCCTCCCCCAGCCTCCCCTCTCTTGCAGCATTTGCTTAAGCCCAGCAAGTAGCATAAAGACAGATCTGCAACTGACCTGTTGATTCCAACCTTGCTAGCTGTGATGGTGGAAAACAACCAATGGTCCAAACAAACCTAAAAAAGCACAATCTCTTCATGTTGGGCTCCAATTTTAGAAGTTACCATAGGCCTTCCTGATCAGCCGCTTGAAGTTACTTGCAGAGTTTCAGCCCCCTGGTTGCTTAGGTGTTTCCTAGTCTTGGGGGGGGGGGAGCTTCAGCCAATAGAAGCCATACTGTAACAAAGCCTCCCCCCAATAATGTTAGGAAAGTGTTTCTGTCCTCACACAGCACTAGTAACCGGAACTGAGAACCTAGCAGAGTACGCATAATGTATTCTGGCATCACACTTCTGAGCTCTGAAGTCAGTTTTTGCAAGGGAGAAATCAAAGACCAGAATAAAAGCTTAACATGGAATACAATGCAAGCACTTTTTGTTATTTCTTATGCCACTCACACACGTAAGAGATGTTTTGATCAGTTATTGCCCTTAAATAATACTTAATGTATTTCTCTTTACAACTGCAGTTAAACATGTACGTAAGAAACTGGAGTCCAATTCACCTGTTTACTAAAAATCCACTTATGTCAAGATATAACTTCAATTAAGCCACTGGCATATTGGTTCAAACTGAGTATTTACTATAGTTGAATATTTCTGCAGCCCAGTTATATAGCAAACATACTTATTTACTGAGTTCGTTATACTAGTACTTGGAATATCCAGCTTGGAATGTAACTAGTCCCACACTGAACATGTTCATAGGATTTAAAGTACACCTTCTCTCAGTACATTTACTGTTCATAGTGACAAGGGTTCTTCTCTTGCAAACCACCCACGTACAAAAGACTAGGAATTCCAATTCATTATTTTGCTGTTAAGATTCACTGTTGAATCCTATTCACAAAGCAGTTTTTTTTCAAGCACACTGAAACATGAAACTTGATAGAACTGCACTTCGGTTTAAAGTTGAGTACTGCTGTAACTTATGAATTGATCAAGAGTCAAATATTATGAAACGCTTTCAAGACACATCAGATAGACCTAGCTAGCACAACAAAGCCAATAATTCTGGAGGGCAACTTACATTAGATATATAAAACCCTATTTTTTGTTCATCAACTACATTAGATATAAAACCCTATTGTTGTTTTTTTCATCAAGTAGTAAGTAAAATAACCTATACTTTTTGGTAAGATGCATGGATTAGAGTAAGGGGAGCTCTCAATTATTTTTTACGTTATCACAGTCATCATCCCACAGCCGACCACCCATATATTAACTTGACACTATAGTTACAAAATACTACTTCAATACTACCTCAAACTTAACAGAGCAACTATTAAAAAGAGAAAAATACCATTTATCTGTCTGACCATGAAGTTTTCATACAACTTTTAGTATGTAGCTAGTATGAACTAAAAGCAACCATTCCTACACACAATGAGCAGTAAAATTATGCAAAGATTGAACTCACTTTCCCCTCCCATTGAACTCTATAAAGATGTCTTTGTCACACAGTGAAGAAAGAAGCAAGTCATATGCACGAAGAAATCACGGGTCTGAGGCACAAGTGTCAGCATCATAGTCAGCTTGCCTAAGGCTGATTGCAGGTTAGGCCTCAAAATTAAGCACCGTACAGTATGAGAAGTGCTGCACTGAAATCCCACTGTCAGTAGTGTGATGCCAGAATACCCCCATAGCAAGATTACACAGAAAGTCACCAAGTTAGATTATAGTTCTTTTTACCTACCTGTATGCAGGCGACAATGAGAATCTTGGAGCAAGCAGGAATACTACATCCAGGTGCTAATGTCCATTGCCACTTGTGGTACTACGTTCCTCACAGTTATGCACTGCGGAAATGCTGTCTAAGTGCTGTTACATAGCAGGCCACTACTTTTAAACAGTGTCATATTGCAGTCTCAAACTCCAGAGAAAAGCATGCTGCCACAAGTGGTTGCCAAGGAGATGCCAAGAACTTTTTAAAAACAAATATACCACAAAATACGCACAGAAACAGAAATTCATTTATTACAACTAACAAGGATGTGGTTATAGCATGCTATGATTGTTAAACATGGGTAGAATCTGGAATTGGGGTAACTTATGCATGACCTAAAGGCTTAATGGCATGCAGAAGTAGAATAGTTATGCTTCTGCTCAAAAGGCATCATCTGTTAAGTCTAAATATTTAAATCCATTTAGAAAAAGCTAAAAAGATGGAACATTCAATTCAATGAAAACTCCCCAACAATTGGTTTGCTACTGAGGGATCAGCCTGTCTGTTATCCTTTGAAGTCAGACTACTGTGCTTTATATAAGGACGTTTGGCAACAGTAGTCCAGTAAAGTGTTAAAAAACTAGATTAGCCCCTCAACATTTCCTTCCCGTTTGAATATCAGCCTAGTTTAGACAAAATGTAAACAAGAGATGAACCTTAGGAAGGAAATGGGACCATCAGCTTCCTTCACTCTTCCAAGATTACAGTACTACAAAAGAACATGGTTTAGGATATGTGCCAGCATCCTAAGGAAAAATGGCATGTAATCTGAAAAATAAACTGAAAATTAGTTTCCATTTCCATTTTCCCATCACTGTCAGTCTTGGTGTTTCCTACAGTGGGTGTCCATGAACACCTCCTTGAGAAAAGCAGAACTGAGCTGTACGCAGCCCAGGATACAGTTAACATCCACATTTGTTTCACAAGGGTTTCTCTACATCAGAAGTCAATGCAAGAACTGTGGGTGTTCTTCCCCCTTTGATGGTAACTTCTTGAAGCTTCTGGGAATATAGCTCAATTCAACCACAAAACTAAATGAGGCAGTCCAGCAACCTTGAATATCAGATGTTTATCATTTCTTGGGTTTTCAAAAGGCTTGCTCAGCACAAGCTTTTGAGTCAATCCATTTTGCAGAATGAAAATACGTAATAACTGATGGCAGTGAAGTTTCATATGCTGCAGTTTTAAGCGGCTTACAGGTAACTGATTCTTCCTCATCTTTAGCACATTTAAAGTAGGGATGGGGGACCATATATGGCATTCTGGTTATCCCAAGCTACTGGAGGTAGTAGCACAGAGAAAGTGTCAACAGTTGAAAGGAAAAAAAACCAGCCAAAACAGGATGCCTGCAAGTAATCAGTACTGACTTGCCAAAGGTTTTATGCCCCTCTCACAACAACCTTCTGGGAAAAAAGGTAGAGTAAATGCAACATTACCCAGAATAATTGTTTTAAACAGATATAAAATGGCTCCCCATGGGGGCGGGGGGAGTTCCCCACCCTTATTTAAAAGATTTAAAGCACCCCAAGTTATTGAATAAAAAACCAACAGGATTAATCACAGAATGTTCTCTGATCTGGTTCATCTTCATTTTACCAAGCCATTGTACCTTTTCTGTACCAGGAAACTCTGCACCCAGTATTTTAGGTACAAGGGGTATAGAGTCCAAGACAGCTTAACTTCTTACAGCATTTTAATAAATATAAAATGATTCAACTCTACCAAGTCAACAGCACAAGTTGATACTATGTAGCCCAAGGGAAAAAAAACTTTCAAATTTAATGGTATTTAGATTTCTGTATGTCAGGCTTTAATCTAACAAGTTACTACTTTAATCCTGAAACGTCAAAGGATATTTCATTTCTGCATTTAAGTGGAGTATTGATATTAAAATATAATACACAAATGCCCACCAATGCTCAAAACTTTTGGATCAAGATTATGCTTGTTAAATCAAGAAAAAAAGATTCCTTCCAATATTCAAATTGCAACTTCAATAGATATATTCACTCATCAAGGATTCTGTTAAGATAAAATGTCCAGTGGGCACTAAAAGGCTCAATTAGGAAAAGTATTAGAAGTGAAATAGATCAACCAGATCTCATATTTGGATGAATGAGATGCTGAGTAACATAGAAAGTCAGGCTATGACTTATAACAGCTGGCTTGGAAATGCCCTTTGGAGACAATAGCCAATACTATTAGATTACGTGCCCTTACCCATTTCCTTCCCACCTCCTTGTTCAAAACTGAACTACATCATTTATTAAGTTAAAGATCTATTTCACCAAAACCCAGATTGTTTCCTCCGTGTAAGTTAAAAGTTCAAATTATGTATACTTGAATAATTATAGTCAAAGTTTTTCAGAATTATCAAAGCTTTTTCTAAGGGTAAGACTTCATTGTAATATTAAATATCAAAGTTCAAGTAGATATTAAAATTGCACTGGTATTTTAAGACTTGATAGTTTAAGACCAGCCATATGTATTGTACAACACTCCAGATTTCATTTCAAGAAATGCATTGCCTTTTGTAAGTGTTAATTGCCTTCTATGCTTAGACGCTTATGATTAAAGAATCTTGCTACGTTTAGACTATTTATTTTAAGCACAGTAAAAAAAGTTTACACTTGGGATTTCATATGGCACACAGTACATTGCCATCAAGGTAGGGATGTTATACATCAAAAAAGCTAAGTTTAGAACACTGCGTTACATAATTAGACTTGTTTTTGCCCAGACCACTTACAAATTCTAAGTCATTTTAAGTTTCTAACATCCATAAAAACGTAGCTTTCTTACTAAAATGCAAGAATAAAAAAAAAAGTAGTGTCTAAACAAGACAAGTAAAACAAACTGGAATGAAAAATCTACAAGTCACATCTAAAATCTGGGCTTTTTGTTTGGGCCTTCATATTCTTCTCTCCCTCTCCCATAAGCTGCAGGAGTTCCAGGCCCCATTCCTCTAGGGCCCTGGCCACCTACAGGCCCCGCACCTCCCTGTCCAAATCGCTCAGGGCGCTATTAGAACAATTAAGAGTTCATTATGTGTAGTTGATGTCCATGTGTGTTTAGAATTTATATTAGAAGGTTCCGCAGTCAACGTTCGTCGATACAATCACCATTGAGTCGATCCACAGGTACCGGGAACATAGAAAGGAAAAAAGGGTAATTTAATAATTAGTTTAACTTAATACATGTCTTGTGGTATGTTCCCAACTTGATCCATTCTGAAATGTCTGTTTCAGCAAACAGATATTCCCTGAGGTGCTAAAAATTCAAGCATTAGTATGGGTTTGAACCAAGAATCCTCTTTGAAAGAAATTCTGGTTATTTGCTACAATTGTTAATCTACAGTCAGTGAACAAGGTACAAAGAAGCCCAACAGGAGCTTCCTAAAGCATCTCATATAAAAAGCAGATGCCCAGTTAAAAGATATAAGACCATGTTCTTGAAGTTACCTGGACCATGTCTATTTATTTAAATGGTTTTCAAAAGCCACTGACCCTATGAAAGTACAAGAAATAGTAGCATCTGGTTAAATTGCCAAGACAAGACCACCACTAAATGTTTGCACAATGTTAAGCTTCTTTAAATAGCTCCACTGCGGTAGAGGTCCTATGGCTTCAGAGTAAGGATTAGCAAAGAGTCCATTATTATTTTGCAGTATCTAAATATATTCAAGCTGGTCTCTGAATCCACTAAAGCTCAACTAAGCTGAAATAAAGCAGACCAGTTCACTTTTCAATTTACCTGATCTTCATTTCTTGATTTACCAAGGCACAAGGGAGGATGTAATGAATCAAAGATGTTGATGTTGGTATTATTGGTGCTTTTAGGGTAGCATAGGAACTATTTTACCAAAAAAAGCTTTCCAATGCACTCAAACTTAACAGAGCCAATTCACTCAGTATAATTCCTCAGACTAGCTGTATGAATCCTTTAACTAGATACGCATGCAGATGTTATTTGTGAAAGGCTCACACTCAATTTGCTCCCCAATAACCCCACAAACAAAAGCCTAGATTCCAGAATGCTACTGCCACAATCATCACAGATGAGAAAACATATGCATGAGCCCTTCACTGATTTGCATAAGTATCCAATCATGGAGTCACTGAGAGTCTGGATTTCTACATGTAAGTAAATCTCCATCAGATCTCCTCTAACAACTGGCTTACAGTTATTAGACTGCCAAAGGCCGTGTTATGAACAAATTCCATAAAGGAGACAATTTCTACTAAATTTCTAAAGTTACATACTTTAGAAAGACAGCACAGTGCTTCACTGAAATTTCAGACTTTTTTTTCTAGTGCCACCAATTACAAGTGAATGAGATATTTAAACATTTGATACACTGCATTGTTGATTTTTAAAACACACATCCTGGTTTTACCAGACAACCTATTTCAACAGAAGTCTATAACTAATTGCAGACTCCTTTGAGCAACACGGTCAAAACAGCAACAGGGCAGCTTAAGAAATTGGGGTTAAATAAATGGTAATGGTTTCTATGTTAAATGACACATGAGCTACAAGTAGCCCATCTCATGTAGCAAAACCTTCAGTAGAATAGCCTCCACCCCTTCCCCAACACTATTTTTTATGTGTTAGATTAAACTCTTAAGGGTGAATGTGTACCAGACAAGAAGGATTAGACTTAGATCTTTCAGTAATTCTATTTACCAGTTGTACTACTCCAAGGCTTCACGTATAATGTGAAATCAAGAATTTCTGCAAAGCCTACAAGTACAGGAACAGGAAGTAAAGTTCAAAGTGCTTGGGGAACAAGTGTACTGTCTGCAGCTACTGTAAGGCAAGATATGCCCCTGAATATTGGTGATAACAGGGAAGCTACTGCTTTCATAGACATCCCCCGAAGCATCCAGTTAACCACTTTGGGAATAGGATGGATCTCTAATTTGATCCAGCAGCTCAGTCTATATAGCAGGGGTCTTCAAATGTGTCAGCTTTAAGAATTGTGGACTTCTACTCCCATAATTCCTCCTCCAGTTATGTTAGCTCAGGAATTCTGGGAGTTGAAGACCACAAGTCTTAAACTTGCCAAGTTTGAAGAGCCTTGGTCTATAGCCAGGAAGCTTAAAACAGCATAACCAAATCATGTATTATTTAAGCGCCATTAAGGAACTTGCTCAAGAAATAGATTGCTAATGAGTGGCCTACTTCAAGAATTGCTTCTTTCCTCATCATCACATATTGTGTGTCAAAAGCCAATGTGTACAATGATAGGTAATTTACATCTAAATATTCTCTACCTGTGATGAACCCATTACATTAACAAGTAGTAATAGTGTAATTATATTTTAGGCTTATTTCCATCTCCCTTTATTTTATACACATTTCTATGCACCACAGTTAACTCAAGTTCAGAAAGTGACACAAGACCACTTCTGCTAGTTAAGCTAACTCAAACAAGCATGTGTGCTTCCTCGCCCCTCCCAGGCAGGTTAAGATTACAGAACTGGAGACTCCTTCAAGTTTAGCCAGACAACTCCCAACCCAACTGATCACAGGAAAGTCTGCTAATATCCATTGCAAAAATATCTGAGCAGACCTGTAACCATACTGGCAAAGACTAGACTTAGTTTTACATTGCTCAACAAGCTTCTTGCTATTAACAAACTGCTGGAAAAGGGAAGCCTATCTAAAAGTGTAGGTTATAGAATTAATGCAAAAAAAGTATCTAGAACTAAGGTCAAGCTGCCACAGGATACGTTACCATATCGCTTCCCATCATAGTGCCACTCATAGATGTTTGTCCAACTCCGGGATTGGTCTCATAGCCAAGGCCAGTGCCACCTGCTAATGGTGGGAATTTCTGAGCAGTTGTACCATAGGGATCTATTTTAAAAAAATAATCAAATGATTATGCATGGATAGATCACAATAATTTATACAGGTGAGTTTAGTTGGAAAGCTTTTTTTTACCTCCCATGTTCATTGCACTGGTACCGCCCATTCTCATGTCTCTTTCTCTCTGCAAAGACAAACAGACATTTGTAAGAACAAGTAAATCCCTTAAAAGCTCTGTAATGCGAAGCTGGAAGACAATGACTTCTAATCCTGTAACAATAGACAGTAGAATGACCAGCTCTGAGACAGCAGGTACCAATCCTCCGAGATCCAGATTTATATCATCAAAACTGGGAAATCTTTTAAATAAGTATGAAAGCTTACTCCTAGGGATCACCATGAGATTCAAGCATCTGGGCAACTAGATTACTGGGATTCTTCCATCCCTGACTTACAGGATCCATGTAACCCATTCGAGTGTAGCTTTCTTCTCTCTGTCTTCTCATTTGTTCTTCCATCTCACGCTGACGGATCATCATCTCTTCTTCCCGCCTACGTCGCTCTTCTTCTTGCCTGAAAATACAATTGCTCTTTTATAATTTGTACTTCTAAAAAACTTGATTAGTATACCAATTCATTAAACCATAAAATTATCATACTTTATTCAAGCTAAGAAGCCTTCAAAATAGTTACTGTAAACAAGCCTTTATGAATTATAATAAAAAAGATCAATTGGGAGGGGACAAGGCTAAACAAAACACTGAAGTAATAATAACAGGTTCAAATTACCTCAATTGTATTTCTTTTCGTTTCTGCATCTCTTGATTGTGAAGTTCCTCCATGCGTCTCAATTCCTCTTGTCGCCGCATGAGATCTGCAAGTTTGACCATTTAAGCAACCATTGTTTAATAGATTATAAGTTTCTATCAATTCAGGAAAAACTGAATTTGATGGGCATTCCTGAAATTAAATGCAAAAAGCCTAACAAGCAAATGTGTACATAAACAAGTTTGTCTCAATTTTTTAATGAATGATTCGTACATACAATACTTTGCAGTCACACTACTACTTAGGCAATTGATGGAAGACAAATATTTTCAGCTCAACTTTTTTTCTGAAACAGCAGTGTAAGATTACAAGAGAGACACAATAAAATATGGCCCTCACTTTATGGTACACCTTCCTGGTGAAATGATGGTGGCACCATCACTTTTGATATTGGATTAGTTATGCTCTCAGGCCTACGATTCCCAATGAACTATTGATTTGTCTTGATGGCACCATTATTGAGTTGGTTGCCATCAAAACAAATGTCTGGTTCCCTGGAAATCCTAGGTTAAGAACATAACCAGAATTTCACCATGGTTAGTATTTTTATGCTATATGTTAGTATTTTATTCTGGTTGTTTAGATTTTTATGTTGGTATTATTGGCAATATACTGTTGTGCACCACCCAGAGTCACCTTTAACAACAACAATATAAATCTGAGTAATAAACCTTAAAAAACAGTAAATTTATATTGTAAGATGTATTGGAGTAAAAGCAAAACATTAGCAAAACAATACCAAAAGTGAAAACTTGAAAAAAAATGGGAGAAAGCAAGCAAAATCTCAGCCAGAGATCTGTGTCCTATACCTTGGCGTAAAAGGTTTGCCTGATGCTCATGGTAAGCATCCTCCATCTCGCTTTCCAGTTTGTCCTTGGCATCTTTCATATTTTTCTCTACTTGATCCCTCTGCTGTTTCTCCATTTCATCCAACGATTTCCACCGTTGAGAATATTCATATTCAAAACTCCCAGGTTGTGCAAATCGTGGTGGTGTTTCTCTCTCCCTAAACATCCAATTGAATATGAAATTCACATTTATAGTTTTCAAAATAGCTAGCAATGATGCTGATACAACAAACATTTCACTAAAGTACAGAATAAACTGGTCTTAAGTTACAAAGGAAGAAGCCTTTGACTTTTTCAATTTACTTTTGACAGGCACCATTCCATTAAAATAGCTAATAGAATGAACACAATATGAACCTGGCTGGAACTGACAAGTTTAAGCTCCAGCTAAAGGGGCCATATGTTCCATCTCCTGCTAACAATGCACTACTTTTCAGTTTTTCACTCCAAGTGGACCACCCCCAGGACTGAGAATTTTCAATTTCTCATTTTTTAAAAAGCCTGCAAAATATAAGATTTGGCACAAATTCTGATATCAGCCCAAATGTTTATTCCAGTCCAATTTACAAAGTGTGATATTGTTCTAGATAAACTCAAAATCAAATTATAATTATTTTAAGTAAAGATGCCTTAAGTAGTATGTTAATACACGACTCTTGAAGCGTTATGATTGCTTAAAAACCTAGAAGGCATAAGAGCACTAAATTTAAATTGTTTCAAAATAAAACTCTGAATCTTTTACATACTTTTAAGCTACATAAATTCACCAAATGAAACAATTCCATTTTATTTAAGTATTTTAGGTTAACCACTTTGGCTGCAAAAAAAAAAACTGAATAAAATATTAAATAAAAAATAAATCTGAAAGTGAAAAATACATAATCTTAATTCAAAACAATATAAACTTTTCCATAAAATTTCTAATTTACAATATTGAAATAGGAATGAGTCAAATCATAATATGGAAGAACATACTACCTTAGATATACTGTAAGATTAACAGGGAAGAACACATATTCTAAATTATCAAACACAGTTTAATTGTGGCAATTCTACATGGTTACATCTGCTTACTTTTGATACATTGGATTTTTCTGAGCCAGCTTTTCTGGAAGACCATCTTCGTCATCTAGCTGTTCAAGAGGCTCCACAATAACTGGCCTAGGAGTGCTGAAAATTAAGAGACAAAGTATTGAGTTTGTTTTAAATACTGGGTTTTAAGCTTAAAAGGTTTTATTTAAATTCAGTCCACAGTCTTCAATTACTAAACTGCATAAAAATAGAGGTCTACTTACGTTGTCAGAAGAAAGACACCTTCAGTACAACGTTCAAATGCTTTTCGTGCTGCAGGCTTAGATGCAAATTCCACAATGCCCTTTCCTGAGGATCTGCCACGATCATCTACTATCACAATAGCTCTTTCAATTGGACCAAATTGAGAAAAAGCTTCTTCCAGTAATTCATTTGATACGTATGGGGAGAGATTACGTATAGAAAGAGCAGCAGCATGGGTGGCAAAACGCACACGAAGCTGCCTTCCTCTCATAGGAATATCATCAAGTTCTGCTTTTGCAATTTCGGCCAAAGCTCGAGATTCCTGTGGATATAGGTTAATAAATCTTAATTTAAAAAAATGTTCAACAATGTAAGAGTAATCTTAGTATTTAAAGACTAAAAAAACCCTGGAGTATCAATACTTACCAGTTTAATAAAGCCAAAACCTTTTCCCTTGTTAATAAAGACTTCCCCTGGTTCACCGTATTTGGAGAATAATCTCTTAAATTCTTCTTCAGTGATATCAGCAGGCAAATTTCCAACAAACAGACGGCAGCGCTGAGTATATGTTTTTTCTCCAGGGCGTCTCAAAAGTGACAGATTTGCTTTAAAACCCTAAAAAATATTAAAAGACGAAGTTAATGGTTGTATCTAAAAGGCACTCATTTTCCTCTTACACACATAGATCATGCAAGCAGACTGACTGCACTCCATATCAAGCAGACACAGTAGATCAGCCTGGAAATACCCACTTTAATATGCTATTATCCCCTTTTCATATTTACTTTCATATTTGAAGAGACCTTTTTATGAAAAGCGTACTGAGCAATGACAATTTTCCATTTAGATGGACTTGATGGATCTGTCACATACCCAATCCACAACCATCACTGCCCTTGCAGTATTTTAAAGGGAGAATGTTCTTAAGCATTGGTTGCCCATGTACATGGTGCACCAGACAATATCTTTACATGAAATAACCTTTTTATTGCATTTAAATATAAGCTTCTCTTTCACAAAAAATGTAGAGAACACCAACATATCAAAAGTGAATAGTTACCTTTACCCAGCCATGAAAAGAAATGTAAGGCTTGCACCTTTCACAATTATTCTAAAAGCTAAGGCACTATTACTTCATTTTATAAATACTTCGTAGTATGCCTTCCTGGGTTCCCCATTAAATTTTGCCTAATAGCATGTACACTATCAAACATTCCCAATATTAAGGAAACTTTAAATCTGCACCTATTAAAAAACTCATCAGAATTATAGCCCAGGACAGCTAATAATGTGGTCTCACAAGATAATCAAATGATTTATTTACATTAACTATGTTATACCAGTACATTTTATATACACAGTCCCAAAACAATTCCTCTTCATTCAAGGCAGCTCAGGCAAGCCACAAGATTGGATACCCATTATCTAAAACTGCCTTGTACAAGTGCAAGTATCACCATCACCTCATTTTCTCCCAAGCCAGCAATAAATATCATTAGGCCTTTACTTCAGTATTTCTATTAAAAGTATCACAGTTCTAACACATCACTATCACATTCATCTATATAATGTAGCACACAACTTTTTCAGTATTCAAAAGTATGCAACTATGTATCTATGCTTTAAAATCATCATACAGAAAAACGCCACATATAACAGGCAACCTATGCCATGCACTTGTGTAGGAAACTGAACTCATACAAATACACAAGAAAACTCGTGTGCTGTAGAGGCTCAGGCAGGAGGCTAGAGACTTGCAAACCATAAATCCTAGCTCTGCCTTGGGCCAGGCATTCACTATCTGCCTTAGGAAGAAAGCAATTGACAATTCCACTGTCCTCCCCGCATATTCTTTCGGAAGTGATTTGCCATTGGTCTGACTGGCCCCAAGGTCATCGAGAGAAGGACCAGTTCCTTCAGTGAAGCACCGACCCGAAGGCGGGCACTTAAGAACACAGGTCAGCTTACTAACAGCCTTTCTCTGTATCTGTGCGATCAAGGACATCGCCATTAATCCCTTCAAGGTAGCAAAAATTAGGACTTGCACATAGCAGACAGACTTTTCCGGGAAGGCCAACGCGGCAGCTCTTACTAAGGAAATCATTTCCCTTTAAATCTCGAGAGCTCGTCGGCTGCCACGCCCACGGCAGAGAGCACCCGGAGGGAGCCTCGCGCACGCGCATTCCCGCGCCAAAGATGGCGGCCGAGGGCGCCGTCTGGGAAAGGCGCGCGGCAGATCAGAGACACCGGCGCCATCTTGTGCTATAAGGCAGAGCCGGGAGGGGCCGCCGCGGTTGCGCCTACCTCAGTGTCGGAGACCTTTTCATCCCCCCCGCCCTGCTGCTGCGACGGAGGGGGGTGCTGGTGCTGCTGAGACGAATGCTGGTGTTGGCTCTGCCCTCCGCGCCTTTCGCCGCCGCGGTGTTGCTGTCCAGGCCCACCGCCGCTCTTGGGGCCGCCTCCTGGCTGGGACCCTCCCGGGCCTCCTTTCATGCCACCTATGGGTCCTCCTCCACCTCCGGGAGATGGCCCGGATCCCTTTTTGGAACCGCCCTGCCCGGGGCTTTGGTTCGGCGGTGCGTTACTCTGCGGCGGCGGCTGCGTCTCCACCCCTCGGCCGCCGCTCTGGAGCCCTGAGGGAGTGGCGGGTGTCGAGGCCGAACTCGGTGTGGCGATGGAAGAGGAGGAAGATGAGGTCGCAGGCGTGGCGCCGATCTGGTTCTGGTTCGGCCCCAAGGAAGGCGACGAGCCTGCCGGGCTGGAGGAAACGGGGGCCGCGGAGGAAGGCGGAGTGGAGGTCGAGCTCGGCGGCTTAGGAGGCTCCGGCTTCGGGGGGCCGCCGGCGCCTATATGATGGTGACCGCCGCGCGATTGCCCCATGCCGACCCCCATGCTCGGCGGCGGCGAACGAAAGTCGGGGAGCCCGCCGCGGCCTCCGCCGCCACCGCGCCGGTGGAAGCCGCCTCCACGGCTACGAAAACGGTCTCTCGACATGGCGAATATGGTGGCGGTTGAGATGGGGCCTGACGGCAACACGACACTGTTCCTCCTCAGAGTCCGACGAAAGACAAAATGGCGCCAGACGCAGAGATTAAAAAAAACAGCCTCGCGGCTGCCTTTGTCTCCCCCTTTTATAGACTCGGCGAACAGGCGCAGTCCCCGCCTTTCCGGCTTGCTTTTTTTTTTTTTTCCTTGAATGAGCCAATAGAAAACGTTCCCAACCAGATTGACAGCTTTCCGAACCGATCTCCAACAAAGCAGGATAGGAGGGGAGGGAGAAAGGCGGCCGCCTACAATCTCGGGGCTCCGTCATTCGTCCATTCGCGAGCCGTAATACAGAAAAGAGCGACTCGAAATCCTTTCACTTACGCTTCCACTGATTGGATCGTTTGATTCCCACAAGGCGGGGCTGGGTGGTGAAAGGGCGGGGCTCTAAACGGTGCGCATTGTCTTGCGGACGACAGAGAGGCCACGTGGGCTGGTGTGGGTGAATGGCCGTTTTGCTTAGCTTGAGCCTCTTTTTCTGTCGACACTCCACTATATTTTTTACTATAAAGATCCATTCCCTTACTATGAACGTCACTCATAAATTCGGATTTATTTCTTCAGTTCTCCTCCCCGTTCCTCCTCGACCATATTTAAACAACAGGGAAAGAATAAAATATGGAAAAGAAACTAAACGCAGTAATGAGGAAATAGAGGTCACTCGAAAGCTCACCAGTGCTGCCATCCCCTCGCCTTCTATATATACTTGTGTGCAGTGTTGTGACGACGTGAGACACGTAGAAAAGGGTGGAGCTTGCATTGTGGCGTCGCAATGCAATATTTTACCTTTTTGATGTCGGGGTTGAGATTGGATGTTTAGGGCAATACACTTCATGATGGGTGAACCTTGGGATCCTGACATAAACCCGATTCAAACTTCCTTATGTCCCTATCTGGAGATACCAAATTGCTGAGTTCTGTGTGAAAAACTATTCCCTCAACTTTAACTGCTTCTCTCTTAAACTATAATTTGAAATTGACCCAGATCTGCAGTAAACACAGCCTTTCTTGAGAAGTTATCACATGCCAAATTGAACACAAAACAATTTTTTTCTTTTAAGGAGAACTGCCAATTTTATGTTTATTTCTGGGCAGAATTAGAAATATGCTTAGCCACTCTTGTCTCTTTCGAAAGGATGAATCTTGCCAAGTTTCAAATGATGAATTTGAGGTTATGCTTATTGAGGTTATTACTGTATTCAACAGCAACCAAGTAAATATTGATGTTCTTACAATGAAAAAAGCCAAATATAAAATGCTGAAAATAGATCTGTTTATTTAATGTATTTATGTTTAATAGCATTCTGTAATAGTCTTTATTTTTCACCCCCTAGAGACTTTAATATACAATAGTTTACAAAAACGCTTCTGTGTTGTTTCTGTCCCTTGGTCTATGGCAGTATTTCTCATGTAAACTCCAAATCCCAGAATTCCCCAGATGGATATGGTAAAAAAATCAAGATGACAGTCATAGTGAGGCAACTAAAGCTTTTCCTGTTTTATGTGTATCATAAAACACTTGGACCTCCTGCAAGAAACATTGGAGTATGAGACCCCTGTTTTACGAAGTGCAACAGCAGTGTTCTCCAAATACACTAAAACAAGAAAAAAAGTGAGGCCATCTCATGTTTTACACAATGTGTGCCTTTAGTTTTAGCAAATACCATTTTCTTCTTGTGTTCTGAATCTGGCCATAATTTGATTTGAAGGTAATATCTGTATCTTAAGAATCCTAAATACATCCATATTATTCCTTTCAAATCCCTCAGGAGGGATTTGAAAATGAATATTCATGTTTGTATTTTTAGGATTGTGCATAGATTTTCCCTTCCCTTTTTCCTTTCTTTATATTCTGCCTTTTTATACCATCAGTTTTCTGTTTGTTTCAATTTAATGCATGTTTAAAATATTTCTTTCAAAGATCTGCACAAATTATACTTTTGGACACAAAGTGAAGCATACTGCAGCAATTTTCACCACCTACCTGGAATAGTCTTCAAACATAATTTCTTTACTTATATATAATCTTGCATTCCTAGTTTAAACTGGCTGGATTTGTTATTTATTTTCATTTACAGCATTTAGACCACTGCCAACAGCCATTCCTTAAAATGGGACTGAGGGTATCTCCCCTAATATGGTCCCCACAGAAGCAGCCCTGTGAATCAGGTTGCTTTGAAAGCTGGTAACTGCTCCAACCATCCTGGTCAAGGGAAACTTGAACTTGTGTTTCTAGTCTCAGTCATTAAAAAGAACTGGATTCTGCCAGCTATGTGTTGTGGGTTCTGGCTGGGATTCAGACAAATCAGTCATCAGCAGGCACATAGAGATAAATAACATCTATATATCATTCAAAAGAGATAATCCAAAAGCTAAAAAGGAAACGAAAAAGAAGA
Source organism: Notechis scutatus (assembly GCF_049901735.1). Taxonomy (NCBI): domain Eukaryota; kingdom Metazoa; phylum Chordata; class Lepidosauria; order Squamata; family Elapidae; genus Notechis; species Notechis scutatus. The sequence goes on from NC_142016.1 coordinate 7,710,716, forward strand.
ATCTACAAAACCCTGCCCTTAAATTGTCCTGCATTCAAACTGTACATCAGCACAAGCTTGCTCCTGAGACTGTGTGGTGTCTGCTGACCTACTTTTCTGGCATTTCAAGGTCAGGAGGAATGCACGCTGACACAGAGATGAGGAAAAATCGTATGATTCCAGAATGCACTTTTTAGCTTCACAGCAAATATTCCATCAAAATCTGGACTGCAGAACTGTGGTAGAATACAACTTTGTACACAAAAGACCTTAGATTGCTATCCCCTCATGAGAATGGTATAGATAGACTCTGGTCTGCAATGCAGTAAAGCCATAGCCAGACATTGCAGATAATGCAGGAATACACCATCAATGATTCTCGCAGTACAACAGAAGATTCTTCTCTTCATCATTACAAAAATCAAAGCAATTAAGCACCCACAGAGGAAAACTAAGCAATAAAAAATAAACCCATGCAAAATAAGTCCAGCATTATGTATCCACAGAAGTCCAATCCAATCTTGTGAATTGGACAATATTTGCCATAACTCCCAGCTAATATGCAATGGTCCAGATCTACAGTGAGAAAGAAGGCATGGCTAGGTGACATTTTGAATGCCATCTATTTCTTTAGGGTTTTTTTTTTTTAGCTTTTGTAGAATATTTGGTTGAAACAAATCTTAGCACAGAATGAACATGTGTTCTAAGTCCAATAGCCTCCATTCAATTACCTACATATGTGATACTCATGCTGCAAAACTCCACATTGCATTAGATGGAAGTAAAAAGCGTTTGATTCTTTGCTGCCTTCTAGAGTTTATCCAGGTTTTTGCATCACAGATCTGATACTTAAATTACTTGCAAATTTGCATTTGTGTTTATACTATAATTAATGAATGTTGTTCACTACCACATTAGTGAACACTAATTGTACTCTACAATTAGTTAATTATGGGGATTTCCCATGATAAAGAAGGAACTTCTAAAAGCAGTTCTGTATTTATTTGTGTTTGCTTTTGTAAGAGACTGTGTACTTTCCAAGACCATCCAAAGTACACTACTCAAAAAAATGAAGGGAACACAAAAATAAGACACCCTAGATCTGAATGAATGAAATGTTCTTATTAAATACTTCGTTCATTACATAGTTGAATGTGCTGACAACAAAATCACACAAAAATTATCAATGGAAATCAAATTTAGCAACCCATGGAGGTCTGGGTTTGGAGTTACACTCAAAATTAAAGTGGAAAAAAACACTACAGGCTGATCCAACTGTGATGTAATGTCCTTAAAACAAGTCAAAATGAGGCTCAGTAATGTGTGTGGTCTCCACGTGCCTGTATGACCTCCCTACAACGCCTGGGCATGCTCCTGATGAGGTGGTAGATGGTCTCCTGAGGGATCTCCTCCCACACCTGGATTAAAGCATCCCCCAACTCCTGGACAGTCTGTGGTACAACGTGGCATTGGTGGATGGAGCGAGACATGATGTCCCAGATGTGCTCAATTGGATTCAGGTCTGGGGAATGGACGGGCCAGTCCATAGCATCAATGCCTTCATCTTGCAGGAACTGCTGACACACTCCAGCCACATGAGGTCTAGCATTGTCTTACATTAGGAGGAACCCAGGGCCAACCGCACCAGCAAATGGTCTCACAAGGGGTCTGAGGATGTCATCTCGGTATCTAATGGCAGTCAGGCTACCTCTGGTGAGCACATGGAGGGCTGTGCGGCCCCCTAAAGAAATGCCATCCCACACCATTACTGACCCACTGCCAAACCGGTCATGCTGGTGGATGTTGCAGGCAGCAGAACGTTCTCCACGGTGTCTCCAGACCCTGTCACGTCTGCCACATGTGCTCAGTGTGAACCTGCTTTCATCTGTGAAGAGCACAGGGCGCCAGTGGCAAATTTGCCAATCTTGGTGTTCTCTGGCAGATGCCAAACGTCCTGCACAGTGTTGGGCTCTAAGCCCAACCCCCACCTGTGGATGTCGGGCCCTCATACCACCCTCATGGAGTCTGTTTCTGACCGTTTGAGCAGCCACATGCACATTTGTGGCCCACTGGAGGTCATTTTGCAGGGCTCTGGCAGTGCTCCTCCTGTCCCTCCTTGTACAAAGGCAGAGGTAGCGGTCCTGATGCTGGGTTGTTGCCCTCCTATGGCCTCCTCCACGTCTCCTGATATACTGGCCTGTCTCCTGGTAGTGCCTCCATGCTCTGGACACTACGCTGACAGACACAGCAAACCTTCTTGCCACAGCTTGCATTGATGTGCCATCCTGGATGAGCTGCACTACCTGAGCCACTTGTGTGGGTTGTAGACTCCGTCTCATGCCACCACTAGAGTGAAAGCACCACCAGCATTCAAGTGACCAAACCATCAGCCAGAAAGCATAGGAACTGAGAAGTGGTGTGTGGTCACCACCTGCAGAACCACTCCTTTATTGGGGATGTCTTGCTAACTGCCTATGCTTTCCACCTGTTGTCTATTCCATTTGCACAACAGCATGTGAAATTGATTGTCAATCAGTGTTGCTACCTAAGTGGACAGTTTGATTTCACAGAAGTGTGATTGACTTGAAGTTACACTGTGTTGTTTAAGTGTTCCCTTTATTTTTTTGAGCAGTGTAATTAAACCCAATGAACTTAAGAAGAAGGAAGAACTTGAACTAAATAACAATAGATCATTTCTGAAGTTTCTTGGGAGAAGGTATAACAGTAAATGAATTAAAATAATTCACAGGTCTCGGGACTGAAATAATACCAAAAGGAGTCTGGTTTATTTAGTTAGTTATTTCACATGGAGAAGCCTTATTTTACAATTTTTTTAAAGTTGGAAACCTATAGGGAGAAAACCTAAAATAACTTCCACTGTGGGACCATGCCTACTCATGATTCTGAAGAAAACTCCAGGCTGAACAAGGATGACCACTGGAAAGGCAGATGATCATAAACGTCTGTGGGTCTTTGGCCTGGCTAAGCTGGAAAGAAATGCCTGCTTGGTCTTTGCAGAACTAATTTCTTGTAAGAACGCTATGTGCACTCAGATGATTGGAAGATAAGCCCGAAGGCTGCTGTGCTTTGACAAAATGGACGGTCCTTTCAAAGGGGAACTTGTGTTTCTCAACAGCCATAAGCTTTTCAACCACTAGGTGTCTCAAAGTACAACCGCAGGAAGTAATGATGAAATACTGTAGGATTTAAGGGGGCACCAATTTGAACCGTTTCTTGTATCTGCATCAAGCAGCCTTTTACCAATTGCCTTAGCTGGTTCCCACAGGCCCAGCTGACCTGCAAAAAAGTTTTTTTAGCCTTTGTCTGGACAAACAGAAACCAGTGATGTTCTAGAAGAAAAGAAAAAACGAGATATACTGGCTCGCTGAGCCAGATGCTCCTTTTATTTGTTTGCTTTTAAAATGGGTCCATTGTTTTGCATTATATCTATCACCACGTTGCAGAAGATGAGATCAGTTCTGCAGTCTAGGTCTGCCTAGCCCCCCACCTTTAGCTTTCCATAGTCAGGTACCTCTGTGAGTGTTGAGAAAGCAACCAAGCCCTTGACAGGTGAAGCATTGAGATGACTAATGGAAGACAGGAAGGGAAGGGTTTCTGGCTGTCTCTTCAAGGAACTCAGCCAGAGAATTAAGCCAATGTCTGATCCAAAATATAATTAGGAGTCAAATTTTGGAAAGCTGGTCATTTCTTCATCCCAGCCAACAAAGACCAATGATATAGAAAGGTTGTTTTAGATAATGATTGTGTTGTTTTTTTAGCACAGTCTTACCCATGCTTGATGGAATTAATCCAAATACTTACACCTGGATAGCACATGAAGCCATGAAGAAAGCAAAAGGAAAGGTGGCATCAGACACATTATGATAATATTCATGTCATGAGCATAATTAGGTCACAATGCATGGCATGGTATCAGCCTCCTACCCAGTATCTATGCTGCCTAGGTTCATATGCTAAAGTAAAATGTGGATAGGTAAACCAAGTACAGCATGTCATAGGAACTCAGCCTATGGAACTGTTTGGTGAGACCACTGGAGTCATCTCTCTCAGTAGAGACTGTCTTACTAGCTTCATTTGATGCATCAGTGATATTCTCTTGACGGGGCAACCCACCTACAGTTGTCCTTGACTTGGGGAAAAAACAGATGGTGCAGCATGAAGCAGTTAAGCTCATGAGTGGGATGATTCAGTGTGAGCACATTATCTACTGCTAAATCAACTACAACCACAGGACTAATTTTTTTTTCAAGTTTTATTACCAACCAATTACCAAAAAAAAAAAAAACAACCCCACCCCCCCCCCAAAAAAAAAAAAAAAAAAAAAAAAAAAAACACAACCAAAAAAAAAAAAAAAAAACAAAAAAAAAACCCCCCCCCCCCCCCCCCCCCCCCCCCCCCCCCCCCCCCCCCCCCCCCCCCCCCCCCCCCCCCCCCCCCCCCCCCCCAAAAAAACCCCCCCCCCCCCCCCCCCACCCCCCCCCCCCACCCCCCCCCCCCCCCCCCCCCCCCCCCCCCCCCCCCCCCCCCCCCCCCCCCCCCCCCCCCACCCCCCCCCCCCCCCCCCCCCCCCCCCCCCCCCCCCCCCCCCCCCCCCCCCCCCCCCCCCCCCCCCCCCCCCCCCCCCCCCCCCCCCTCTTGCATGGACTTTCTCATCGGTGGTGCTTACCCTCTGCTTAAAAGCTCGAGTCTACTGTTTGTAATCCACAGCAGTTTGGCTCCATTAATATATTGAGACGCAGACAAATCAACACAAGCCAATCGTTTTGGAGTTTGCTGTCATTCGTGCCAGGAGACCTTCCTGCAGCCTGGACTGGAAGCAGTTAATCCCAGAAAGAAGACTGTCAGGACGCTGATCAATCATGTTTATTGGGCAAGAATTTTAGAAAGTAGCCTGATCTCAAATAGGATAGGCAATTTTAGGGTGGCAGATTCTTGTCCATTTTCTCCTTATGCAGAGGGCTGAAAGGTTGCCTCTTTAGTAAAAGAAAAAAGAAAAAAAAGTGGGGTGGGGTGGGAAAGCAGTCTGCTCAGCCTTGATAACTGACATTTCCACTAGTCTGAGAACAACTCACAATAAAAATGAACCCGCCACAGGTGACCATGGCAACTGCCAAGGGAAAAAGTCATGGACATTCATATTCATTGGAATCTCTGTTCCCTTCCTGTGGAAGACTGATGGTCAAGCACAGACTGTACACCAGCGACTTCACTCTTCTGCCTCACCATGTCTCAGGTTCAAGTTCTTCTACCTCGTGAAGGTGATGTCAAGATTGAAGCATGCTTATGCTGTTGCAACCATTATTGCTTTTCAACTTGCCAAAGAACTAGGGGGGAGGGAGGGAAGGTGAGATGGAATGCAGATTCCAGACTTCAACAAGAGCCGTGATACCCAAGCACATTGGCAGGTGTTTGTCAAGACCAGAGACTCTTTCTCATAACAAAATAATGACACTTAATTGGACAATGTGACCTGCACTAATAGGGGAGGGGAAAATCCATATTGTAACGATGTGAATTTGCATGTGAATTTGCAGTTACAGCTGGTTTTGCCTCCATCAGTGCCAAAATAATGTACTCAATGCATTCAGACTCCTCAGGATCTGGAAGGTGCTTGCTTTGGTTGGGTTTGTCAGTCAGAACGCTGGCAGGTGAGTAACACAGGCACTCTTAACTCTGAGGTGTATGTAGACCCAGAAGGGCAAAGGTAGACTTGTCCCACTCTCTCACCCAATATTATATTGGGGGATTTTTGTGAAGTGGATTTTGTTATCCAGGATGATCCAGGCTGCCTAATTCCCGAATGGATTCTGTCTTCTTTTAGAAGATACTATGAATTGCAACATTATATCAAAGGGGTAAATGATAGGAGAACATACTTGTTTTTGCATTTCATCTGGATAGAAAAGAAACTAGGATCAAATGTGTAACCATGGTTTTGTCAGCCCCCCCCACCACCACCACCACCAAGATAAACATTTAAGAGTTACTTCTAAGCGGTTCCTCACCTATAAAAAAAACAATCTTGCCAAACAAAAGCAACTACTTGCATCATTAAAGATATATGCTCTGAGAATTGCTAGGGAGGAGCCGTCTTCTCTTCCTCCCAAAGTACCTAAACTTTAGTGTCTCTTGGGCCTCTGGAATGCAACCCCTCTTTTCTGGGAATCCAGATTGCATTCCATCACAGGTATGTTGTGTGGAAAGGAAACTTCATGAAGACAGTAGTGTCACTCAAACAGGAAAAGCCCAAGGGGAACATCAGGCCAGCCATAAAACAAACTTACATAGGAAAAGGAATCAAATAAAAGGTATTAAAGAATACCTATAGACAAAAGCCTAAGTAATTAGGAAAACTAGACAAATAAGAAAAGGAAACCCTTACAAACACAGGACATACCAAATAAGCAAAACAAACAGACAAAAGACACACAAAAAATATAAATTACAAAAGAGACAGACAGGAGATTGCCACAAAACAAATATGAAAAAAAAACCATTATAAAGCTAAAAGAGATTAGGAAAAACCGATAATACAATCTAACCACACCGCGGAGTTTGCCTTCCGCACCCCGTGGAGTTTGCCCTCCGGCGGGAATAAAGACAAACAGGATTTGAACCATTAAGCACAAATACAAACATTCACATGAAATCAACTCACAAAGGGAGAAAAGGGTATAAAAACCAGGGACTTACCATAAGAAGCCAGCTAGCCCAGGAACGCAGACTTCTCGCTGTCCACCGCCTTCCTGAAAAATAAAAAGATCCAGCTTTCAAGCAGTTGTCCGTATCCTTGCGCCAGAGCTCTCCCAGCGAGAAAATCGAACCCTCGGAAGAAAGGCATTTTGACACCTTTCTACAGTTGTATAAACTACAAGAGGGTGGGTTTTATTTATTAATTTATTTAGCAAATTTATATAGTGCCCATCTCATATATTTAGTACCGATGTTTAGTACCAATCTCGTGTTCTGCTCCATTGCACTCATCTCATTTTCTTGGTCAGCAGATCTGTGGTGGCCCTGGTCTTAGACTGCTGCTTTTAAATGTGAGATCAGCCTGCAATAAGGCCAGCCTTATTGCCGATTTGATCCTCAAAGAGAAGTCTCATCTGGCTTGTATAACTGAGACCTGGCTGGGTCCAGAGGGAGGCGTTTCCCTTGTAGAAATGTTCCCAGTGGGTTATCGAGCATGGCACCAGTCTAGACCTCAGGGCCAGGGAGGAGGTGTGCCTGTTGTTATCAGAGAATCTCTAGTAGCCTCCAGAGGTACTATTCAGCAAGTCCCTGGCTGGGGAGCCCTTTCCCTTAGATTGGGCTCAAGGGAACAGGTGGGATTGCTGCTGCTATAGTAGCCTCCCTGCTGCATGGCAGCTTCCCTACCTGGGCTCCTGGACCTCGCCCACAGGGCTGGCGGTGGAATTCCCCAAGCTTATAGTTCTGGAGGATTCCAACCTGCCTTCTTTGGGGGCAGGGTCGGAGGTAGCCCGAGATTTCATAGAAACCATGACTTCCATGGGCCAGATTATCCAGAGCCTGACTAGTAATAGTGGTGACACTCCCGATTTGGTGTTCTTGTCGGACCAGGGTCTATGGGACCTGGAATTGGTAAACCTGTCCTTGGTCCCCTTCTCATGGTCAGATCACCGTCTGGTGGCAATACGTTTCTCAAAAGCTGCACATACACACCCCGCATGGAGGCAGGACCTATTAGATTGGTCCGCCCCTGTCAACTAATGGACTGAGATGGGTTCCAGAAGGAGCTGCAGGTTATAACCGCAGATCTATTATGCAGACCGGCCGAGCTCTTAGTCCCTCTTTGGAATAGGAAGGTGACTGAGGTTCTGGATAAGATTGCACCCTTGTGACTTCTCCTCACCCATAGACCTCGCTGTGTCCCGTGGTATACAGAGGAACCGAGAGGGATGAAAGGCACGAGGAGACATCTAGAGCGCCGCTGGCGGAAGACAGGAGATGAACTCGATCGAACATGGGTGAGAGCTGCTATTAAGGCCTACCTTGTGGCGATTCATGAGGCGAAGTGGAAATACTTCTCCACACTAATTGTGTCTGCAGATAATCGCCCAGCGACCCTCTTTAAGGTGAGCCGTCTCCTCCTAGGGAAGGAGGAGATTGAAGTCCACCTGAAGGGGCGTGTTAGGTATAACATTGATACCAAATATGGTTTGGGTGAATAAATATATAAAACTTAGATATCATGGTTTAAGTGCTTATCACTTTAAGCACAATGTTGCAGGCAATTAGCCGATTAAGGGTGCGGTTAGAAGTTACAATATAAGGAAGCATTAGAAGCTGGAAAGCCTGCTGCGACTAACTGTGTCTTACTGCGACTAACTGTGTCTTACTGCGACTAACTGTGTCTTACTGTGACTGTAACTGTGCCTGTGACTGAGATGATACTGTCTGCTACTGTTTGCTGATTTACTGCGGAATTCAACTGTTCTACTGTTTGAGCGTCTTGCTGAATATCCAGCGATTGTTCCTCTATCTTTATCGGCTGATAAAGATATTGCAAGGACTCTTAACTTGGACTGTAATAGTGAGTCTTACTGGATGGAAATATAGTGAATGACAAATGGACTGAATGACAATGCTTTTAACTCTAAATGGATTAAAAACTATTTAAACTACAAAGAAGTGTTTGTGTTCAGTGTGTGTATACTCTGGGGCCCTTCCACTCTCGTTTGGCTGCCTGGTTTGACTACTGCTGCAATACTCTGCTAGGGGTTAATCCCCAAACACTAACATTGGTTATGGGCCCAGCAGCATAGTCTAACTAACCAGGATATAGCAGAGAGAGTTGGTGTGAGTTGCACATTACTGTAAAAACAAACTGTTTTAATTAGTTTAAAATAGTCAAAATATCTGAAGAGTAATGGCACAAGTAAATTTGTCACAACTGTCCATGATATCCAGGCTGGACGGAACAAACTATGTTTCATGGTCAATGAAATGTAGTTTACTTCTACGTAAAGAAGGTTTGTGGGACATTATAGCAAACCCACCAGATGTGAGTAGCTGGGATCCTGCTGATGATGATGATAATGAAAAGTTACAAGACTTTAAACTGAAGAATGAGCAGGCTTTATGCATCATAGGACTGACTCTCTGTGATCAGCAGCTTGTCCATATTCGTGGAGAAGAAAATGCTGCAAACTGCTGGGAGAACCTCAGGAAGATTTATGTTCGGGACAGTGTAGGAGCACATATAAATCTTACACGGAAGCTTTTTCAACGCATCTTCAGAGGAATGGAGATATGTTAGTTCATTTAAACTGTATGAAGAGCATTTTTCAAGAATTGCAAGAAAAAGAACTTATATTTAATGAACTGCAACAAGTCTACATAATATTATCTTCATTAGATCAAAGCTATGATGACTATGTGACTTCGTTGGAAGTATTGCCTAAGGATAGCCTCTCATTAACCGAGATTACAGGCAGGCTACTAGAAGAAGCCAGAAGAAGGCGTGAGCGTGACGAGCTGAGAGAAGATAAGAAAGAAGAGAAATTATCTTCAAAGCTTGAAAGAATTCAGCTTAGCAAAATAAAGCACCCGGAAGAAGAGAATTTATCTTCGACGGCATACACAATTAAAAAGTGTTTTAATTGTGGAAGCAGAGGACATCTGGCAAAGTTTTGCAAAAAGAGAAAAAGCCAGAATATAAAAAGCCAAAGAAAGCATTTGAACTAGCCACGTTTAGCAACTCTGATGTGAAGAATGATATATGGGTGATTGACAGTGGCGCATCCCACTGCATCACAAGAGATAAGACAAAATTTATAAAAATGTCTAAAAGCTCTCAACATATATCTCTTGCTAACGGCTGGAATCTTAACGCGAAAGGTCAAGGTTTTGCACATTGTCCGTGCATAAACCAGGATATAAAAATGTTGTATGTACGCAACTAAAGTTTAATTTGCTTTCAGTAAGGGTATTAGATAAATTAGGTTATGTAATTACTTTTAAAGATAATAATTGCATAATTGAAAAAGATAACAAAAGGGTAACTGCAGCTTTAAATGGAACATTATATGTCTTAGATAATAGTAAGAAAGGGAGGCACAAACTGTATTTAATAATATAAAGCCTCATAATGAATGTATCCATTTATTGCATAGGCGTTTGGGGCATGTAAATTTTAAAATGCTAAAACGTACAGTTGAGTTATCTGAAGGAATAAGGTTAAAACCTTGTGATAAATATTTGCGTTGTAATGTTTGCTGTGAAGATAAGAGCAAAGTATTGCCTGCAAATAGGCTAAATGGTTTCAAAACAAAAGAACCTTTAGAAGTGGTATTTGCAGACATCATAGGTCCAAAGAAACCCAGTATGGGGGTGCTAGATATATACTGAGCATTATGGACCATTATTCTAGATATGGGTTTTGCTATTTAATGAAAAGCAAAACTGAAACATATCAACATTTTTTGGCTTAGGTTTGCTGAAAGAAAGTCTAAACGACAACTGATAACCCTGGTGACAGATAATGGTACGGAATTTATTAATAACAAATTCCAGAACAGACTTAAGATAGCTGGAATAGAGCAAAAAGTCTGCTCCATACAGGCCAGAACATAACGCTTTTATTGAAAGAAGAGGCCAAACACTACAGGCAATGGTTAGAACAATGTTAAATGATTCTGGGTTACCTGATTCTTTGTGGGGGAGGCTACAATGTGTGCTAATAACATATTGAACAACGTTGTTAATACAACAACAGGTGAAATACCATTTACCAGGTGGCATGGCAGGAAACCTGACCTAAGTTACCTGCACACATTTGGTGCACCAGCATGGGTGCATATTCCTGCACAACTCAGAAAAAAAGGGCAACATAGAGCTAAACGATTTTTCTTCGTTGGTTATCAGGCAAACCATAGGGCATATAGATTTTGGGAGAAAGGCACATCTAAAGTGTTATGTAGTGCTAGTGCCCAATTTCTAGAACATGAAGGATGGGAGAAATTAGAACAGGATGCCAATAAAGATGTAATTATTGAATCCTATAGAAATCCCATTAGTTATCCCTGTAACTTTAAAAATAAAGTAAAGAGACAAATACAGGATGAAATAGTGCCCATAAAGGAAGAAACAGATTCAATAGCTGAACAGGATGAGAAAGATGAACAGGTAGTAGTTCAAGAAAGTCCTCCTGTAAGCCCTGTAATTCCCAGAAGAACTACACGTGTATCTAGACCACCTGATAGGTACCAGGCTAACACAGTGTGCCAGATTAATCAAGTTCCTAATTCTGTAGAAGAAATAAAAAAGTATCCTACTAAGGAAAAAGAAAGTTGGTATGCAGCAATGAATAAGGAACTGAATTCATTAAGAGATATGAAAGTGTATGAGAATGCCAAATTACCTGTAGGTAAGAAGTCCATTGGCTGCAAATGGATATTTAAGGTAAAAACAGATAAAGATGGTAATTTAATCCATAAGGCAAGGTTAGTAGCCCAAGGTTTTAGGCAGAATGCCAATGACTACGATGAGGTGTTTGCACCTAGTCTTAAGGCAGCAACCTTGAGGGCAGCTTTAGTGTGGGCAGCTAGTAAAAACTATATAGTTAACCATCTAGATGTGGAAACTACTTACTTGCACGCCCATTAAAACATACTATTTATATGAAAAAACCTGTTGGTATTAAAAGTGAAAATAAGGATAATAATGATTGTTGGTTGTTAAAGAAAAGCCTCTATGGTCTTAAACAATCAGGCTATGAATGGAACCAGTATATTGTAAAGGAACTAAACAATATAGGATTTAAAGCTGGTTTAGCCGATCCATGTCTGTTTAAGAGGGAGACAAATGGGAAAGTATTATTATTGTTCACTGATGATATTGCATTGATAACTGAAACTAATGATGAAGCAAATAAAATAATAGCATCATTAGGAAAGAAAATAAAGATCAAGCAATTAGGGGAGATAAAGAAGTATCTCGGTTTGAATATAAAGAAAACACGGAAAGGTTTTAAGATATCTCAGGAAGATAAGATAAGCAAATTGCTAAAAGATTACAAGATGGAGCTTTGTAAGCCAGCTAAGACTCCAATGAGTCAGGAGTTTAGCAACACTGATGAACAAAGCCCGGAGTTTGATAAGGTGATTTATCAATCTTTAATTGGTAGTTTGAGTTATATTAGTAATTGGTCTAGACCAGATATTTCGTACTGCGTGAATCAGTTGGCTAGATTCAATTCTGCACCATGTGAAAGACACTGGATTGCAGCTAAGAGGATATTAAGATATCTTAAAAGACAATGAATTATTCATTGTATTTAGAACCAAAGGGTGATTTAATTCTGAGTGCTTATGCAGATGCTAGCTTTGCATCAGAAAGAGACACTAGAAAGTCGACTTCAGGAACAGCCATAATGCTGGGTAAGACATTAATAGGCTGGAAGTCAATAAGACAACAGCATATAAGTTTGTCTACTATGGAGGCAGAATTCTCCTGTTTATCTCTGTTATGTACAGAATTATGTATAATAATGTATATAATTATGTATAATAATGTATAAATAAATGTTAATTGATATAGGTATAACTGTGGATTATCCTATAATTATACATGAAGATAATCAGGCAGCAATTCAAATGGCCACAAATATTGGAGTAAAAACAAGGAGCAAGCATACAGATCTAAGATACCTAAACGTGAGACAATCTGTAAGAAGTAAGATGATTCAGCTAGAGTACTGTATGTCGGAGGACAATTTAGCCGATAATTTTACTAAAGCCCAAGGTGCCAGTAAGCACCAGGAGAGTTGTGAAAAATATGGGGTTAGATTGTAAGGTATTATATATTTATTTCACCCAAAAGGGGAGTATGTTAGGTATAACATTGATACCAAATATGGTTTGGGTGAATAAATATATAAAACTTAGATATCATGGTTTAAGTGCTTATCACTTTAAGCACAATGTTGCAGGCAATTAGCCGATTAAGGGTGCGGTTAGAAGTTACAATATAAGGAAGCATTAGAAGCTGGAAAGCCTGCTGCGACTAACTGTGTCTTACTGCGACTAACTGTGTCTTACTGCGACTAACTGTGTCTTACTGTGACTGTAACTGTGCCTGTGACTGAGATGATACTGTCTGCTACTGTTTGCTGATTTACTGCGGAATTCAACTGTTCTACTGTTTGAGCGTCTTGCTGAATATCCAGCGATTGTTCCTCTGGAGAGAGGCACCGGAGGAGGAGAAGATATCTTTATCGGCTGATAAAGATATTGCAAGGACTCTTAACTTGGACTGTAATAGTGAGTCTTACTGGATGGAAATATAGTGAATGACAAATGGACTGAATGACAATGCTTTTAACTCTAAATGGATTAAAAGCTATTTAAACTACAAAGAAGTGTTTGTGTTCAGTGTGTGTATACTCTGGGGCCCTTCCACTCTCGTTTGGCTGCCTGGTTTGACTACTGCTGCAATACTCTGCTAGGGGTTAATCCCCAAACACTAACAGGGCGCACTGAAGAATTTGCAGATTTTCTGGAAGACAAAATCACTCGACTTCATTCCCAGTTAGATGCTGGCACAGTTGCTGATCCGGTGGAAGCTCCAGGCAGGTTCTTGCCCTGTTATCTGGGAACAGTTTGACCCTGTTGCTCCTGAGGAAGTGGACAGGATCCTAGGGAGTAAGGGCGCAAGCACCTGTATTTTAGACCCATGTCCCTCCTGGCTTGTGAAAGCTTCCCAGAAGGTGACAGGTGGGTGGACTCTGGTGGTGATTAATGCTTCTCTACAGGAGGGGACAGTGCCCCAGCACTTTTAAGAAGGCTGTGGTCTACACTCTTCTGAAGAAGCCATTGCTGGACTCCACCTGGTTGGATAATTTCCGACCTGTCTCCAATCTTCCCTTTTGGGGGAAGGTTATTGAGAAGGTGGTCATGCAGCAACTCCAAAAGTTTCTGGATAAAACGGATTATCTTGACCCCTACCAGTCAGGATTCAGGCCTGGATTTGGGACAGAAACAACATTGGTTGCACTTTTGGATGATCTCTGGCGGGAGCAGGATAGGGGTAGTGCATCCATCCTTGCTCTACTTGACCTCTCGGCAGCTTTTGATACCACTGACCATGAGATTCTCCTGGGATGGCTTTGGGGGATTGGGGTGGGAGGCCTTGTGCTGTCTTGGTTCACTTCCTTCCTCTGCGGCCGCTCTCAGTCAGTGTTATATGAAGCCGCTGGGTGAGATCATCCGTCACCATGGACTGAGGTATCACCAATACGCAGATGATACTCAGCTGTATGTCTTGGCCCGTGATGCGTTAAGTGTTGCTGTGTCCTCCCTCTTGCAATGCCTGGAGGCTGTTAGGGGCTGGATGGGGAGCAACACGTTGAAACTAAACCCTTGCAAAACCGAGTGGCTCTGGGTTTGGGGTTCGTCGGCTCAGGGAGAATTACCATCTTTAGTCTTGGATGGGGTGGCACTAACCCAAACAGACCCTGTGCATAATATAGGGGTTTTCCTGGACTCACAACTCCTGTTCAAAGAGCAGGTGGCATTCACAGCCAGGAGAGCCTTTGCGCAACTGCGGGTTGTGCACCAGTTACGCCCTTTCTGGATCAGCAGTCCCTACTCACAGTCACTCAGGCCCTGGTCACTTCCCGTCTTGATTATTGCAACGTGCTCTACATGGGGCTGCCCTTGAAGAGCATCCGGAAGCTCCATTAGGAGAAAAATACAGCAGCCTGCATGCTTTTGTGCAGACCCCAGTTGCACATGGGTCACCTCTCCTGCAGATGCTACATTGGTTGCCTATTTGCTTCCGAGTGCAATTCAAGGTGCTGATTGTCACCTTTAAAGCCCTTCATGGCTTGAGAATCTGAGGAAACATCTCTTACTGGTCACATCCACCCGACCCATTAGAGCAAAGAAGCAGGGAATATTGTGGGTCCCACCCCTGAGGGAGATACACCTGGTGGGACCCTGAAGAAGAGCTTTCTTTTTCTTTTCTTTTTTTAATAAAGTTTTATTGAGTTTTAACAAAACAAATAAAACATCTTATTTGAGTACAGCATGGTTCCGGGTTATCACATTTCCATACAGACACAATTTCATATGCATATTCATCTTATGTATTCAACTTCATATCTTATTACTCTTTTTCCAACTTCTCACAATTTCTCCCTTTACTTCTCTTAATTTTCTTTTATGGTTATCTCATTTTCTTCTTATTCAATTGTATTTCTTTTACCTAAATTTCTATATCTTTTTATTCCGTGTACTTATACTTTCGTTGGTCTTGTTTACAATTTCATATGTTCTCTTCCAGCATTCTTAAGAAGCAAAATTCCCCCTATGATTGCCAATCAAAGTGCAACACCTTTCAATCTTATTGTTATTATCATATGAAATCTCATTAAACATTGAATTTGTGTATTCTAAAATTATAACATTCAAATTTCTAATATCTATTTTTTACCATTAAAACCCCCCCTTCAAACCCCCTTTGGGTCCCCCCCCCAAAAAAAAAAAAAAAAAAAAAAAAAAAAAAAAAAAAAAAAAAAAAAAAAAAAAAAAAAAAAAAAAAAAAAAAAAAAAAAAAAAAAAAAAAAAAAAAAAAAAAAAAAAATTATTTTTTTTTTTAATATCTATCAGTCTTTGAGAACAACTGAAATGTTTCCCTCCCTTCTTCATTATTACTTAACTGTTAATAAGCATACCACTGGATAGTCATAGTTTTATCTTATAAATTATTTACTATTAATAAGCAAAATAATTATTCAAATTCATTCTAATAACTGGTATAAATTTCCTTATAAATCTTTCACATTTCTTTTCTATATTTTATCAATCTTTAGAAACAATTGCAATGTTTCCCTCTCTTCTTTATTATTGCATTAATTATAAATAAACATACCATTACATAACAATAGTTTTATCTCATAGATTATTTACTTATTTCATCTCTAACTCATTACAGTATTCTACTGTCACAACACTATCTTTTGTACCTTTGCAGAATCCTCATTTTTAACTTAATTTAACCATTGTCTCTGTGTTTTCTAGCTGAGCAAATACCTTTAATCCTAGTATGTTTCCTCCTTTTCTTTATTTCCTGTTTTTGTCCCTCATAAGTTCTTTCCCTTTCTATCTTCCCCCCTTTTTCTCATCCCTTTTTTATACCCTTCTCTCTCTAATTTTCCCTTCTGTGGTTTTCTTTTCTGCTTCTCCTTGCTGTTATACTTCTTTTTCAGACTATTTTTCTTTTTGGCTGTTCCCTTTGATCTCAAACTTTTAACTCCTTTCCCCATTTTTCCCCTTATTACCACACTTTGCATTATTTGATCATTGAAAATGGCTTCTTCTTTGTCCCACCCTTCTTCTTGCTCTTGAAGCTTTTCCTTTTCATAGTTCAGGATCTCCATTTCAAAAAATTCAAATATGAAGCCAAAGGATCTTCCTCCCCTTTCTGCATCTTCTTTCTGTTTTTTAAGACTCATCTTCAATTCCTCCAGGAGTGATGGCATTTTAAACACTTTTGAACAACCACCCGATTGACTTTAAGTAAAAACAGAAAAAGAAAAAACCAATGCCAAAACCTTTTTTTTTTAAATCACCAAATGATCCCAGACTGTTCCTTCTTCTTTCCTTTCTTTCCTTTCCGTGGGTTACTGTATCTTTTAATAAGATTTCAGTTACAATGTATCCTCGGGAGTCTTTTCAAAGTTTCACTGTTAATCCTTTTTATTTTTCCAGGTGGCACTCTTTTTTCATTATTCCAAGTCCCACCCTTTTGCCTCCACTCTTCTCCTTTTTAGGGCTTTAAAATGACCAAGAAAAAATCTTTATTCTACTTTTGACACTTAGATTTCAGCTTAAGGTTGCCTATTAGTGTCAAAATAGATTAATAAAAATTTCTTTCCATAGCATTTGTAATTGTCAATATAAAGGTAAAAAAGGGGTTTTTAACCTCCTTTTCTCTCTCCTTCATCGCTTAAAGATCTTCTTTCAGAAGTATCCTTCTAGATTCAGGGTACCTTACTTAGATGTTCTCTGTTATTTAGCCCGGTCTGTCCTGCTTTCCTCTTTGTCTTCCTCCTGCACAATCTTATCCAGTCGGGTTCTTCTTTGAGGTGGCCATTTCTGACCACCGCTGCAACCGCCAAGAAGAGCTTTCTCAGTGGTGGCTCCCTCCCTCTGGAACTTCATTCCCCTAGAGATTAGAATAGCCCCCACTCTAGCAATCTTCCGAAAGGCACTGAAGACCTGGTTTTGCCAGCGGGTCTGGGGAACCCAGAGAGGGATGGAGCCCATCAAATGGCTAGTGTGATCTGCTGTCATTGCAGCAGAGGGTGGGAGTTGGGTTTTTCCCCCCCTAAATTTTGTTCTATTGTACTTTACTAATTTATCTGATTTTTGTTAGTTTTTATTGTTTTTTATTTTTTGTTTTAAATATAGTTTTACATTGTGTAAGCCGCCTCAAGTCACCATGGGCGAATAGGCG
The DNA here is from genome assembly GCF_049901735.1 of Notechis scutatus. NCBI lineage: Eukaryota > Metazoa > Chordata > Lepidosauria > Squamata > Elapidae > Notechis > Notechis scutatus. The sequence goes on from NC_142016.1 coordinate 7,728,197, forward strand.
CCAATATAAATTAAATAAATAAACAAACAAACAAACAAATAAATAAATTGGAAGAGTCATGATGGTGCAGTGGTTAGAACGCTGTATTGCAGGCAAACTCTGCCCACAGCCAAGAGTTTGATCCTCACTGGCTCAAAGTTGACTCAGCCTTCCATCCTTCCAAGGTCAGTAAAATAATGACCCAGATTGTTGAGGGCAATATGCTGACTCTGTGAATTGCTTAGAGAGGGCTGTAAAGCACTTTGGTATATAAGTCTAAGTGCTATTGTTATTACTAAATCACTCTGAGTGGTTTATAAATTTGGAAAAAAAACTCACCAAAAACAATACAACCAAATAACCAGAACCATAACAAAAATTATCAAAAAATTAACAATAAAAACATAATTGACACGTTCAAATAATACCTAGGAAACCACAGCAACTGGATTCAGTCAAGCATGCTAAAGCCAAAATAAACCAACTCTACTCTGATTTAGCACAATCTGTAAATACAATCCAGGCTTCTATATTATGTTAAATCCTCAATTGCTTAATTGCAGCTGCCCCATGTTACGACCTTTTTTTGCCACAGTTATTAAGCGAATCACTTTGAATCATGTAGTCATTAAGCAAATCTTGATTTTCCCACTGGCTTTGCTTGTCAGCAGCCAATTGGGAAGATTACAAATAGCGATCACCTGACTTGCGACAGTGCAAGTGCCAGTTGCCAAGTGCCCAAACTTTTATTATGTGACCATGAGGATGCTGCAACACTCACAACTTTGAAAATTGGTCATGACCCCCTTTTTAATGATGTTGTCACTTTGAAAGGTCACTAAATGAATGGCTGTGAGGACTGCCTCCTTTCACTTTCCAAGGAGGCCTCTTAAATCTCCTGCGTCTGGACCACAGTCCAAGATATGAATGGTGAGGGGCAGAGAGTCCTGGGGTACTTTGCATTTGTTAATTTTGCAGACAGGGCTGGGGAATAAAATCCAGGTGGCCAGGAGCTGGGCTTCACCATATTTGGTGGTCAGGAAGACAGTCCACTGAGGCAATGAGGCCATGATCCAGATGGGACATGAGTGGGGTTTTCTATTTTTCTCCAGGGTTTTAAGACGCAGTCATAGTCATGGGTGGAATAAATGGGGGTTCTTTACATTTTAATCACAGTAGCCCTATTCTACCCAGTACAGACATTCTTCAACTTACAGCAGTTCATTTAGTGACCATTCAAAGTTATAACAGCACTGAAAAATGTGACTTATGAACATTTTTCACTGTTACGGATCTTTGCAGTATCCCCATCATTATGTGATTAAAATTGAGGTTCTTGGCAACTGGTTCATACTTATGACCATTGCTGTGTCCCAAGGTCACGTGTTCCCCTTTTGCGACCTTCTGACAAGCAAAGTCAATGGGGAAGCCGGATTCACTTAACAACCTGACTTATTGTTACTGACTTATCAAGTAGTAATTCATTTAACAGCTGTGGCTAGAAAGGTTGTAAAATGGGGCAAAACTCACTTAACAAATGTCTCACTTAACAACAGAAGAGTTGGGCCGAAATGTGGTCATAAGTCAAGGACTGCCTGTATTCATATTTTTTAACCACGACTAAGCATAAACAGTTGGACAGGGTCAGATCCAGGAGGCTACCAGAGAATCTCTAGTGCTAGAGAATCTCAGGGCTGTAGACTGGATCATGAAATTGCAAGAAACCTCTCAGAAAGAAGCAAAGGAAAACCACTTCCACACCGTTGCCAAGTGAACAAGGATGTATTTATGAAGCCATGGGGAGCGGAGCTTGATTGCAGAAGGTTTCACATCAATCCTCTTTTTGTGGAGTTCCTACCTCAGAAGCCGATTGACCATTTTCAGCAACTGCTGAAAATCTGCAAGGCATGAAGAAACTTCAGAAGCCGTATTTGTGTGTGTGCGTGTGCATGTGTGTTTTCGTAGATTTTCACAGGTACAGGTATGTAGGTCTTGGCATGTTCGGGTCTTTTCCCGTGTAAGATTGAGAACTGGTGGGGAGGTTGTCTGTGTTGTCATTTCTTGATTGGTTGATGGAGTTGATGTTTGCAGATTGGCTGGCTTTTTCGTAAGAACATGTGATAGACACACAGTCAATACCTCAGCCACACATGTGTATAGACAAACACTATACAGAAGCCAGATTCTGCCAAAACGTTGCTACAACTTTAAAAGCACAACTATAAAGACGTGGGAAAATACCCGAACAAAGGTGAATACCATACATATAAATACCCGCGAAAACTTAAGAAAACACACACACACACATATATATACATACACATATAAATAATACAAATATATGTGTTTGTATGTGTATGTAATGTATTTATATACTGTATTTATGTGTATATATGTATATGTATATGCATATATGGTATGTGTATTTCCACCTACTTTTTGGGGGGGAGAAAGTGTGTCTTATAGTGTGAAAAATATGGTATACATAGATATACACACATATATACATATATATATATACACACACACAAACACACATTTGTGTGTATGTGTGCATATCGTATTTTTCGCACTATAAGAGGCACTTCCCCCCCCCCAAAAAAAAGTAGGTGGAAATGTTTGTGCATCTTATAGAGTGAATATTGCGGCGGGGAGAGGGGGTTGGTGCGGCTGCGGCATTTGCCACCACCGCAGTTTGCCGCCACCAGGGAACGCTGGAGCCTTCACTGCCGAGCAGCAGATTGGCAGTTGCATCAGCCACTTGGATCGGCCTCCTGTTCTAGGAAGCGGGGATCCCTGCTGCCATTTGCCTCTTCCAGCACCATTCACTGCTGCCAAACGGCGGTGATCAGCAGTGAACGGAGGTGACGACAGGCAGCAGCAACGATAGGCAGTGATCCCCGCCGCCTAGAACAGCTGATCGGCAGTATTCCGGGAGGCCAATCCAACCACCAATCAGCTGCTCAGCAGTGAAGGCTCCAGCACTCCCCAGCGGTGGCAAACAGCAGCAGCAGTGACAAGAACACAGCTCAGATCAGGTTACCGGCGGTGGGCGCCATGGAGCGGAGCTCTCCCGAGCCACGTGCTGGGGTTGCGATAACGTAGTGAAGCTGACCAGGCTGTTTGCAATACCAGGTAGATGCTGGGAGGCAGAGTCAGATTTTTTTGTCTTGTTTTCCTCCTCTAGAGCTAATGTGCGTTTTATGGTCTGGTGTGTCTTATAGTGTGAAAAATATGGGGGGGGGGTTTTGTATCTGAAACTGCAGTGCATCAGTATCATGTATGCATTCCATCATATATGCACTCCTGTTTTCAAGAGGAAAAAATGAGGAAAATGATAAAAACTTTTGGAAGTTCAAAGTTAAATGAATGCCTGTTTTATTTTAATGAGGAATTCCTTTCATTTACTACTTAAGAGTAGGAACAACAGATGCTCATTTAGTCCCTGGCCCCTTCTTTCATTTCACTGCCGAACAGTCCGCTTGTTGATTTGGCAACAAAAGAAACTGTGCAAAAATTTACATGCATTCAGTTCTGGCTGCTACAGACTTTGGGATCAGAATCAAAAATTGAGACAGGATTTAATGGCAAAAGTAATGAGAATGAGGGAGATCACCATTTACTCCATAATTAAGTCTTGGGAATTGTTTGAAGAGGCTCTGTGTTTGAATGAAATTTTCTACCAGTACTTAGAAGATGCAGGATTGGCTGAAAGGGAATGGCAGCTATGCATTCCCTTTCTGCATTAAGATCTGGCTTCATTTGCCTAGGAATAATTATGCAGCTGCTGGGCTTCCTGCTTCTAGAATGCACAAGGCTGAGCTGAGAGGGAAAGGAATGTCTTCCTTTTAAAAGTCCCATCTTTCTTTGTCCCATCCATTGGTAACTCCTTCCCAATGTCCATTTGGAAATGGGTGGAGATGGAGAAAAGATGTGCTCGTTTCACAAAAAAGGAAGTTCGTAGAGGAAGTGAACTTAATATTAGTTCAACGTCTGGGTTTTTTATTATGTTGTCCTCCTCCTTCTTCTTCCTTTTCTTCCTCCTTAGTTGGCAGCAGTCCCTCCTGCCATTACTAGGGCACACTGATCCGGCCTTGGTTCTCAGAAGCCATATCGTTGTTATGTCTGACACATTGGAGGAAAACACTTTACATTCCACGAGTCCCCCCTCTCCCCCCCCCATTAGTAGGGCAACTAAGAAATGAAGCAAGAAAAATACGGCTTCAGCTAGAGTCGTTTCGAGAGTTGACAGTTACACTTAGGGCCATCTTTCCAAAACCAAGCACCTTTTCAAGGATAGACACACTGGATGGTCAAAAAGGTCAAGAGGTAGTTGTGATGATGGAATTGAAGCTCATTAGGGCTCTTATCTAGATTTCTTTGGCCATCCAGTATGGATACCCCTGCACCTTCCAAATGTAGAAATTCAAATCCCAGGTAGCACGGCCCACAGAGAATTCTGGAAAGTACACAAAGACGGGGTACCTAGGTGGGAAAAACATCTGATTTAACTGATCCTTTTGGTTTCTACCTCTCCGGGGACCTGTAGAACTTGCAAAGGCTGATAAGAAATTATAGTACCAGGTAGTCCTCGACTTTTGACAGTTCATTTAGAGATCATTCAAAGTTACTGAAATGGAAAAAAGTGATTTATGACAATTTTTCACACTTACGACTGTAACAGTATCCTGTGGTCACTTGATCAAAATTCAGATGCTTCTGGCAACTGTCTCGTGGTGGCTGCAGCGTCCCTGGGTCATGCAATCCCCTTTTGCAATCTTCTGACCAGCAAAGTCAATGGGGAAGCCGGATTCACTTAACAGCCATGTTACCAACTTAACACCTTAAGTGATTCACTCAACAATTGTGGCAAGCAAGGTCGTAAAATGGGGCAAAATTCACTTAAGGAATGTCTCACTTAGCAATACTCAATTAGCAGACTCAATTATGGCGATAAGTCGAGGACTACCTGTATATCCAAATAAAAATCTGTTTTATGTGATTTCTCTTTCTCACGTTTTAGAAGAATCTTAAGGCCACCCAAAACCACTTTTTACACCTGATGAGATCCACTTTCAATGCCTGGATCCCTTCCTGTCTTCCCTCTAAAAAAGCAATGAGCTGTAGAAAGGATTCAAATCTCAGCCACCTTCTTTGTCTTTTTCTTATCACTCTCTTTCCTGCTTCAAATTTTGAACCATCTTGCAACTCTTTGAGCTGGTCTCATAAAAGCATTGCCCCGTGAAGGATTTTACATGATGCTTTTCTCTGGCTTAAGATGGCTTACCCTGGACTGTGCTGCGTTGCGCTGCTGGGATCTTGCCTGGAAGAGGGTCACTCAGGCTGCTGAAGGCATGGACAAGGACATTACCCAGTTGAACAATGAAGTGCCTGTATTTGAGAGAGAGAGAGAGAGAGAGAGAGAAAGAAAGAAATATATGCACCCATCTATTTATAATCTAGGTCCCAGAGATGGGAAGAATCCATGTGAATGACAAGGTCAGTTTTGATTCCAGCTCCCTGTGAGCCTTTTGTCTTTAGAGCTGATGTGTCTTCGCTTGGCAGGATCTATTCCCATTACATTGGAGGACTGAGGGAAAGCAGATCTCCCCTCTGCAACTGAAGGGAATGTATTCTGCTGCTTTCCTCATTAATGCCCCCTCCCCAGAGATCCCCTTTTCCAGCCAGGCTCCCCAGCAGGCGATTATAATCCTTATACTCAAATCTGCTACATTGAACCAATAAAAAGACAGTAGCCAGGTTGCCTCTACAAAGGAAGCAACTTTTCCTGGTTTAAAAAAATTTTTTATTTGTCTTGCTAGAATGGACAATTTCTTGCTTCCACTCACTCAACCTTCTGTGGCATTCATTTTATACACTGCAATGATAACTCCATCTGCCAATGAGGTGGGGGGATCCTTGCAGGCAACATCTGTATTGGGACAACTGAACTTTGTACAAAATCACTACAAGTTTATGGAGTTTGCAACCCACTTCCTCCAAGACCAAGGAAACGAAAGCAAAAATGTGGTTGATATTCCCACAGTGTGTCTGTTTATTCTTTCAGTTTCGATAGCTGGAGGACACTTCTTTATTGGTCACATCAAATTTGCAAATGTTGATGTGGGTCTTACTATGGTAAGTAGGCAGATGTGTTAACTGGGGGACAAGACATTTTAGAGTTTTGCACAAAAGATGGAACAGCCAAAAGTTTTTATATTTGCCATCTTGAGAAATAACTTCATCTACTGTATTTTCAAGATATAAACAAGATGCTTTATTAAAGCGATAGAACAGCTCGGAAAATCATATTGCTCCTAGACATTGTGTTTTTCAGTTATTAACATAATTATGTCGGAGGTTTTCAATTCAATGTGTGGAGTGTGAAGGATGTGTGTTTGTGTTTATTTTCATGGTCATGATGTACACTGAAGATGGTGTTTGATTTCTTTGTATGAAGTGCAATGACAATAAATTAAACTAAACTAAATTTGCATATAAATTATATATTGCATAGATTTTTAACCAACATTGTTTTAATTCATAATATATTAAAAAAATTATGAAGTATATGTGAAGTCTTGTGAATATACTATGATTAGAGTTGGACATTAAGCCATAGACATGATTAGGTATGGTTTGTTGAATAAATCATTTTCCTGGATTTGCACAATAGATAATACCATAACCATAAATGTACAAACACTATCAGAGATTACTCACTCTGCCAAGCCAAACAAATCACTTTATGATTTATCATAATATGTGAACCTAACCTGCCTATAAAGTTTGTGTCATAAACAAAAGCTTACATATTGGATAACTTAATATATTGGCTAAGACAAATCAAATATTATGGCAATATTATTAAGTTCTATTATAATGCAATGTATGAACTCAGCCAATAAAATAAAACTTATCTTAACAGGAAGGGAAGGAAGAAGAGAGTAGCAGAAAGAATTACTATTTATGAAATTTTAATATCAGTGAAGTGGCTATTCAAACAGACTGTAGCTAGATTTCAGTAATTAGAAACCAGGTATTACAGTAGAAACTTAATAAGAATATTTTCTCTACAATATGCTAAGTTCAAAGTTAGCCATATGAAAAAACATTCCAATGTAAATTTAAAACCTTAAAGTAAATGTGATTAATTCAACTCTATTTCATTTCTCCACTAATCTGATAAATCTAGATATAATTTATTATACTCATTGAAGAACTTGACTTAAAAATCACCAACCAAATTTTTATGAAAATAATAATGAAAAACTAACTTGTCATGTCTAGGAACAGTTTGCAAGATTCATAGGGTTAACCAGACCAGAAACTAAGATATAGCAATTGTGGAATGCTGCTCCATTTTACCCATAATTAATATTTTAAGATCATAAGCCACAATATTCATTCACCTTTTAACTGCAACCGACTCACAAAGCAACCTCCATGGAAATTTTCACTTTGGTGAGATCTCAGTTGAGAAGTTTTATGAAACAGAGGTTGCCTAGTCACTCTGAGGTAGATGGATTATCTTCTGTTTCAAAATTTGATAGATAGATAGATGTGTGTGTGTGTGTGTGTGTGTGTGTACATATTTTTAGATATATTGCCAGAGATCAGCGCCAGAGCCCCAAAACATATAGTTTGATGTAGGCATTAAAATAAACACTGTCAGATGACAGAGAAAGTGTGCAGATATGGAGATGTTTAATTGTGGGCAGCTTTTTGAAGATACTAGATCCTTTTTGGCCCCGGAAAGCAACTATTTTTTAAAAGAACTGGATATTCGCTCACCCAAAAAGGGAAGCTCACTATGACCAAAGCTTACCCAAAATTTAAATGAGGCTCCAGATGGACCACTGTGCTTGTTGGCCTTCCAAAAGCAGCTAGAGGCACATTTAACTTTTCATAACCTCCCATAGGTCATGCACTACTTAGCAATGAGACCTTGTTGCATTATTTATCAACAAGACCTTTTTATTAATGCATCCAGTGGTGGGATTCCAATTTTTTTTACTACTGGTTCTGTGGGCATGGCTTGGTGGGCATGGCAGGGGAAGGATACTGTAAAATCTCCAGTCAGAGGTGGTATTTGCTGGTTCTCCAAACTACTCAAAATTTCCGCTACCCGTTCTCCAGAACTAGTCAGAACCTAATGAATACCACCTCTGCATCCATCAATGATATCTATTTATTTGCTTTAAGGGACTTAATTAGAATCTGGATCCTTCACCAATGAGTAAGGTCTTTTGCCCTGGAAGTGGCACTCTTCTGCATGTGGGGAAAAATGGCTTAGAAATACTTGGCTAATTAAAAGAAAAGGCTAGAAGGCTGGGGGTAAACAGCTAGGGCCAAAGATGCTATGGCGGCCACTCAGCGCCTGAGCAAAGGACCATCCAGCACCAGGATGTTCTAGAGTGGCGAGGTAGTCTTGCCCTTTCCAATGACTAGAAAAGCCAAACCCATCTCTTATTACAAATCCCCCCTTGAGTTTCTTAATTTTAACTTCCTATTGGCTCATGACTATTCCTCATGGCCCATTTTCTGGCTTGGCTCTTCATCCAGAAAAGGGTGTGTGGCCCTTTAAGAGGGCGCCATTCTAAGACCAGTTGTAACGTGCTCCAACCTCCACAGGATGGGTCTCGACTGCGCCGGCGCGCAAGGGAGGAGACCTGGAGGGCCCGGAAAAAAAGGGCAGGGCAACGGGCTGAGGGGCGTGCGCCTGCGCTCGGCGCCTGCGCACTAGCATTCTCCCCGCCCCTCTCGGCTTGGGCAGGTCTCTGCAGCTTTAAGAGGGTCGAGCGGCCTGGAGGGTCCCGCCGACCGTCGCCTCAGTTTGGGCTTCGTTGCTTTGCTTCTCTTTGCTTTCTTTTTTTTCTCTCCCCGTGAAAGGCTTGGACCCCTGGAGCTCCTGAAGAAGGCGCTGTGCCCCAGGTCACCCGCCGCCTCGCGCGCCTCCCGAAGGCGGCTGGGCACCTTCCCGGAGCGCCCTCTGAAGGGGGCAGCACCCACGCCCGTTCCCCTCGGTCTGGGAGCGAGGAAGAGGACAGTCTCCCCCTCCCCATTGGCGGCGGCGGCGGCCCCCCAAAATGGCGGCGGCCAAGGAGGAGGGGCCAGGACCGCGCGCCAGAGTGAGTGGGCGGGGCTGGAGGCGGGGCCAGGAGGTGATCTGGGAGGGAGGGAGGGAAGTGGGTGCCTGGTTAGAGGTTCAGCTGGGGAGTCCAATGGAGGAGTACAGGGAGGTTGTGGGGCTGAGAAATGTGGGGAGGGTCCTTGTGGGGGGGATGGATGAGGCTGGAGAGGATGCCTTGAGACGTGGGGCATTCTGGGAGTTGGGGTCCAGCAGGGTTGACCCAGGCAATGAGAGCCTGCAGAGCTGAGGGAGGAATTGTGGGAAGGGTCCTTGCCAGAGGCTCTTTGGAGGATGGCCTTGGTGCATTTTGGAGTCTGTCCCCTTTGGTGGCAGGGAAAGGGAGTAAAGGGGATGAGGAATACTGGGGCTGGGAGGGGGCGGAAGCTTTATTGGAGCAAAGCCAGAAAAGAGTTTTCATGAAGATAGGGACTAGTTTTTCTTTGGGGCAGCAGATCTAGCAGGTTGGGAGAAAGGCATGAAGATGTTGGAAAGGAGAACATGGTGATGGTGATGTGGGAGATGCACCTGTCCCAGGGAAGAAGGCCCTTAGTGTTGAACAGCTGAAAGGTAACAGAAGGCTGAGAGTGGAAAGGTTGGATAATGGGGGGGAAAAGGAGCATGGGTAAAAAGGAAGACAGATTAGAGGATATTTGTATGGGCAAGAGGGTGCTTGATTACCAAGAGAATGGGGGTAAAGCATTATTTGCATTAAGATTTATCCTTGTGAGTTAATATCTTGATAATGGTGGAGCCAAAAGGTATTGGTAGGTTAACAAGTTAAAAGACATGCTAAAGTCTTCGGTATGTACCTCTGCAACCTTCCTCTTGGGAGGATACTGCTAGATTACAGTATTTCTTAAAAGAGTAAAATGATGACTATATTGATTTTCATTATCTCTCTTTTTTGGCCCATGACTGGAGCCTTCAAAAAAGGCCTTTGTGATATTCAGCCTAGTAAATGGATTTGTGACTTGCCAACTACTGGATAACATCATTATTATTTTTTTGGCTAGATGGACAGGTGGATTCATCTTGGTGAGCTTGACATTAATCAGATGTATTTCTATGGGAGTCTCATGCAGCCTTGGTGTTGGCTCTATTTCATATTACTGGAATATAATAATGAGTAATGTTTCTGACCATTTCCTTTTTAAATTAGCATGTTGAAGTATTGTCACACGTGCACTTGCATTTCATTGTGATATTATTTTTAATAAATCTAAGACTAATATGTAGAGTAAACGATGTAAAAAGGTTTTAGCATCAATGTGCTCAGATTACAGTCCCTAGTTAGAAAAAAAATTAAACCACAAATCTTATCTTTTTAAAAAAAAAATGGAAAAAAGCACAATGAATATCAAAATCCTGCTATTGGCAATGATAGTTTGATTCTCTTGGCAAATGAAGGTCTTCAGTTACAAAGAAAGGAACTAGTATGTAATTGAGCAATCTATTTTAAACTTTCTCTCCTGCTGGTCAAACTACATGCCTTTTCCACTAGAATTTTGCTGCAGTCCCACCTATGTTTTGTGATGTCATAGCATGGAAGAGATGGAGTTTGCTGTATCAAATAGAAGGTATGCTTGCTGATATGCTTGTGTTTGGGATGAAGGTGAACATTCTGGCTATGTGTATGAGCTGCTTACAATTTTAGCACAAGTTTTAATTGATATTTCCTATCAATAACATTTGCTTTGGCTTGGATCTTCTAAAAATATAACAATTTTAAGTTCATGGAAAGAGGCTTTGGCTTTTCTCCCTAAAAAAAAATAATGGAAATTTGAGGGGGGGGGGGCTCATTGAATATGTGAAGGGGCTGCAAATAGCATTCTACAAATAAATGAATTACAATTGTCCCTTTTATATGAATGGAAAGGCAACTTGAAATCTATGCCAATATTTTGTTACAGTAACATGTTGGGTGGCATCTCTTATAATTAATGCAGAATTTGTATAAATAGACTTTTATTAGATGCCAGCTACCACATGCATATAATAGTTTATTTTTGTCAAAGAAAAATATCTCTCTCTTTATTAGCTGTCAGGATAATAATGTAACTTCATTTTAATTGAAATAGCTAATAAAGATACAATTTCTTGTACTTATTACACATTTTATTTTAGCATCAAACTTATATTTGAGTAGCTGGGTGAGTAACTAATTGTCTCATTGTGATTCTAAATTATCTTAAAATTACATGCTTAGAACTTTTACACTAGCGTCAAATCAATTTATTCACTTCATAGTTCAATTTTCTACTATAAATGAAGTTTTATTCTGCATATTTCATTCCTTGCTGTAGCTTTTCTAGAGAAGTAAGGAAATATTCTTCATTTAAAAATAAAACTTTAAAGTGTTGAGAATTGCTATTACACTATAATAATATAGACATTATCCATCAAACAGTCTATCAGTGAAATGTGGTTTCTGGAAAGTTTTGAATCATAACATTTGAAGTTTCCCTAAATGAATGAAAGTCTATTATAGCATTTTTTTAAAAAAACATGAGCGGCAATTTTTCTAGTAGTGAGGGCACCAACTAGAGACCAGGAGACTGTGACCCCTTTTCAAGACTTTCTGGGTTTTTTTTGAAAGCTGTTGGATGAGAAGTGAAACGTCTTCAAAGAAAAACCAGAAAGTCTAGTTGCCTCTTGAAAAAGCACCTTTGGGACAACCATGACCTGGATGACTGAGAACCTCCATAGACAGAAGAGTTCTAGTCCTGCTTTAGGCATGAAAGCCAGCTGCATGATTTTGAGCAAATCCCTTTCTCTCCGTGCTTAATTTCTGGCTTGGGTGATAAATTGGGCAATAAGTCAGTCCATCAATTACTGTTGTGACCAATGGATTGATAGTCAACTGTTCCAAAATAAAAAAAGTTCTGCAGAAAAACTCTAGGATTAAAAAAAATGTAATGTTAAATAACTATTAAGCAACATATTCAGTATTATAATTGGTGAATGGATGCATTGGTTTAATAAAGTGAATATTTTAATGATAACAGCTTTTAATAAGCAAGCTAACATAAAAACAATTTACAAGAGCTTGTTTGGACAAATCATAATTTTAGCCATGAAAAAGATAAAATGTAGTCATGCCACAGTTCTAAGCTTAATTATGTAACACTATTTGTTTAAAGATATTCTTTAGACATTAAATATATTATTAGGACAACTAATTGCCAAATAAATATAATTCATTAGATGGATATTATTTTTAAAGCTTAAAAAGAATAAAAACCAATACAGTGAAAATAAACACCTGATGACCAGGTGAAGATCAGGGGTTGCCACAAAAAAAAGGGCCATGCCCATCAATAATGTATAGTGACTGCAACCCAGTACAGCAATATGTTTCACCTAACATAGCAAGAGAATCTGGAGAAAATTTCTTGAGAAAATGTCTGTAAAGAGCCAAGATTTTTAATGCCAAATTCAGACACTGATATTGGACAGGTGGATCTTTACATGTCTGGATTAATTTGGATAACAACATTTGCAATTTCTCTTCTTTGTTTTCTCATTTTTCCCTTCTTACTTTCACTTCGTCTCTGAAGTACATGAACTATAATTTTGAAAAATGATAGTTTCTTTGCAAATGAAGACTGAAAAACCCAGTAAAAATAAGAAAGAAATCTATGCAAAAAGTAGTGTAGCAAATTTGGTGGATCAGAACCACCAAATTACCTTCCTAGTTATTCAGATTGTTATTATTATTTATTAAATTTATTTATTATTTTGCGTAAGACAGTATAACTAGTTTTTCCATTGCTACCCTCAGCTTTGCTAATAAATCAAATTTCAACTTCTAAAATTGAATATTGATAGTGATTCAATTTGAAATAACTTTTCCATGCTTGCTTCTTTTTTTTTTGCTCCTTGGATATAAAACCATCATATTAATTATTTATCTTAGAGGAGTTGCTGGGGAAATTAATGATAATTGCATAAAACTCTTGCATGCTAAACATTTTCCATAAAAGAATATTCAATATGATTACAATTGTTTTGGTAAGTTATATGCTTCTCAGTCATTGCACAATAATGTTGAAATTAAATTTCAAACTTCTGAATTCATATGAGGCTTCATTTTTTTAATTTAATTTAATTTTTATACTACTTTCCCTTCGGAAAAAGCAGGCAACTTCTATTGAATATCAAGAATCAAATCAGGGTTTCTAATTAATTGTGGTTCCTGGTCAAAACAAGCATCACATATTAAGGGATTGAGAGGGCTTGTTCATAGCAAATTATTTGGAATTGATTATTTGCACCAACTTGATTGGCCAAGAGAGTTGGTGTGCCATATGTTCAAAACAACTTCAACTGCTTCAAGTCTAATTAGGACTGAACTCAAAGTAATACAAAATATGAAAGTATAACGCTGTAAAATGTTCCACTCTTCTTGCTAGTCTAATGTAATGCAATTTTCCATAGCTTGTGGCTTCCCAGATATATTATTTGCACTGTAGTTATTAGGATCTGATAACTTGCTAATTTTCAGTCTCAAATATCTGGAAAGTGCCAATAGGGAAGAATGTTTTACTACTAGTATTACATTTAGAAAAAATAGTTCTTTTGCTTCCCATGGCTTGAAAGCAAAATAAGTTATGCCTTAAAGACTGTAATTGCATTTTTACAGTACATGAAGACTTACCTGTATTTTCATAACTCTTATAGCATTAGTTTTCTGCTTTTATTTCAGAAATCTTAACTGCATTGTATGTTGTATATTATCTGCAAAGAAAAATAATTGTAAAATTGCTTCATATTAAAGCAGTATTGTATCAATCATGTTATTTTTATACTGTATCGATATATGATACAATTTTTAATAGTGAAAAGGAATTGAACTTGAGAGTGAAGGTGTTCTATACCATTCTACTTTGAATTTAGTTCCAGTTATTTCATTTGGGTTTATTTACATAATGCTTGAATGGGATTACAGACCATTACCATTATTCAACTACCAGGGGTATTTTATTTGCATATCTTAAACTTCATATTGCAAAATATTTAAAGCATAGCCCAATAGTTATTTGGGGGATATTTATATATTTTAAAGATGGAATAACTCAGTAAATAAAGCACATTTATCTGAGATTTTAAGGGAAATATTGGGATATTGGAAACATTACTGTAGTGTGCCTGAAGATCTGTACTCATTTACATGCGATTGTACATTTACAAGTTTTAATTTCAAAGTTGACTAGCAGTATAGTGATGACACTTCCCAGTTTGATAATGTTATACTAATTGATTAGGGATATTTTCCATTTCTGAAAAATATATCTTTTCACTTTCATTGAAAATATATGCAATACATACAGCTTATCCAAATAAAAGTTTGGATACAATCAGTATGCACTCCTGCTGACTTAAAGTAATTGTTTTTGAAGCTCTTCGCTAGTTTTCTTATTTTTATATCTGTATTTGTATTCTACTTTTCAGCTAGTAGGCTGAAAGTAATTCACACTTTTAAATTTATAACCATAATGCAGAAGGAAGAGGGAAGAAAGATGAAAGCATAATTAAGTGTATTATTCATAATTCAAAAGAGAAAGAATTATTTTAGCTATTGTTTACCCAAAACCACTGTTAATATTTTCATCAGCAAAGAATTCTTTTAGCTATTGTTTACCCAAAACCACTGTTAATATTTTCATCAGCAAATGCTTGTATGATTTTTTAAAATTCTGTACATCACATGCTTAGGTGTATCCCAGCAACTCCCAAAGTTTTATCTATAAAAATAATAACATAGCTTTTGTGTGGTCATTTACCTAATTCACCCAGCAAATGTGCCCAATCATGAGATGAATAGATTATATTCCGAGGCCCACCCAAATATATTGTGAATTATGCATAATTGTTACATTTTTATTTCTTTAATTCATAGCAAATGGTCTGGGCAGGTATTTGGATGAGGAACCACTTGGAAATCCCAGAGCTGTAGACTAGACTGGAAAAATTTAAAATATCCCACAAGAAGGCAATAAGAAATCATTTCTACATTATGCCAATAATACCAACAACATAGATCACCCATGTGTTCATCAGGATTGGATGATGAATGGTTCAAAGGAGATCTTGGACGCTTACCAGTTGAAATGAGATAATCAAAGATAAAATAATGTAAATAAATATCACAGAATACAATCAATTCTCTAAAGTACCCCTTTGCCTATGCTGGACAGTTCTGTCACCCAGGCTCCTATCAGTAGTTATTTGTCTCAGTCATCCCTGAGAGAACACAGGTGAGTTACCAGCATAGGCCTAGTTTGCATATAGGCAAATTTATGATTTTCCAATACCAAGTGGTTGCGAGCAGAAGGTAAAAGCTGCTTGTTGAAAAATCATTGTGCTTATTGTGACCCAAACACAGAATACACACCGGTTCTGTGATCTGTCTAGCAGGGGAGCTGGACTTGGGAACATACTACATTCACTATGCAATGTGGTGGTCATTCCCAAAGGCCTGTAATTGTTGCAAGTTATTTGTTCTAAACAGCCAAAATGTCATACAAGAGATCTGTGACAGGAATTTCATGTAGGATCTGGGACTGTTTTAGTCTGCTGGGATCTGAAATATGTGCTGCATTACATACAAAACTGCTAACAGTAATAATAATCTGGCTGGCTGTGCAACCAACCATAATGCATTTGCCATTCCTGCCTTGACTATCAATGACTTTATGTGGGTTTCTTGATTTTTTTTTATAATGTTCTCAGATTAATGAGGCTTTTCCTTTTTTAATGATTATGGAAACCCATGGAATTTTAGTTATCAAGGAAAAGTATGATCAATGAGTAACAGATTTGGGGAGTGTGTGAGAGAAAGAGAGAGGGAGGGAGGGAATTGGATTTGCTTTTTTTAAAGGAAAGCAATTCATTCTTGATAGTTGTGGATGTTTTGCTGATGAGATTTTCCTCTTTTGGGCATGATCTTTTCCTGTATGGAGGGGAATACAGAGATATTCTATGAGTCAAATGGCAATTTCAAGAGAGAAAGAGTTTTTATAGCAAGTATGAATTCATCCTCATCCCCCAGATCCATAAAACAAAACTTTGTTTTCTCTTTCTTCCCCGCTTCTGCTTTTAGCTCTTTTAAAACTTGGAGGTCATCCACAAAAATCACCTGTGTCAAACCATAGAACTGTTCATAAATTTAACAATCTGAAATGGTTTCAATTGCAACTCCATTATAGTAACCTTGAGCTTCCACGAGCATAGTTGGAGGAAGTGGAACAAAGAGTGATAAAGCAACAAGCAAAGCAGTGTTCCTGCGACAAGGAATCGCTGTGCATATCCCAGACATTGATTGCATTCCTCTCTTGAGCAAAGCTGCTGATTGTGTTTGAGGAAAACAAGTTATTGCTGAAATAGAACAGAAAACCTAGGTATAATTATCACATGTGGCTAATACTGAACTTCTAGCATCTGGAGGGTGCCAAGATTTTAAGTAATCCTCCTCCTCCAGGAGGAACACAAATGTAAAATAATTACATTTTTTCACACATAAAAATAAATTAAGTGGAGTGCTTTAAAAAAAATCAATTTCTATACAAAGCTGAATTAAAACATTTTTGGAAGATGTTGGTCCAAATTAACATAACCACTGTTGAACTTTATTTTAGTGATCTAATGTTGCTGGAATATTTTGCTGACATAGTTGCACTAGCTCAAATTTGTCCCTTTTGAAAAGCAGCTTCAAACATTTTCTGTGTGTAAATTTGTCATGAATCTCATTTCGTGTTTTTGTGTGTCTTCCATTTATTATAAATAGCAGAATCATGCATGCTTTTGAAGAATTCTGTGGTGGGTTTAATTTTCCCCATATTACTTTTCTCTCTTTTTTTTAACAGCTGCTGAATATGTGACATTTCTCTTCATATCTTGACAATCTTAACTACTGATTATCAAGCTACCATTAAGGAAACAGAAGTAGAACTAGTAAAAAAAATAATACTGTGACATTGTTATTATTACCTACAAAATATGTAGTTTTCCCTAACACCCTCACCCTTGAATCCCTTGGTTCAATCCCTTGGTATTCTTGAACAATTTGAACAACTCAGCATTTCCATCTGACTTTGCCTTGCTTGAGAAAATAATGAAACGAGCATGTACAGTATGTTCACTTGCCCTGAACAAGCTCCTTTAAGCGGGGAGCTACAATCCACTCATTTTTAGCTGAGCTGGCCATGCTGGGAATGTTCTGGAATAAAGAGGGCAGGTGAACACCCAGTTGTATTGAGACAGGGAAGAGGGTGAGCATGCAACAACCCTCCCCTTGCAGTTTTGGGGGCTGACCGGCTGGCGCCAGACACAGGCAGCTGCAACAGCTGCTAGTGCTAGGGGGCTCTACGCTTCCAGCAGAACCTTCCTGAGTTCACAGCTCCAGCAGGCTCCCTCCTTAGTTGCGCTCTATGGCTGTCCTGACCTCTAGAGGTTCACTTCCTGTTGGAAATGCTGCTTTTCCTGCAGCAGGTATATGCAGCAGGCTGGCTCTTTGTTACCCACTGCACTTCTTTCTCCTCTCTGTTTAGATGCTATGAAGGTAGGAATGAATACCCTGCAAAAGTATCCTGAAAGGGCACTTGCCTGTGGAGTGACCATGGTTTCTCTGAATGATAAAGGGGAGTTTCTCAAGGCTAGGGGAGGGGACTGTGATATTGACTGAAGTGGTTACACATTCCCCCCCCTCCCCCCCTCACCAATGTATCCCAGGGCTGGGAGCTACTGCCTAGACATTTATTTGTCTAGGGGTTTAGGAATATGTGAAATTTTGGTGCTGTTGCATAAATGATTTGCCTATTCTGCACATTTTTAAAAAAAAGCAGTTTGTCTAAAAAGAATTCTACGTACAAGTTGAAAAATGTGCTGTTATGGTTCTTCAGTTTTAGAAGAAATAGTGAAGTTCTGATAACTTGTTATAAATAAATGAAACATCATTGGATCATAGACATTTCTCCCCCCCCCCAAAAAAAAAAATGTGTTGTTTTTTTTGTTGTGTGTCACTCTTGTCAGTCTCAATTGGTTTAGATACACCACTTCTATTTTTGTGGTACAAAAATCGAGAGATTTGAATTAAATGTGTAGTGTCTAAAAGCTGATGAATATTTGTTTCACATTTCAATGTTGTCCTATCTATCCTAATGCGGTCAAGGTTTTGATTATTTCCTAATGGAATTGGGGGTAATAAAAAGTTAAAATATTGGAGAAAGTTGATTAAATGTAACCGCTGTCTGATAAGGGATTACTGTTAATGGAAAGAAGCATAGTTCAGTGATCAAGCACATAATTACAAGGAGAACATTTGGGACCAGTTACTACGGTAGCATTTCAAGGATTAGTACAGGGCTGTCAAAATCGCGGCCGCAGACGATATTCACCACACACTGGCCACTCCCACACCCGGTTTAGCAAAGAAGAGGTAAAGTCCCGATACGTCATATGACAACGACGAGACGATGTGAGTTTGACACCCCTGGATTAGTAGAAATGACATCTTACCTAAAAACCTGCTGGTTAGTATTAACATTACTTAGTTGTTTCAGTAGATCCATTTAATGATTTCTATTTTTATATGATGTTCTGAAACAGAATGACTCAGTAATCTTCAGAACCCTGCAGAGTAGGCCAATATTTTTACCGGTAATTACATGTTGCAGATGGAGGGCTGCATTTTTGAGTGTTCATAGTTGCATGCTTATTGTTTATTTAAACAATTTATATGATCATCTTTACTTCGGTAACTCTTTACATTTCACAGCACTTCTAATATCAGTAATATAAATAATTAGGATAACTGTTCACTTATATTATTTGTCCTGATATATCTTTTCTGAGGTGTTTCTTTGGAAATAGTATTTTGGGTTACAGTATGTTAGTTATTTAGATCAGATGCAATTCCTTTTATTGACCTTGCTGGCAATCCTGAAACCTGTGCATTGTGCATTATGCATTCTGTATGTAAAAGGGGGTCCAAATTATTGATAATCTAACTTCATTCCATATTCTTGCCACCTTACGTCTTTTAAAGTCCATTCTTCTTTTCATGAAGTTTTGATGTAAACATTACATTTCCTTTCCAAGTAAAATCCAAGTAAAATTCATTTGTATAAACATATATATTTACCCATCTAATATTTACACATCAGTGATGTTGAAATGAAAATGAAGTCTGTTAAGACAACTTCATTTATTGCATTTATTCTTTTCCAATCAGTTGCCTCCTAATCTTAATTTTAGTTTTTCTACTGTTAAACTATAGGACAAAAGAAAAATATATATAATGTAGAAGATCCATAATTATAATATTTAACTTTTTATTTTTGCAAAAATGTCATGACTCTATTACAGTTTTTGAACTAATAGAAAATATAGTCATAGTTTTCTCCAGAAATGTAACTCACAAATATTCCAAAAGATGTTTGCCTTGCAGCAAACTAATGATAATATATACTAAACCCCAGGACCCCTTTATTCCAGTTTATGTTCTGCCTGAGGTCACTAGGACAGTTTGTTTAAAAGAAGTGTGAGGATTAAAATGGGAGTTTAGGCTTTGCCTTGCAAAAGGGGCAAGATGACAATTGTGCCTTTTAAAGGGTTATTTGTAAAGTGATCAGACCATTTAACATGAAATTCCTTTTTTGTGCAGAAAGGATTAATTCTGCTTTTAACCACACCCAACCCCATGGCTGCAAATAAATTGGAAAATATGATCCAGGATCTCCTGAATAATTTTGGTGTTATATGGTGTATTTAAAATTAATTTAAAACAATTTTTTATTTTATTTATGAATCTGTAAAATTTCACATAATTTGACACTGTTTATATGAGTAATTATGTAACAGTACCTGTTTTACACAATTTGGGGCCTGAAAGCATTTCTTAACGAGAAGTATGATAATAGGAATCCAAAGGTGGGAGAAAAGATTTTGAAATAGTGAGAAGCAAAGAATTGGGTCTGGAGCAACAATTCATAATCTGGTTGTCCTCTAGATATATAAACTTGAACTTCTGGAATTCTTAATGAAAGCCAGATTAGTTGAAGGAGTCTGAGCTTGAGAAGGTTTGTCAGCCTGAAGTCATAAATACAGCACAAGAATTAAAATTTCCTTTCGTGCGATATAAAAAAGCAGTGCTATAAAACTTGGATTAATGTTGAAAGCAGGCAAAATAACTCCTGTTGACCGCCAGAAGGGTGGATGAAGTGTGAAAGAAAGACTCAAAAAGTTTTTTATTACATTTCACTCAGAAGTAATTTATGTCTCTTGAAGGAAGGGGATGGAAAAGTTTGAGAAGTTGCTATAACTCTTAAGAAGGACACTCAGATGTAAACCTTCTTGAAGTAAGCTGAACAAGAGTTAGAAATCACCTCAGTGGTAAGTTGATTTTGCTTTTGCAGCTGGTACTTTGAGTTGGTGACAAATCCTGGTATTGGAGGATAGTTTTGGAGGTGATTCCTACCATGGAACAGGTTTGTTTGCTCCTGCACGTAACATAGTAATATTTTAAAGCCAGCTTTATTTTTGCTTTATTTGCTCCATGTAATATACTAACCTAAGCTTGGTTTGATTGTTGCAATCTAAACCAGGGGTTGTCAACTTTTTGGGTCTTAGGGACCCCCAAACTCAAAATTTCAAATCCCGCGGACCACTAATATGAATTTTGACTGACAGTGGCTTGCTGACATTGGTGGGAAAGTCGGTCCCATATTCCAGAGCTGCAGTAGTCACAGGACTGGCCTGTGCACCGGCCTGCCATGGATGAGCTGCTCCGGGATGACCAAAGAGCCAGCCTTGTGACTACTACAGCTCTGGAATATGGGACCAGCCCATGGTGGGGTTGGAAATCTCCGCCATAGAGGCTGGCACGTGTAATGTGCAAATTTGCGAGTGGTGCAACATGCAAAAAGAAGTGCAGCCCTCGCCAGCCAGGACGAGGTAATAGTGCTGTTGCAGCAACGGGGCTGGTGGCACAGGCGGTCTGAAGCAGCGATGGAGATGCCTGGAAGGTGCAGGAGCGCTGCACTACTTGCATTTGTGCGGCACTCCCGCGCCTTCCAGCTTGCCTCTCCTGGCCTCCTCTTACTCGATGGTCGCGGGCTGTAGGGACGGCCTGGGGCAGGAAAAGTACTGGCTGGTGGTGGTGGGAGTGGGAAAGTCTGCGCTCACCATCTAGTTCAGAGGTCCAGAATGGGGCGTGGGCGTCAGTTTTCTCATCCCTCTCGGTGCTCTGCTTTGCTGCTCCCCCGTGGCCCCAGTCATTGCTGCCCGGGGAAGGCACAGGAAAAGCAAGCAAAAACGTAGCTCTCGCTGGGCGAAAGAGCTGAGATCGAGGAAGGCACAGGCAACAGAAGACGCAAGCTGCAGCCTTTGAAAAGCGACACTTTCTGTTGCCTGTGCCTTCCCCAATGCCTGGGGTCGTGCAGGGGGGCACCAGAGATGTCCGGGCTTCTCCCCCCCCCCAGCTCATCAAGCTGGGACTGGAGGAGTTGGAGGAGAGTTGCAGGCGAGCGCCAGAGGGTCAGAAGACACACTCCGACATCTCTCGGGAACTCCTTGTGTAGAGGCCGAAGGGGGGATGTCGAGCCCAGAAAAGCTCGAACACTCACCTCTACAATCAGCGACGAAACAAACCGTGGGGCTTCCACCGCACTTAGCTCAACCCAACCCAGAATTCCCGTCTGTCCTGCAACAAGCTGGCAATGAAGGTTGGATGCCCAGACCAAAAGAGCGGACCACCAAAATTTTCTCATGGATCACCAGTGGGCTGCTGCAGCCCCCCAGTTGGCGACCACTGATCTAAACCAAACTTTTTTATTTTATTTTTTTACCATCTGTAGGAAGTGTGTAAACATACAATTCTCTGTTGTGTTGGTTGGAGAATCCAAAGAGCGGGTTGGTTCTGCTTCCTTGCTTGAAAGGCTGAGTCAATCAAATGCTTAGTCCCTCCTCCTACTGAGCATGCCCAGTTTTGATTCAGCCTTTCAGGCAAGAAAGACGTACTGAGAAAGGGCTCAGAAGCAAAAAGTTTTAAAGCACGCTTTGGACTCTAAGAAAGCAAACAAACAAACTCAATAAGTAATAAATCCACAAGTTTTATTGAAAATCTATGGAACGCTTTTCTTTTACTGTAACAATAAACAGTTTGTTTTTAAAATGTTCAGAAACAACTGCTTTCATGTTCAAAAGGCCTTAAAATTATCCAGATCTGTATAGTCTGAAAAGTTTTATTTCTTTCAAATGTTGGGGTCATTCTTTTTGGCGGTTGACATGCACAACAAACTTGTAAGTTGAGAACATGAGCACATTAATAATGTCTTTTTATTGTTCAGTTACTCATTGGTGTTGCTCTTTTATACATAGTAATAACATCTGTGTATTGCATGTGTGATTAGACTAGAGCAATTTGTTCAGCTGAGATACTGTGAACTTAGTGTTTTCAGCACCAAATTGTTTAGATGTTATAGTATCATTTCTAATGTAAACTATGTGACCAAACAGTAACAAATGTATTTATTTTAGAAGCAAAGCATTTGCATTTTCACTTTTAACTTACTGACAATTTTGTTTTGAATGCATTGTTACATTTTGCAAAGATATTGTACTGGAATTCAAATTCATATTTCTAAAGCAGTAATAATAAAATATATAATTCTTAAGACATCTCCTTAGAATCAGTTCTAAATGATTTTACTAGACTTCAGTTTCATTCTTTTAACATTCTAGAATCAAAGCTGTATAAGAAAAAAATGTTGTTGAAGCAAAAACAAGAAAAGCTAAAATGCCTCTCAAAAATAGAAAAGGGTCTTTTACCTTTTGCTTTCTCATCAAAACATAACCTATCTAAAATATGCTATGAAAGTAAAAATGAAAACTCTCTAAATGGATAAAACCTGTTCTAAAAGGAAACAAGTATTGGCTAAAAATGCACTTTTATAGAATACCAAAAAGGATAACCTGGGAAATAATAGGTTTTCCAGCTTACCTTTCAAAAAAAAACAACACTGTATTTCATGTCAAAAATGTTTCCATTGGCCCCTCTTTTCTAATCTTGTGCCTTTTGGTTGTGTTGGTTGATTACTCCTTAGGAGCCATAGCTGTCTTGGTTGAGTGATGGAAGTCATAATTCTGCATATCTGTAAGACGTAAAGTTAGAGAGAAGGCTCGTACAGATAGGACAAGGAAGTTGTAGTTGGTGGGAGTATTTGCTGCTGCACTGGGGAGAGGGAAGGTGAGGTTTTATGGGTTTTATGTAGTGGATTTTAATGTTGTAAGTTTTTCTGCACAGAGTCAGTGTGTGTGAGTTGGGCAGCCATATAAATCTGTTTTAATAAATACAGTGAAATCTCAGAAAAACCAGTAAGAACAGAATTCTGGATAAGATTGCAGTCAGATTTTCCATTAAAAATCTATAAATTGATGTGCCTGGTCCAAACAACTTCTACAAATAATTCCTAAAGATTACTGGCAGTCTCCCAATTCGTTAAACAATTGGCCAGATCAAATTAATACTACCTGGAACTGACTGAAGCTCTTAGCTATGTCTGCAGGTTACTCTGAGATATCTGTGTTTCAAAACTTAAAGAGTGCAGATGCTAGAGGAAGTCTTCAACCTTTGAGGGTATCATATTTGTGGGGAAGACCATAAAAGATCTTGTTCAAAGTTAAGGAGAAGAAATAAGTCCTTCCAACCCATCTGTATTGGTGGCTAGTGCAGGTAGTCTGCTAGGGTCCAAACTTAAATTCTTTTCATCCCTGGTCTAGACCAGAGTCAGATGTAGAGGAGAGGATAGTCCACAGTCTCTTGAAAGGGAACTGAATTGAAGCAAAAGAAGATGCAGCAATAACCCAACCATTCATGTTCTGACAAAATATATCCAGAAAACATGGAAGTTGTTTTTGGCAGAGGCTTTAGTTACCACAAATCTTGAGGCTCTCAAGATTCCCCTTTTCTCTACAGATAGTTATCTGGATCCCTCCTAGGTGCAGATGATTTTTATTTCACTGAATATAGAGCCAGTTCTTTAGTACCATTTTTTCACCTATGTTTTTTAACCCTATGCTTCAAAATTCAAAATTCTGCTTGTCTGACTCTTAACTTACTGTTCTCTACTGCCATCTGTAGACCTTGATCTTGCTTGCCAGAAGTGTGGGAGAGTAAATCTTGGAAAACATCATTTGTCCATTATAGGAAAAATGAAAAATCCTGTGTTCCAGTTAAAATATATGGAAGAATATTTATTTGTTTGTTTGTTTAGTGTATGGCATCTACAGGGGCAATCACTGTTATGATGGAAGGACATTTGTAATAGTATGTATGCATTTTGAAATTAAGAGATATAGACCTGGCAAAGTATATCATATAAGATGTATTTATTTTATTGGTTTATTAGTCACCTTGGTTTCTGTGACAGCTGTAGACCAGGGGTGTCAAACTCAAGACATGGGGTCTGAATTCCAGCCCATGGGGTGCTTAGATCTGGCCCCTGAGGCTGCCCTGAAAACAGCAAAGGACTGGCCCGCGATGCCTCTAGCAATGAAAAGGGAGCCCAGTAGGGCCTTCCTGAGCTCCATTTTCACTGACAGAGGGCTGCAGGAGGTTGTCACAGTCGAAAATGAAGCCCAGGGGCCACACGCTGTCCCCCTGTGCTCTGTTTTTGCTGGCAGAGGGCTAGCAAAACAAAAGGGGAAGGAAGGAAGGATCGCCCCAGTGCACCCAGACCACCACAGGTGCTCCCGACGTGAGTAACATTGAACTGACCATGCCCACCCCGGCCATGCCAATCTTGACCCCCCCGAGATCAAACAATCCTAATGCAGCCCTCAATGAAATCAAGTTTGACACCCCTGCTCTAGACAATATACAATCATATAATAAACGTGTCCTTAAAACCAAAACAAAAGGAAGTTAATCAAAGCCATTTTTAGCAAATTACATTGGGGAAACCATAAATACTAATAAGCATCAATCAAACTCAGAAACCCGATCCCAAATTATGCTGCGCTGGGATCTGCTGAAAGAGCCACATCTCCAGAGATTTCCTAAAAGCCGACAGGGACATGTGGATATCCACGAGGAAAGCTGTTCGCGAGGACAGGAATGGCCAGAGAGAAGGCCCATATCCAAGGCCCCATAACAGAACCTATAAGAAAAGCCTGAAGAATGTGATATATTCCATATTTCAGTAAAGTAAGAAAGAATCTGAACTCCACACCAATATTAAAAGGAATGAATTGGTGAATGAGTCAGCCCTGGAGATCAGTGAGATGGCAGGTTCCCAATGACCATCCATACACGTTGAGGTATACAGGCGTTTCCTTCTTTTATTATTTTCTACCTCTATGAAATTGCTTTGTAGAATAGTGGCCTATCTTCAGATTAGCCACACACACAAAAAAGCACTGATTGACACATTGTGCTGAACTTGTTTTTGACTTAAAATACATCAACCCAAACATTAAAGGGTATTCAAGTTAACCACGATGAAACTTACTGAAGAGGCATCATATAATAAGAGTTAAAAAGTTGGGTTACTATATTCTTGTTTATCTTTAAAGAATAATCAAATGAACTACTTTTTTTTCCTTTTTCTACTTAGATTAAAAATATATGTGTAAAACAACGTAGTCATTTTTTCAAATGTAGCATTACAATATTATAAACTACTTCCCATTCTGAAAAATACAGTCCATTTCTCTAAATGGGAGAAACATCCCTGGCTTTTTTGGGAGCAACTCATTTTGCAGAACACTTGGGCAGGAAACAGAACTTTTGGGAAAGAAAATACACTGTTCTATATATCCCAAGTAAGTTCTTGGATAGATCAGAATGATTAGAAAGTCATGAATTTTATGAAAGTTACAAAGCAACTGAAAGTTACAATGACAATGGGGACCAGTAATCAGCTCTCATTACATTGGAAATGAAATTGCTCATAATTTTTACCATAGCAAGGAAACAAATCAAATACTTTTTATATTCTGGCCTAGTTGATTGCAAATGAATGTTGACAATGTCTCCAACTGTTCACAAGTTTAATTTGAACAAAGGAAAATCAATACCATTCTTTAAATCAATTCTTATAGAAAACAGTGTATCCAAAGATATTATTGTGCCTAACATTGATCACTAGACTTCCCACGCAGTAGTTTAAATGGCTCTCCGTTTTTCTTAGTGAATTTGCCAGACCTGACAAAGCATATTAGATTAATAGCATTATGGCTTTTATGTTAGATCAGACTGGTTGTACCGACGTATGTCATTTGCTGCTCTTACTGGGTTGACAATAGACAGTGCTGGTGGCATGTCTGGTTTTTAATTGCTTCTACTTCTAGAATGTATGAAGAAAATGGAATATCCAAAGCTGAATGGTGTGGCTATTGCACTTACAAGCAAGCTGATCAAACTGTTACTACTGCTTATCTTATAGGAGATTAGTATGGTATCTAGAATCATTTCTTCGTATCCACTTATAATTATAAGAAATGGTAAGCAAGGGTTATGATGTTTTATTTGAACAGAAATGTTTTGTGTTCAGAGACGGATCTCAAACTTCTTCCTAAAATGATAATCTTTCTTTTAAACATTAACAGGTGGAGAAGCAAGGCCTGGTCCAAGTGGCAGCATAGGGTGCTTCAATCTGTGGAATGTCTTCAGGTATGAAAAATTAACCACAAATCCCTGATAAGTTGAAACTAAAATATACTAAACTGTAAAATAATATGAGGGTACAGAAAATTACTCGAGAAGGGAGGATAAAATTGATTTGCATAAGATCTTGTTTAATGAGAACTTTGGGGAAAGTGTTATGCACCATGTCTATGTAGATACAATAGATTATATCCTTTCTTCCCTTGTACTCTGATTTGCCAATTAAGGAGAATATTTATAGCTCAGAGTTGAAATGTGGGGTCCTTGGTGCATTGAGGATGTTTGAGTAATTAAATCTGCAGGAAACAACCAAGCTCAGAGAGACCAAGGATCTTTCATCTTTGATTTGCACACGGTGCCAAACTATTTTGAATCCAGTTTTTTGTTAAATTCAACTTGGGTACTTTGAATGTCACACAATGAAAAGAGTAAAAAGTTGACAACTCAGGTAGGGAATTTTATATTGATTTCATCCTTAGTTTGCAGAAAATAGGGCTGGGGGGGGGTTCAGATTTATTCACAGAATGCTTGGTTCTAATTTTATCTTTTCCACATCTGCATAGATTTGAGAGGAGGTTGGTTTGAGCATGTTACTTTCTGTACTTAATACACCCCTTTCAGCAAGCCTTCCATAGATTTCTTTATTTCACTATCTGTTGTTATGAATTGTACTAGAAAGATAAATTTGAACATCGCTCAGTTTCACTCTTGCTCATGCTGTGGTATTTCACCACAAAACATGATTTAATTTTCAATGCTCAGTGTGACTGAAATCTAAGGAGTGGCTTGCCTACAGTGATAAATGATTTTTAAAAAACCACAAACCCATATGGTGAGCAATTCCTCATGAGATGCTTCTTAAAGTAATATAAGTTCAGCACAAGATGAGTCTATTTCATTATATTTCATTTTGCTTTGGGCTGGAAAAACTAAAGAAAATTGCATGCCTAGATGGTAAGTTACAAATATGAGTAATTGATTACATTGGTTAGCATCTCAAGACACATCTATTAAAGCACCAGCTTTAGCAGGCTTTAGAACTTGAAGTAGCTTTGGTGCTAAACTTAACGTAGCAGGTGGTTCCATATTTTATACGCAAAACTTTAGAAAATACGTCTGTTTCTTTTATTTATATAGCAGGATTATTCATCAGATAACTCCAAACTCTAGTATTTGTACTGGGAATAGGAAAATAGAGAAGAAGGAAATGTTCTATTCTTAATTAAACCAACCAGAATCACAGTGCAATTTTTTTCACCTCTGCAGTTTGAAGACGAAACGGATGCAGTGTTTGGTAACACAGAAAAAGAACGTGAGTATTCAGTCATTTGCTCATTAAATATTTTCTTCGCCCATTTTTGTTTGTGTGTATGTATGTATGAGTAACAAACGTTTGTGTTAAAATAATCCAAAAGTACAGGCACTGTAAATGCTGCATATGCTGGTAAAGATGAGAATGAGATCTTGCTCAAAACCTCTACCGCTTGGTCAGCTGGATTAGGCCAATAGGCACAAGGTTTCTTTTGTCTGGTTGATAATAGCCCACAGGACTTAATAGTGATAGTGATTGCTTCTGACATCCTTTAAATCTGTAATGCAACTATTTTTTATATGACATTTTCATTTCGTGTCATACTGGCTCAAAAGGAATCTTGCAGATTTGGAGAAGAAACATAGTTTCCCACTATGACTGTAGTTATTTTTCACAGAGTGTGAGAATAGTCTAATTGAAAATGGGGGACTGATGTCTGGAAAGAATTTAATAAAAGTTGTACACGTAATTTAAAAAGTGCATGTTATGAATAACTTCCTCTCAAAAAGATCATAGTTTTTCAGAGAACTCAGTTGGCAATATGTTTAGGTCAGACAAATCACATTAAAAAATAATGAATCAGCTCAGTTATATATTATAGCTGACTCTAAAGGCATGCTTTTTTTTTTTTTAAAAGATATCCCGTTGTCTCGCCCTGTTTAGGTGAAAATATTATAAATTCTGAGATGTCTGAGAAGACAGTCCACAACCTGAGCCCTGCTTTCGACAGCATCCCCTACAGAATGCAGAACCGGACAGGATCCACCAACTCTTTGCTGGATGACAGTGATTATTTCCTGAACTCTGGAGACCTTGCCGGAATTCCTGTGGTTGGGAGCGACAATGAAGAAGAGCAGAGTTTTGCTCCAAGGGATGGGCTCTCTTCTTCTGCCCTTCGCTCTGAAGACAGCCGGGGAGATGGGAGGAGGGTCCGTGATCATGTGGTGGACAACGAAAAAGACACCCAGATGCAAAACATGATCCAGAAGGATCTCTCGCCCCCTTTTGACAAGGGGCCCTCTGTGTTCAAATCCCTGCGGAAAGACTTTAGCATCGCAAGAGATGATAGTAAAGATACTTTTTTGACAAAGGAGAAAACCAGAGAAGGATCTTTCCAAGAACGTGACAAACGCTTGGAAAAAATGCCGAAAGAGCTAGATTCCAGATTGAAAAGCAGCTTGCTTGATAAATCAGGTAATATTATTTCTCAGTTTTACTAGGAGAGTTCAGAGCTCCTACCTTTTTTCAGAAACTGGCTCAGAATACTTCACACTTAGGATAAGATGGATTGTTCTTTTTCAGCTAATATGGAACTTTATGGGGGTTTGTTTTCAACAAATCCTAGTTCAGTTATAGCCTAGCACAGGGGTCACCAACCTTTTGGACCTCGGGGACCACCAAACTCATAATTTTAAATCCTGGGGACCACTAACATGAATTTTGACTGACAGTGGCTTGCCGACATTAGAGGGAGGGAGGGAGGGAGAGAGAGAGAGATCTGATCTAACCACACTCTTTCCCCCCACCCCCCCTCTCTCTCACACACACACACAGAGGCAGGGGTGGGATTTAAATTTCTTAACCGGTTTTGTGGGCATGGCCTAATTTGTGGGTATGGCTTGGTGGTCATGTGACTGGCTGGGCATGGCTTGTATGTAAATATTATAAATATTTATATAAATGTTGAATTTTTTATTTAAAAAAAAGAGCAATTTTTACCCAAAATCAGGCAAAGCAGGCAGGCAGATTGAGTTGCTCACAGAATCACAGATTCACTTAGAGATCTGTGTTTCTGCCATTGGCTAGCTGAGTTTGCACTGCTTCAGTCCTAAGGAAGGTTCGGCTCTGCTTAAAAGCGGAGCCAAAGATGTAAAGATTAGCTAGAAAGCGAGAAATCCAACGATTTCCTGCTTTCTAGCTAATCTAAATCTCCCTGCACAGCAGAACAGCTGATGGTCGGAAAAAGAAAAAATAGCAACTTAGCAGGCAAGTTTGCCAGGTAAGGAATGAGTGGGCAGGCCATGTGGGTGGCGCAGCCTTATGTTCCTGCGCAGCCTGCATGGTGGTTGCTCTGGGGGTGATGTTTCTCTGCAGACCAACAAAATTTTCTTGCGGACCATCAGTGGGCCGGGGCCCACCAGTTGGCGATCGCTGGCCTAGCATAGTATGAGAACTAGATCTGTGAGACATCTGTAAGGCTCTTCTCTGTTAATCATGGTTATTCAATGTTTTGGCTTGCTCGGGCCACATTGAGTGAAAAGGAGTTGTCTGGGGTCACATATAAAACATATAATATCGTTTGTGTATATAAATAACAAACTCCTTTTATTTTTTATGTTTTTATTATCCCGTGGGACTGCATTATTAGTTGTCCAGGGCTGCCGGTTTGTGCAGCAAAAGTTTAACCCATATTTCCAACTTGTGGTCAGCTTCTGTTGTTTCCTTGCGGCTGTCGGGATCAGCATGACCTCTTCTTGACCCACATAATTCAATTTTATTTTAAACATTTGAAGCTTCTTAGTTCCACAGTGCGACACATGTTTGCTTTAGTTACATACATACATACAAACAAACAAACGAATAAATAAAAATAGTTTGGGTTTGAGTTTCGATATGCATCCTAGGATATATATTTTTTTTATGTTACTAATTGCACTTCTTGTATTCCCCAGTTGCGAATCAAGTAAATGAAACGTTACGGACACATTTAGTACCGCAAACACCAGAAACTAATTTCAGGGTAAGTGGCACTTTTGTGAAGTTTTTCCTTTCATTAAGAGTTGCTTTGCAGAGTGAGATGGGCCGCATGTACATTTAATAAGTAAATAATTTTTTTTGCCATAAAACACATTTTGGGGATTAGAATTACTGTAAGAATGTGGTTGTGCTGTTGTACCTTCAGATAGTGATTGTTCAAGCTGTTCTAATGTCCCAGAAGAGTGGGGTGATGAGAGGGTAACCATGGGGTGTTTAGCTCTGAAATTACAAAAGAATAAGGTGCAACTGAAAGGCCAGAGGAAGAGTGAATATATTGCTTTGATAGAAAACAGAACCAAGGCCACCAACACAGTAGCCTGCCTGCAATTCTTTAAGAACACTGCATCTTTTCAAGGCTTCATTTGGTAGTTGCAGAAGACAGCTGGGTGATGCTGAGTAAAGGAGCGGCAGCTCTGAAGAGCTGCAAATATGGTCTGCCTTCATGTACACTGTATGTGCTAATAGAGGAGAATATTTGTAGCTCAGGGTTGACATGAGGGGTCCTTGATGCTCTGTGAGCTTGCTTGTTTTCTTGCAGACCTTTTATTACCCAAACTAGGTAACATCATCAGATGTTTTAATGACGATGGTGTTACCTAGTTTGGGTAATGAAAGGTCTGCAAGGAAACAAGCAAGCTCACAGCACACCAAGGACCCCTCACCCTGTTTATTATGCCAAAGCACTTTTTCTGAATGAAGCCTGAGGCACTGCATAGCTCTGATGAGAATGCTAAAGTATGTTTCCCACATTTTTGTTCTAGGAATCTAGCTACCTGTTTGCTAATAAGGACTCTGTTGGCCAAGAGCACGGGAACTCCTATGCACCCAATATTAGAATCAAAGAAGAGCCTTTGGATAATGACTACGATAAAGCTATGGCACCTCAGCCGGGGCTAATGAATAAAATTAAGGATGAACCAGACAGTACTGAGGTAAGATCCGCCTCTGATTTCGGGCACATGTTGTTTTGAGGGTGCATTGACAGTTTTGTGATTCTCTCAATGTTACGGTCAGAAACTATAGACGCTTGCAAATAGGCAACAGTTAAATAGTGCATAGAGGACCCCCAAATAATAAGCAACTCCTATGCAACGTAGCTATTCTAAATGTATTAAATGCAGGAAAAGGCATTTCACAGGTCAGGATATTTACAGCAGGATCCATATGTCGCTGATTGTACTGGGGTTAGGTGGTGTGTATTCTAGATAGAGGCTTGGGTGTTTCTGGTTACAGCAGCTGGAATTTCATCTGTGATCATTCCGTTTCAGGATTATGGCCAGCAGCCAAAAACTCAGGAAGGGGAACTGAAAATCAGTGCTGTTTTTTCTGTCAGCGGCAGCCCTCTCGGTAAGGATCAAGATTTGGGCTGGGTGGGCGTTAAGAGATATTTAGTATAGATTGCTTGCTTGGCGAAACAGTTTCTCACGTTGACATAGACAAGACTAGCCCTCCTCAACATGGGGTGCGCTTACTCACTTGGTTTGTATCCTGCCTTGAACACCCCATGTTCAAGGTTGCATGTGTGGAGCCTCGCTTTATCTTCTCCCCATAGCTTTGTGAAATAGGTTGAGCTAAGAGAAAGTGGCCGGCCCAAAGTCAACTCGATGAGTTTCCATGCCTAAATGTTGAATTAAAACTGAGTCTCTCTGGTCCTAAGCCAGCACTACTACTCCCATCATCCTTCCAGAATTCTCATCCAAGTTAATTGTTTTGATCAGGAAAAGTTGGACTGGAGAAATTATGTAAGAAGTAGTAGATAAGGGTTGTTGAATTTTTCCTATTCATCTGTCAGGATTTCAAAAAAAAATTTAAAAAAAAAATGCATTTGCAGGTAGGGTAAAGTACGTCATAAAATGGGATTCCACAGACAAGAAGACAACCTCAGTAGCCTTATATATGTGTGTGTGTGTGTGTTCTCTTTTTGGCAAGCTCCGCAGCTGACCTCAGGTTTCCCACCTAACACGCCACCCTCTGGCATGAACAAGCTACTTCCTTCGGTCCCAAGTACGGCCGTTCGGGTTTCCTGTTCAGGATGCAAGAAGATCCTTCAGAAGGGGCAGACGGCATATCAAAGAAAGGGCTCTACTCAGCTCTTCTGTTCCACACTGTGCCTCACGGGATACACTGTTCCAGCCGCCCGACCACAACCTTTCACCAAGAAAACCTGTTCCAGCTGCTCAAAGTAAGGGCAGATAAAGGAAACCAATCTCACTCAACACCCACCTGGTCCTAAAGGGCTTGGTAAAAACAGCAGGGGGGGAAATATCAGTAAAAGGGTGGGATCATCCAGAAATCATCTGGAATCCAATCTTTGGATCCCTTATATGTTTTACACTCTGTCTTGCAGCATAGTCAGAGTTAAAGCCTCATGGCCAGCCTTCCACAGGGCTGTAACATAAAGGGTGTGCCAGTTACATTTTGTAGTACTAGCTTTGATTTTCTTACAGTAAAGCAGAACCTGTTAAAATCATTTGCAGTGCACCTCTGGAATATATAAGACAATGTTGGATATATGAGGCAGTGCTTTGCCAGAATTAAGTCCACCAGTCTGGTCCAATCTTCCAGAGTGTCTGTTGCAGCAACCCTTCCTTCTGTGGTTCATGGGATAGAGACCAGGCCATAGGTCTTCTTAGTGGTGGATCTTGTTTTATGGAATGCCCTTCTCTAGTATTTCATAAGCAAACCAAAGCAGTTTTACTTCAGGATGCATTTGACCCTTGGTTTAGTTTGTTTAGTTTTAATGAAAGCGTATTTACTGAACGTTTACGTTTAATGAAAAAGTATTTACTAATTCCTGTTTTATGATACCATGTAATTTTATATACTTTTGGTCTTCATTTGCACGTTGACCTTGTTGTCTCCCACTCCTATGCCCATTCTCTTTAGTTTGGTGGGTGACTCAAATAAATGCAGGAGTTTCTGGGTAAATAAAACTTGATTAATTAAAGCAACAATCGATGGTCTCACTTTGATAAACTTTCTCATCCTAGTGTAGAATGCTAGCTGGCTTCTTGTTGTTATTATCCCATATACAGTATATCCTGGGGACATAATTGAATATTGGTATTTCAATTTTATATAATATTATATGTATCATCTGCCTTTGGTACTTTTCTCATATTGTCTTCTCAGTTAAAAAATCATTAAGGGTGCACCTGTACAAAATCCTAGAAATAGGCACACTGTATCTCAAAAGTCTCTGCGTGGTCGTCTCATTTTGCTCCAGGGAATTAGGGGGCCTGGCAGGATTCCAGTTCAGCTGGTGGGTGGCATTGAGCAAACGACATTCTTGGCACCAATGATACCGTATCTGCTGAATTAAAGTGAATTACCAGACCAGTGATTCCACTGCTTGGCATCCTTAGTCGTGTTAGGATTACAACTTCCATGCTGTTTGAGAAACCTGCAAGTTGCAGATCCAATTCCCTGGGAGTTGGGAGAATGCCAGAGACATTACAGATACAGCCACTGCTTTTGTTCTGTGCGGTTCGTTATTTCTGAGTCTGAAAACGTTAACTCTCCTTTCCTCTTTAACTGTTTAGAGACATCCTGCATCCAAAAGATGTGATTACAGCTCAGTTTGATAATACAAATTCCAGCAAGGATTTCTGTAGCCAGTCCTGTCTTTCCGTGTATGAGTTGAAAAGGAAGCCTGTTGTCACCATCCATACAAACAGTATCTCCACCAAATGCAGCATGTGCCAGAAGAATGCAGTGGTAACCATCTTTGCGAGTCTTTCCTTGTTCTGAATGTTTGGGGTTGTTATATTCTGCGTTGGCTACCTTTGGAGGCTAGAGCCATCACGTTCAGCCATCACGTTCTTTGTTGCACATTCAGCAGCAAAGCTCCTCAGTTTGCTTTGATGAAACCGTTAAACCTATTGAACTTGATGAGTAAATTTTTGAGGTACAAATGGTAAAAGCTTATTGTATGTGCGCCTGAACTAAAGAAAAGGCAAAAGATAACAAGGAACAATCTGTACCTCTGCAGAAGAACCTCATTAGCAATTGTGTCGATTTTTCTTAAGATATTTCTTGCAACTACATCTGTAGGAGATGGCTAGGCTGAGCCTGAGGACATCTTCAATTTGAAATTGCTATGCTCCCACAAGAGACCTAAGTCCAGCCTCCTCCCTTTATTTCTGTTGACTCTTATCTAGCGCCAGTTTGCTTTGACTGTTAGTAGATCAGATTCTTGTATATAGGTAGTATGGAATAAACTCATAGTACTTTAGGCTCCTGATTTCTTGCACCCAGACAGAATCTTACATACAGATATAGATGTTGCTTTTCTGAGTTAAGAGGCATAACCTTCCTTCCTTCCCTTTCCTCCCTCCCTCCCTTCCTTCCTTCTTTAAGATTAATTCCATCTTTCCCTACCTCATCTTTAACTTCTGTATAAAATAGATGACAGAAGTGAGTTTTTGGAACTTTTAAGAGTTTGATGGCGCAGTGGTTAGAATGCAGTATTATTGCAGGCTAACTCTGCCCACAGCCTGGAGTTCGATCCTGACGGGGCTCGAGGTTGAGTCAGCTTTCCATCCTTCTGAAGTTGGTAAAATGATGACCCTTGTTGGGGGCAATTCGCTGACATTGCAAACCATTCAGAGAGTGCTGTAAAGCACTATGGAGTGGTATATAAATCTATTGCTATTATTTTAAAGTTCGTACTTACCAATATGAAAATTGTATTCAGTTCTTACTCTTTTAGTCTGCCTCGAACAAAAGGAAAAATAGAAGTATTGAACTTGATTGAACCAGTGTCTGGATTCAGTAAAGAAACTGATGCTTAATCCAGACTCAATCAGATAAAGTACTCAAAATCAGTAAGCTGACTGATCTAATGATGGGGCATCATATTATTATGAATAAGGTAACAACTCCCTCCAAAAATAAAATACACAGTCAAGGGTGCTCCTTGGATTAGGGCAGTTTTTGGTCTCTCAGATGCAACGTGAGAGAAAACCTTTACCCAGTTTCCGCTGATGGACTCAAACCATGTTTAGACAACAATAGACTGTTCCAAATTTCTCTGTGTTTATAATAAAAATTATTAGAAATAATGAAAGTCAATACTTAAATTTGATGTTCATCCCATAGATTTGAAGAGTTTTTGTTAAAAAAAAAATCTAAGATGAATTATCTTTAAAAAAGAAACTAACCAGTTCTCAAGTGAGTCTTAATTGCACCTCATTTAGAGACCCCAAATAATCTTCCCTGTTTCTGTGACAACTGAAATGATCCACTCATTTAGTAAGAAGCAGACAGTTTGCTCTTAAATATTTTGTGAAAAAAATCCAAACTTGGCAATAAAGCATTTATTTACATGGCTTGTCAGAGTTTTTTAACACATTCATAAACCCCTAATAATTATTTTTAAACATGTCTGTTCTTAGCAAAATACTTCAGTATTAAATGTTCAACCTTGGGGTATATTTGGGAATAAGCGCCAATGAGTTTTGCAGCACCTATAGCACAAAAGCGGGCACAATCATCTTCAATGTATGCAATTCATTGAATTAGATTCAGATTTAGTCATACTTAGAACATTGTAATCAGCAAGAGGGATTTTATTTTTAGTGGAGCCACTATAAACATTACAATAGAGCTATGCAAATTATTTTGAATTCAAAACACTTCAAGCTTGAAACTTTTTTGTTTGAGATGGCTGCTTTGGCCTTATATGATGAATTTTAGAGCAGCTACAGAATGGTCAAAAGAGTATCAGGATTGCTTCCAGTAAGAAAAGCTGCTTTGCACTTAAATCATGGGGTTCTGTGCTTAAAGCATTTTGAATTTAAAACATTTTGCACGCTGTTATAATTCAAGGAGGCATCCAACCAGCAATCCAACTCCTAAAATTGCATTTTCCCATGATAAAGTGCAAATGGATTGAATTGACTCCCCACCTTTTTTCAATTTTTAGGTACTTTTCACTGGGTCCTGTTCTATACTGATGCGTTTTGTACTA
The DNA here is from genome assembly GCF_049901735.1 of Notechis scutatus. NCBI lineage: Eukaryota > Metazoa > Chordata > Lepidosauria > Squamata > Elapidae > Notechis > Notechis scutatus. Next base: position 7,765,014 of record NC_142016.1, read on the forward strand.
TTGTCTGATAACACAGTAGATGGGAAGTGTCAATTATGTTCTGATCTGCCCCCATAAACATTAAATAGAAACCTTTAGGCTACTGCTATAGAGATATTTACTTTGCTCATTGCTAATTTCTGTTTGTTCAGCTTTTTAGTTCTGTGCACTTTTTTAAAAATTTTGTCTGTATCTTTCATGCAAAGGACAAGGCAGTGTTTCTTCCCTTTCCCTGCTGTTTAATCCCTGCCACGATGTCCTGGCTAGGCTAAGAGTTAGACTGGTCTTAAATCACCCAGGTGGCTTTATGTGGCTGAATAGAAACTCCAATCTGGCTGTCCCCAGGACCAGCCCAATATAAAATCGGTATTATACACTGTCTTAGATAAAGTCAGTTTAAAACTCTTACATGGTGTCTGAAATGCTTATGCTCAACATTTAATGCCAGATGACAAAAACACATAAATGTAACTCTAAACTGAGCTCTGGCAGCAGCAGTGAAGGATTATAATAAGTAGAGGTACTCCTCACTTAACTATGGTAATTGGACAAGCAATTTACCCAACTACTGGGTGGTGCAGTCATAAAGTGTGTGACTGAATCAAAATCACATGACTGCAGGGATGCTGGGAGGGCCACCATTGCAAAAATATGTTTTAAGTTCCTCTCGTATACAGTAAGTGTGTCTTAAGTTGCATTGGCTGTTGAACAAGCGGATGTTCAACAAGGATTGACTGTCTGCAAGAAGCAATCTCGTTGGGCATCAGAATAGCTGCCGCTGTTATAGTTCTTCGATGGTGTTTTGCTAGTTTAAACTAAATTTCCCCAATGTGGTGCCTGATAGATATATTGCGCTTAACTTTCATCCAGCCTGACTGCAGTTCTTATATTCTACAGTTTCCCAATTTGGATGCTCTCTTGTCAGTCTGTGCTCCATTCGAAATCCAAGAAAGAAATACTCAGACTCCAGTGGTCAGAGCAAAGTTTTTTCTTTTACTAAATTTCAAAGTGGAAGCTACAGAGAAGATTCTGAATCTAAAGGATTTGGCGCGCAGATCACATATACAAAGGGATGGAGTTGTTCCCACCCCTCAAAGTCCAGAAGACTCTTCCAATTAAAAGTTCTGAATATGATCATGTGGGCATCTTCAGGTGGTGATGCGGCCTTTGTCCGTTGACCTTGACATACTTTGATAAAACTTTGCAGCTGCGCAAAAGGAAAGAAAGCTAGCAAGGAAATAGAAAGTTAAAGACAAGAATTTATACACCCCTCCCCTTTTTACCCACAGCTCAGGAATGTAACACCTCCCCTCCAAGTCCCCTCCCCCTTGCTAATGACAGCCGAAAGAAAGCAGTGAGCATAATAGCAGAGAAGATGCAGAAAGGATGCAGAAGAAATCTTGAGGCTGACAGTAGAGTTCAACTCCCAGAATTCTCCCCACTTAGCAAGTCAACACATCTAAGAATTGCTATTATTGGGAGGCTTTGTTTGGGCTTGCTGAAGAAGGTGGGCATTGTTAGTCAAGACTTCCTGGGAAGCGCCACACCTGGCGACATGTTCCTTTTAGAAGTTTTTCGGCTTCAACCAAACCAAAATAGATTGAAAGGACACCAAACTGGAGGATTAAGCAAGCTCATTGGCATGTCTTTGCATATCATAAATGGGGCTTTAATCTCCCCTCCTTTCTAAGAATTTTCCAGATCAGAACTGGTGACCCCCAAAATGTTTCGGGTGTGCATGTTTGTGTGTATGTGTGTGTAAGGAAAAGTCTGAGGTCGTTCTTCTGGCAGTAACTGCCTTGCTTTTTCCTACCTACAGATTCGGCATGAAGTGAATTACCAAAACGTTGTACACAAACTTTGCAGCGATGCCTGCTTCTCCAAGTTTCGTTCTGCAAACAACCTGACCATGAACTGCTGTGAAAACTGTGGGGGCTACTGCTACAGTGCTTCAGGACAGTGTCACATGCTTCAGATAGAAGGGCAGTCCAAAAAGTTTTGTAGCTCAACATGCATCACTGCTTACAAACAGGTCTTGAGTTTTCTCCCTCCTTCTAACTTTTGAAGAGCGCATGCCTTTGCAAAGAGGACTTTGTGTGTTAAGTTTCTTGAGGATTGGGGAGGGCTCTAAGGACTGGGGAGGGCAGCTTCAAGACAGTCACTTCAGTGAGGCTGCACGTGGGAGGAGGCGCTGCCCATCGGGGGTATATATCAGGTATAATCCTTGACTTACGACTGCAATTGGTACCAGAATTTCCATGACTAAGCAAGGCAATCGTTAAGTGAGTCACGCCTGATTTTATGACATTTTTTGCCACGGTTCTTAAGCAAATCACTGCAGTTGTTAAATGAATCGTGTAGTCATTAAGCGAATCCAGCTTCTCCCGTTGACTTTGCTTATCGGAAAGCTGGCTGAATAGGTTGCAAATGGAGGTCACATGACTGCAAAAATGCAGCCATCATAAATACACGTTGTTTGCTAAGTGCCCAAATTTTGATCATGTGACCATGTTGTAAGTAGTATGACCAGTCACAAGCCATTCCTTTCAGAGCCATTATAACTTCAAACAGTTCCTAAACAAATGGCTGTAAATCAAGAACTACCTGTATTGACTTGGGAGGTCTTAAAGAGGGCAAAGATAGAGAGCTGACAGCTGAAAAACACCTGATAAAAACAATTGGAAAAGGGAAATTAAGCCTTCCCCCCCCCCTCTCCACCAGCATTCCTGGTGTTCCCCACTTTACAATTTTCAGGAAAAAAAATACCTGGGCTTATGGGGCATGTATTGAGTTAAGAGGAAATTGTGTACAGGTAGTCCTCTACTAATGACCATAATTGAGCCCCCAAATTTCTGTTGTTAAACAAGACAGGTGTTAAATCAGTTTTGCCCTGCTTTACACCCTTTCAGGCTATTGTTAAGTGAATCATTGCAGTTGTTAAATTAATAACACCACTCTTAAAATGAATCTGGCTTCCCCAATTGCTTGTCAGAAAGTCTCAAGATGACCACATGATCCTGGGACACTGCAACCCTCATAAATATAATAGATGCCAATTGCCAAGCATCTGAATTTTGATCATGTAACCCCAGGGATGCTGCAACAGTGATAAATATGAAAAGTGGTCATGTCATCGTTTTAGAGTTGTTGTAACTTCAAAAGGTTACTAAATGAATGGTTGTAAGTTGAGGACTTCCCGTACTTTCCCTCCATCTATCGTTTTTCGATTAAGACTGAGTTATTTATCAAAATACACAGTTCCTGGCTTTCATGTGATATAAACCAGTGGCCCCCAACCTTTTTTAAACAACTGGGATAACTTTCTGTGGTCTGCCAAATCGAGAGGGTGCATGTTTCAGCGTTGTTGCTTTATGTATGGTTCCTTTTTTTTTCAGAAATCTGCAAAAATTACCCCCTGTGCGATGTGTAAATCTCTGAGATCTTCAGCGGAGATGATTGAAAGCACAAATAACATGGGGAAAACAGAGCTCTTTTGTTCCGTGAATTGCTTGTCGGCACACAGAGTCAAAGTGGTCACATCGTCAGGTAATTCACATACTTTCTCTGTAATTCATATATATATGTTCAGAAAGCAACAGGACAAATTAAATTCGCTCTCTTCTCTTTGCATATGTTACTTAATTTATTTTTCCTGCCAGGTATCCAGGTCCAGTGTAATAGCTGTAAAACCTCAGCCATCCCTCAGTATCATCTTGCAATGTCAGATGGAAGCATACGTAATTTTTGCAGCTATAGCTGTGTGGTGGCTTTTCAGGTACATCTTAAGTCTCCATCTGTCTCCTTACTTTTGATTGCACCATTCTGAATACAGATGAGTCAGGGTAGGTGGAATGTGGGGATTTCTCAGGACAGAACCAAGCTGCATGTTCTGTCATGTAGTACATACCCTTCGATGTGAAGAAAGCACATGGGGCTTTTAATTCTCAAGGAAGCTGCTAGAACTGCCCCTTGTTAAAATTTCTGGACAGTTTTGTTAAATTTGTATGCAGCCATCTCTTTGTAGACAGACCAGCAGTAAAAATGCTGTATAATATGCAAGATTGTGCCATAGAAATCTTTCAGGAAGTTACCATAATGGAGGCTGCAAAACAGCCACTAGATGGCAGCAAGAAGATAGAATTTTCTGAATTTCTTTGCTGACATCTAGTGGCCCTATAGATGTTTGCAGCTAGAATACAATAGCTCCAGTTTTGATGGCATATGGTTAGATTGTTTAAGTCTCAGTTGGGTAGTATTGGAGATGAATTGGGCAAGGTTAGGGCTTTATTGTGCAAATCTGCATTGGCTCCTCTCTTTGTCCCTTCCAGAATTTGTTCAACAAGCCCACGGGAATGAACTCCTCCGTGGTGCCCTTGTCGCAGGGCCAAGTAATTGTCAGCATTCCCTCAGGAGCGACGGTCTCTGCAGCGGGCAATACTACCTCAACGGTCTCTCCCAGCTCGGTCAGCAGCTCAGCCGCGGCCGGCCTCCAGAGGCTGGCTGCCCAGTCCCAGCAAGTCTCCCGCACTGTCGCCAAGCTCAGGTGTCAACACTGTAATCGTCTCTTTGCAACGAAGCCCGAAGTGCTCGACTACAGGGTAATTGGCACCTGCCATTGTTGTTGTTCACAGATGCCTTGACGTCGGACACATGAGGGCTGTAATTGTGGACAAGAGGCCTAGTGACAGGCAAGGTCGTGTGTATTCCATGCTTAGTTTTTTTAAACCATAAAATTGTTTGCACCAGCAAAAAAAACCCTTAAACCATAAAATTGTTTGCACCAGCAAAAAGTGAAGCTTGAGACTTGTGTGAATAACACAGATTGTTCCTGTTTGCATAATGTCTCCTTTTGCTAAGTCTTTATGCTAAATAACTACATTAAAAATTATTCTGCAAACCTCTCATCTGTAAGGTAATTAATTAATTCCTGGGGGGGAGGGGGAGTATAGGACAATTTGCCGTCACCAACTCACCCTGGCCCTCTCACCACAGCCAACTCATCGCAGGACAATTCCAAATGGAATTACCTAATCCAATCATCCCAAAGGTGCTTTTTCAAGGGGCAGCCGGACATTCTGGTTTTTGTTTGAAGACATTTTGCTTCTCACCCAAGAAGCTTCTTTAGCTGAAGACACTTCTTGGATGAGAAGCGAAATGCCTTCAAAAGAAAACCAGAAAGTCCAGTTGTCTCTTAAAATATCACCTTTGGGATAACCAGGACCTTTGGTTGACTAAGAATCTCCATACCTAATCCAATAAATGTTTACCCCCCACTGTCTCTTCGACATTATTTCCATTTTTATCAATGGAAATAATGTTGAAGGCACAGAGGGGGATAACACCACATTGAGGTATCTCACGTGGAATTGTCTTCTGGTGAGTTGGCTGGGGTGAGTTGGCTCTGGCGACATGGCCGTGGTGGATTGTCCCATTCCATTTCCTGGGGGCTTTTGCAGCTCAAAAGTGGCAAGGATGCACATTCTTTTTTTTTTTCCCCAGCTGCTAGGAATCTTCTTTTACCATTATTCTGTCTTCTGAGATCCAGCAGGCGTTGCTCACCAGTTTTTTAACTAATCCCATACAGCTCTTAAGACTTAGGCCATAGATTTTGAATGACAGAATTTTCATTTCTGAGCAGACTACAGACTGGCAGCTCTGCAAATGGCAGGCGGTAATCTTGATTAATGACAGATCTTGGCAGGTTCTTGATGTGGGGTTTTGTTTTTTGTTTTTGCATTTTAAATGGAAATGGGTGAATTTGCGTTTCTTTGAGAGAAGCACATGATGGCAGGTTCTTTTCTGAATTGGGCTCTATTTTATTTTATTTTTTTTTGGCTTGATTACAGGGCAAAATGTTCCAGTTTTGCGGCAAGACCTGTTGTGATGAATACAAAAAGATAAACTGTGTCATGTCAATGTGTGAATACTGCAAAATTGACAAGATCATTAAAGAAACGGTGCGATTTTCAGGCATTGATAAATCATTCTGTAGTGAAGGTAAGAAAGCATGGGCCTAATTGGCATTCAATTCCCGATAGGCAGTGGTGGAAATGGTTGTTTTAATCATCATTTCTTCCGTATATGCTCGTGTGTAAAATAAAAAGCTTTAACTTGTTAAGCCTGAATTCCCCAACGAGTGTTAAGGAAAACAAACTAAACAGAATGTGTAGCGTAGTCAGATAGGCAGACAGGTAAATGTGTGAGATAAGTTTGTATTTTAGTTAACACGCAGTAAAAAACAGATACGCTTGTGCTATCAAAAAATATAGTTTATTCCATTAGGAATTATAGCATAGTCGAAATAAACGGTCCATTAGTCATGTATCATTTCAGTCAGTCCAGTCGAGGATACTCAATTTACAAAGTCCGTGTTGAATAGCCAATGTCAGTTCACTTACAATAAATCAGTCCGTATTATCTCTTCTCTCCTTTGAGAAATCAACACTCCTTTCTCTCCTCCGTTCCAGTAAGGAAAAATGCAGTCATCAATCCATCCAGTAATTAGGGATCATTAAGCCAGAGAGAGAGAGCTGCAATTGACTTGCTTCTTTTATGGTGCTTTTACAACCACACCCTTAATTACATTCTTGTAGTTAAAGTTACACACACTTTAACCAACAAACCATGATAACTTATTTATTATTTTTACCCAAACCAGTTAGGGTAAACAATGTTATCCCTAACATAACTTTCGAATGGCAAAAGAGTTTGCTTCTGAAATTGTTACACCTTGGGGAAATGGCTGGAGGATTCTAAGTCATTGTCATTTGTTCTTTTTGGCTCTTTTTCTAGGCTGCAAGTTGCTTTACAAGCATGACTTAGCCAAACGTTGGGGGAATCACTGTAAAATGTGCAGCTACTGTTTGCAAACCTCTCCAAAATTGGTGCAGAATCACTTTGGAGGCAAAGTGGAGGAATTCTGTTCAGAAGATTGCATGTCAAAGTTCACAGTTTTGTTTTATCAAGTAAGTTATCCTGGCACTCTTCAAATCTGTCTTCTATCGATTCTCCCTCTTGGTAAAAAAGTGCTTCAGTGCAGTAGGGTATCTTTTATCACCGGTGAATTAATTGTAATAGAAATCTGGCTTCAAAGATGCTTAAGTGTTGTCAGCGAGCCTTAGAATATATCTTTTTTTAGGTCAGCCTTACCTCTATATATTCAGTCTCTAATTATACAAGTGTTACATAATGATCTCTTATGGTATACAGATAGTCCTCATTTAACAACTACAGTTGGGACTTGCAACTCTGTTGCTCAGTGTTCTGGCCATTAAGCGAAACATCCTATCACCGTGACAGACTTACAAGCTCATTTCCACTGCGGTCTTTAAGCAGCTTACCCACAGACATTAAGTGAGACATCATGTGACTTGTGATTTTACCACTTGGCTTTTCCATTGATTACGCTTGTCGGAATCTGGTTTTGAAGCACACAAAGGGTGATCACGTGACCACAGGGTGCCGCAATGGTTCTGAGTGGGAAGACCAATTGTAAAGTTACTATTCACTGTGATCATAACTTCAAATGGTTGCTAAACAGGGCATCCATTAAGCAAGGACTACTTGTATGTAATAATGTATAGAAATAATTTAATGCTTTGTTTATTCATTCAGCCCTATGTGCTGTTCCAATTAGATAGCTCCATACCAAACACAAAATAAAGCTTGCAAAGCACATTAGAGAATTATACCATCATATAACATTTCAGCAGCTAGCAGCTGGCTGATCTTATTTGCACTCGGCAGCTAAGCAAAGGTTTGCCTGTTTAGTACCTGAATAGGGGACTATCCAGAATAGGGACCAAGAATTAGCAAGCAAACAAACACAGGAAGAAGGCAGCAATAAACAAAGATTGTGGCTGAGGTTATATAGGCAGATCCATGTCGCTAGGAGTTATTCAACTCAAGAATCCATCTACTTCCATATACACAACACACACAGTCTGATTAATTGTCAGTCACATCAGAGCACCTTAAGAGCAGCAGGTGATCGACGGATCTGTACTTCCCAATGGGTTATCAGATGAAATGGGAAAAAGGTGATTCAGTTACATGTAATTAGGCCTAGTGGTATCTTCATTGTCCTCTCAAATTAGGATTCTTGAGTCTCGTATTTTCCAAATGTGAGAGAGAGAAAGAGAGATCTGATTTTGAGAGAGAGTGTGTGTGTGTGTATGCCCATTCACACACACACACACACAAAATCAGATTTCTGTGTATTCATATATTAATTTTTTGTCTGTTTTTTGACTGGGTCACTGCAGATAGTTTGCATGAACAAAATTGTTTAAAACTGAAAACTATACAACAGCAGAATCAGTTTTTTAAAAGTTGCCTTGTACCTCTTCCCCTCTCTTTGTAGATGTCCAAATGTGACGGGTGCAAAAGGCAGGGAAAACTCAGCGAGTCCCTGAAGTGGCGGGGTGAAATCAAGCATTTTTGCAACTTGCTTTGCATTTTGATGTTTTGCAACCAGCAGTGTGCATCAGATCCGCCACCACCACCACCACCCCCTCCTCCTCCACCCCCTCCTCCACCCCCTCCAAATAATGCAGGTAAAAGAAAGGTGTAGGCTGGCATTAAAACAGTTACTGTAGAGCAGGCTCCAACGCTGGAGGTTTTTAAGAAGAGACTGGACAACCATTGGTCCGAAATAGTATAGGGTCTCCTGCTTGAGCAGGGGGGTTGACTAGAAGACCTCCAAGGTCCCTGTCAACTCTGGTGTTCTGTTATAGTGAATCTGGTTCAATGGAGGTGTAGAGTATTACGATACCTGTGAGCATACCCTGTGATAACTGAAGCTTCCAATGATGTACATTATTGCCAATTGGAACAAATTTGGTATGTTTTCTTGATAGTAGCTATGATGAGGTACAGGTACTTCAAAGGGCATAATGGTTTGATGGTATGGTTCGAAGGAATGGGGTGGGGGGAGTTCTTCGTCTGTTCCTCCTCCTACTCAGTCATACTCTAGGTCATGCTCGGGGAATTGTGGGAGTTGAAGTCCACATGTTTTAAATTGTCATGGTCGAGAAACACCACCCTACAGAATAGACAAGAGTATTTCCTATAGCATCCGTTGTAGTTGTACTATGCCACATTTTGCACTTGACTTTGATCCATTGACTAGCAAACTTCCCTAATGCCACCATGTACTCTAGGTATGGTATTGACTCCAAAATCTTAATAAAATATTAAAATTAAGATGGACTTTGATGAAGGGTGATGCTCAGGCCTATAGGGGATTCAGCTGAGAGGAGGGTAGCTACATCCCCCTGTTGCAGTAGCATCCCATCACTCAGCTGTGTGCACAGTGGATTGTATCTCAGATGCAATTCACACAAAGACAGACACCACTAATTTAAAAGAACGCCTCAGATCTACCTTGGGGAATAGAGATTCCCCATGTCTCTGCGCACACTCTGATAGGAAGCCCTAAACACATTTCATCTGTATGTATGATGTAGGAAGGCCTTTTTTAATGTCTACGTATAAACACTAGAATCTTGCTATCATTAACTATGTTCCAACGTTCTTTCCTTTTCCACCCAGCAAATGTTTCTATGACACCAACATCTTCAGCAGGGCCCCCTTTATCTCTCAGGAAGGACTCCACCCCAGTGATTGCAAACGTGGTGTCTCTTGCCAGCACGCCTGCTGCACAGCCTACAGTCAACTCCAATAATGTCTTGCAAGGTAGGCGGTAGATGCGTCTTTTCTCTCTACCTGTTAAACCCACAATTTCTGTTACATTTCCCAGATGCCTGTTGACATGTTATTGCTCCAGTATGGAACTGTGTCTCTCAACTATGGCAACTTTTAAGCTGTCTGGACTTCTGGGAGTTAAAGTTGCCATGGTTGAGAAATGCCAGTGTGTAATGAGAATGTCTGAATGAACAAGTAAAGCATATAAGGGTGCTTTTGTGATCTGAAGCCCAGAATTGCTTTCAATGTTAAAAAGGAAGGAAGACATTTTTTTATGTTTTTGTTTCCTCCTAACAGGTGCAGTTCCTACTGTAACAGCAAAAATAATTGGTGATGTAAGTTTTCCTGAAAATAATATCTCCTGATGAATTACACTTCTACTTATGTTCTGACTTCATCACTATGTCATGCATTGATTTTTCCCTCATTTTCTTTTAATTTTTGATAAATATTTTTAAAATCCTTCCTTTCTTCCTCCCTTCCCTCCCTCCCTCCTTTTCCTTATGGCAACTTCAGCATAGTTTAATTCATGGGGTGAGTATCCCTTAAATGTCTCAGATTCCAACTCATCTCTGACCAATATTGCTAATTAGAAAAAAGTCGTTGGGCTTGTGATTGTTTGTACTTGTGTTATATACATAGTGATGTTATAATGGCCAATGCTTTTTTTGCATTCACCAAATTAAGCTATGTTGTAGATACTTGTCATAACCTGGAAGGAAAAACTCCTTTGCTAACTTGGATTCTCAAGCTTCCCTGGAAAGTGATTTTGTATGTTTGTTTAAGATTTCAATTTATATAGCTGCCCGTCTCTCAGACTAGGCAGTGAACATAGGATTTAAACAACAGAAGGAACAGCATAAGACTACAATCACAAATTCAATCTATCTTACACCATATAAACATGGAATCCCATTAATAGTTAAACCCCACTTCCTGACTCTCATACCCAAGGGAATATGCAATCTTAAATGCTAAATATTTTACCAAAAAGTAAAGCAAGACACAAAAACATAGGCATAATTCTACCAGGAAGCATCCTTAGAATGGACATGACCCAGAACAGAAGGGAAGAGGAGGAGGCAGAGCAAACTAGTAACTGAGGCTTACTGGTCGTACTTCCTCTCGTCTAGATAGCCCCCTTTTAAGGATGTGTAACAGACTCTTGTTTTCTAACTTGAAACTTAGGCAAGTACCCAGACAGATGCTTTGAAGCTCCCACCCTCACAGCCACCCCGGCTCCTCAAGAACAAAGCCTTGCTGTGCAAGCCCATAACCCAGACCAAGGCCACTTCTTGCAAGCCTCATACACAGCATAAGGAATGCCAAACCGGTAAGTAACAAACAAGGATTGATTGCTGCTTATGCTTGCAAGGGAAAAAAAAAGATTCAGCAGCAATGCACATCACCTTTCAGGGCATTGGGACAACCTAAAGCAGGGGTTGCCAACCTTTTGGATCTCAGGGACCACCAAACTCATAATTTTAAATCCCGCAGACCTGGGAAAATCCTAAAAAAAGTCTGCGGGAAAATTCCCCACCCCGTTTTCCTACCAATCGATCATTCTTTATTTGGGATAGCAGGATACTGTCTTCAGCTCCGTTCTCAGGGGGAGAGAGAGAGAGAGACTTTTGGCTTCATGCAAGGAAAGCAGCAGAAGCAGCAGAAGTTTTTCTTTCTCCCAAACTCTGCCAGAAATGAGTCTTTGTAACACTTGTTGCGCCGGCACAGCCTCTTGGAGCAGGAGGCCTTGCAGGGTCCCAAAGACTCATTTCTGGCGGAGTTTGAGGGAGAGAAAGAAAGACTTTCGCTGCTTTCCTGGCGTGCAGCCAAAAGCAGAAGCAGAAAGAAGCAGCCCAGTGGCCAGGCCAGGCACGTGGGGCAAGTTCCCCCCTCCACCCTTTCCTCCCTCCCCTCACTACCTCGTGTTCGCAATGCAAGGGACCGCAAGCCTTGTGTTCCCGCACAACCTGGATTAATTGCTTTGGGGGGTGCTTTGGGGGTGACATTTCTCTGCGGAACACCAAATTTTTCTCGCAGACCACCAGTGGTCCCCGCCCCACTGGTTGGCAACCACTGACCTAAAGCGCATGCTGGCAGGAGGAATTCAGGGAGTTGAAGTCCACACATTGCTGAAGTTGAGAAACCCTGTACTAAAATAATATTGGCAGAATTTGTAATTGAGCACAATTCTTGTTTAGGTTCAGCAGCGTGGCAGGGAGGAGGGAGAAGCAAACGGCAGGCTGGGAAGCAAAAACTTGATTGTAAATACTTTTAGAAATTCCTGGGTGGGAAATACAGTCACATTGTACAACATTCCTAAGAATTCTAAAGTTATTCTGAGTTTGAGAAAGGAAACCGAGCAGTGATTGAGTCTTGTTGCCATAGACAATAAGCCTCCATTGGCCTAAGAGTGAGTCATCTGATGTATTTGCCTGGCCAGGAATTTATCTTGAAAGAATGGCAATATCTTGGGGGGGGGGGAGGGAGGGGGGAAGGCCAGTGAACAAATGGGTAGGCCAAACAGAAAGCAATAACGGAACAATGTTAAGAGAGACAAATGGGCAGCTGTTTTTCTTCAAGAATCACACTTTTTCTTTTTAACATGGCAATGGAAAGAAGAAGAAGAGGACGTTCCACCCAAAATCATTATGGTGCCTGTTCCTGTACCAGTGTTTGTGCCAATCCCACTTCATCTCTTCTCCCAGTACACACCAGTCCCTCTGGGAATGCCAGTCCCGGTGAGTGATGTGTGGGGTGCCTCTTTCTTCCAGCCAGCCTCCAAGATGTGCTAGTGAAGGATTGCATGAATGGGCTTCTACCTGACCAAGGTGCGGTGCCTTGACATGACCGCTTGTGATTACAGGTGGCCCTTGACTTATGACCAGAGACTTAACAAAGCTAGATAACTTCAAAATTACAAACCACCCGGATTCAAAGTTTCAACCAAACTTTGAAGGAATGGACTCGATTGAATCTCACTTTCTGCCGTTACCTGATCAAACTTCGGGCACTTGGCAATACGGCTGCATTTGTGGTCATTTGCAGGGTGCTGTAGTCAAGTAACTCACCCCTCACACACACACACACACACACACAAAACACCCCTGTAAACTGAAACAGCCTCATCCTTTCAGTTGATGTCACGTGATTGGATGGCTTTCTGTGACCAGACGTTTGTGGCCCTTATCCCTCTCACATGGTATGGTGAAATGTGCACCTGTAGTAGTGGGGGGAGAAGGAGGGCTTTGACCAATGTAGATCTTTCCCAGAAAGAGACCTAGATCAAGAGATTGCACAGTCCCGAGTTTGATGAGGGAGGTGGGGACATGTAAGGGTTAACCATACCCTAGAATCTAATAACTTTAAACGTTACAGCTTTAGTTTGGCAAGATTCTGTCCGTAAGGTGTAAACAAATAAAGGAATGGACTTGATTGAATCTCACTGTTTCAACTCTGGGTTTGAGCCTGGCACGTGGTTCACACTTGGGCTAGATGGTCTTCTGGGAAATTGCAGTTGATCTTCTAGCTAATTGTAGTCCCTCTCCCATTCTCCTTACCTTGAGAAGCCTAAGATGCTTGGTAAGGCTGCTGTCCATGAATCACAGGATGGGTTGCACTTATAGCCTCAACTATTATGGAGACGCTTGGCTTTTCTTAAGGGATGGACTCTCTCTTCAGACAGCATTGGTCAGCTTTAAGAAGGGAAGCGGGCTTTCCATTACAAACGATTCTTCACAGCTTCTGAAGCTGCTGGCGTTTTCTCTCCAGGTCCCGGTTCCTATGTTTGTGCCCCCTGCCCCAGAGAGCACTGACAAAACAAGAGAAGCCATTCCAGACGTTAAAAAGAACTCGGCTAGTCCTTTTGAGGCCGATCTTCTCCAGATGGCAGAAATGGTTGCCGAAGATAAAGACAAGGAGCATTCTCAAGGAGGTAGGTGGATTTTGTCTTAAAGAACGAATGAAGGCAAAATATACATGTCCCAGGATAACGTTGCAGGATCCAATCTAGGTCGGTCACTGGGATCCAAGATTTAGTCTTCTGAGCTTTTGGATTCATGTTGGAGCCCATCCTTGGGGAACTTCTCTCTCTTGTAATCTGCTTTTGGGCTGTTCCATGCATAGTGACTTAAAGACACATTGCGGGTCCCTTTAGGGTAAATCTGTTTCATATAGCATTAACTAAGTTTCGGGATTTTGCTGAGTATTAATTTGATTTATCTTGGTCTTTCCATCTTATTTCAGGTTCTCAAACATCTGAGCATGAGTTGTTTCTGGACCCCAAAATATTTGAAAAAGGTGAGCCCATAAGTCAGATCAACAGAAAGGCAAATTTCAACTGAACACGAGAAGAAACTTTTCTCATCAAAGTGGTTGTCTAGATTAGAACAAACATATACGTACAAACACACGCATACACACTTTGAAGGCTGTGTAAAGTAATAACCTTGACCATCAGTAGGGATGTCCAACCTTGGTGACTTTAAGACCTATGGACTTCCAACGCCCAGAGATCCCCAGACAGCCTTGCTGGTTGGGAAATTTTGGGAGTTGAAGTCCACAAGTCTTCAAATTGCCAAGCTTGGACACTCCTGGTCCACAGCAAACACAGGGTTTCTTTAAGGCCCCGTTTTCTAGTGAGCTTTTGTTGGACCCACTTCTTAGCCTTCCCCAACCCCTTCTGCATTCACCTTCCTTCCTTTGCAATTTTCAGACCAGGGCAGCACGTACAGCGGGGACCTGGAATCGGAAGCAGTGTCAACTCCCCACAGCTGGGAGGATGAGCTGAATCACTATGCGTTACGCTCCAGTACGGTGCCTGAGCCCGAGCCTGAACCGAAACAGTTCTCCAAAGGCGAACTGGAGCAGGACCTGGAGGCTGACTTCCCATCAGGTTGGTCGGCTTTGGAAGAAAATGCTCCGTGCATATGAAGGTGTGGCGGCATCAACTCCTAGGCCACAGCCTTTGAATCTCGGCACCACTCGCGGAGTAATTTGTGATTTGCCTCATTGTTGAAGATCAGGCCCAATTGCTACTTTGCTGTTAAATCTGTGCCTTTGTTTCAAAATTAGATTCCTTTGACCCCATCAGCAAAGGGCTTCATTCACGGGCACGAGCAAGGCGGAGACATCGAGACGGTTTCCCACAACCAAAAAGACGGGTAAGAAACATGGTTGGATTCCTTGTTTATCACTAAAACTAGAAGATCAAAGATGATTTGCAAGTGAGCCAACGATGATGACAGGTCAGGGTGCTGAATGAAGTACTACTTTTTCCAGCAGTCTAAGCCAGTGTTTCTCAACCTCAGTAACTTGAAGATGTGTGGACTTTAACTCCCAGGAATTCTGGGTTCATTCGTGAATGAAGATAGCAGGACTTCAATTCTGGGAATTGAAGTCCTGCTATCTTCAAACTTCAGCAGTCCCCAGTGACATGGAATATCCATAAGAGAGGTTTTCTTCCGTTTTCCCTGAGAAAATGCTGCAGTGAGGCTGGCATGTCTTAGATTGATTCCAGCCTCTGTCAGCAACATTGATTTATAATAGTTGCAGCATCCTGCAAAATCAATGGGGAAGCCAGCAGAGAAGGTAGCAAGTCACTGTCATGTGATACCTTGCTTAACAACCAATTTGCTTAACAACTGCACCCCTTAATGACAAATTTTCCGATCCCTACTGTGGTTGTAAGTTGAGGACTACCTCTAATAGGCAAACAAAGCACAACTTTTTACAATGGACAAATCATTTTATTTATTTTTTTACTTTCCTTCCTTCAGGGCAGAAAGAAGTCCATTGTTCCTGTGGAACCCCGAATCCTAGTTCAGAGCTCCTATCCAGGCTGTTCTGTTTCTGGGATGAGTCTCAAATACATGTATGGGGTGAATGCCTGGAAGAACTGGGTCCAGTGGAAAAACACCCAGGAAGATCAAGGAGACCTGAAATTTGGAGGTAACACCTTTTCGTTTTCTTATCTTTGTTTTTCAGTTTGCGTTCAATGGTGGAGATAAAAAAAGCTTGGCTTGGCCTTTGGACAGAATCATGTTTTTTAAAAAATGGCTAATATCTAGAGGACAATAGGATTATAAGACTTGGAAATGTATCATTTAGGAATACTAGAAGCAGGTTCTGAGATCCCGATTCTAAATTCTGCAGCAGGAAGGCCCATCTAAGTCAGTTTTTCGCTTTGGTTCATTGTTCTACTTGCTTTTCTCAGGTTTCCTATATACAAATGAATTCCTTGATTTGCCTCTTATTCAGGGATGGAGTTGAAAAAAAAAAAAAAGTCAAGATGGCAGTCACAATCATCTGACCAAAGCCATGCCCCCTTTTTTAGGTGTGGCTTTGATTATGTGATTGTAGCTGCCATGCTGATTCCTTTTTTCTGTTTGGCCCCATCTCTGCGGACTCTCCTGCCGCCCTTGCTAATTAACTCTGGAAATCATCCCAAGGGGGCTTGAGCTGAGAACCATCTCCTGATGATCAAGAAATTGATCTGCTGTAGGTGCTTCTCCTTCCTACAGTTCGGTCCGTGAAGCTGAAAGAGGACATCCTCTCGTGTTCCTTTTCGGAGCTGAGTTTCGGCTTGTGCCAATTCATCCAGGAGGTGCGGCGACCAAACGGCGAAAAGTATGATCCCGACAGCATCTTATACCTGTGCCTTGGAATTCAGCAGGTTATTTTTCTTCTTTATATATCCCTTTTCTGGAGTGACATGTCTTTATTTGACCTTGGAGGAGGAGCAGGAAGAAATGTATAGAAATGGCAGATGGGTTTATTAATTAGGCTGGGCTTTTATGAACCTCCGTTGTTAACAATCTGTTTTTAGGTTGTAGCTTTTATATGCAAAAGCACTCTCCCCGCTGTATTGCTGGCCTATAATTCTGAATATAGAAAAGAATATTTGTTGTTGAGGGTTGATCTGTCGAGTCCTTGATGCTCTCTGAGCTTGGTTGTTTTCTTGCAGACATTTTCATGACCCAACTTTGTAATATGGTCAGTGTAAGCAAGTGTGGGGTTTGCTCCCTGATTACATACAGTAGCTTGCCCTGCCATGTTAGTGGGGATATCGTTTTGTCCTTAGTAGTTCCTTCATCATCAGTTGGCACTACCATCTTGTTTACCTATTCATGAAACACCAAGGACTCCACAAGTCTGAATACCTCAGCTCCACATGTATAGCAGTAGCACTTAGACTTAGACACCACTTCACAGTGCTTTTACAGCCCTGTCTAAGCAGTTTACAGAGTCAGCATATTGGCCCGAACAATCTGGGTTCTCATTTTACCCACCTCAGAAGGATGGATGCTCACTATACTTAATTTAATTTAATTAACCTTAAATGTAAGTGAAATCAAATCAGACTTTTATCCTGGTCCTTCCCCCTATTTTTTGCATGCCAAAAAAAATTAAGGCTGCCCTTTAGTCAAGAAAAGGCTTGTACACACCTCCTTAAAACGTGGGTGGGCAAGGTTACTTTGGGGCAGGAGTAGTCAAGCTGTGGGATGGACCCATTTAAGACAATCCAATCTACTTTCAAGGAAAACCTCTCCTTAAAAAAAAAAAACCTGATTCAGCTTTCTTGGAAAATGGAGAAGGCATGTCAAAACTCCCTGTGGATTTTGCTCTTGTATATGCCTGTGCAAACTGACTGTAGGTTTGGTTGGAAAAAGCAGGAATGAGCTTGACAGCATCCCTGCCTTGAGTGGTGCACAAGCAAAGCAAGAGTTCAAAAAGCAAAATTTTCATCTGTACCAGGCTCCAGTGCGCGGTTGTAATAGTTCAATATTAGAGGAACATTGGTGATAGGCACTTACAGGTCGTTCTTGGCTTACAACCATTCACTAAGTCACTCTTCAGAGTTAACAGCGCCATGGAAAAAACTGACGTGACCGGGTTTTTTTTTCAATTACGACCATTGCAAGCATCCCCACAGTCACATGCTCAAAATTGGGATGCTTAGCAACTGATTCATATTTATGATGGGTTTTGTGACCCTCTGACAAAGTCAGTGGAGAATCAAGATTCATTTAACAATTGTGTTGCTGACTTAACTGCAGTGTTTCGCTTAACAATTGTGGCAAAACAAGTCGTAAAATGGAGCAAAACTCACTTAACAAATGTCTCACTTAGCAAACAGAAAGAAATTTTGGGCTCAATTGTGGTGTTTACTTCCAGTGTTTTACACTAATCACTGACCTTAATGAAATTTGTTCTATTTTGTTTTTTCCCCCAATATTTCTTAATGGCCACCAATAGCCAATCCTCTATCAAAGCATAAAGTCATTATATATCATAACACACACGATGGCAACACTCTTAATATGTCAATAAAATTTAAAAGACCCCACTGCTGATTGGGTAGGAAGGTAAAAGTAGATATAGGTTTCCATCACTTCTCTGAAATGCCATTGTTTCCATCATTGTCCCAAAGATGATTAAAATAGAAATCACTTCTATCTTGTGGGGGTGAGGTGACTATATTCCAGATTTAGAAGTATTGTTACTGATTTATTTAAACAGATGTCCAAGAACTCAGAAAATGACTTGTTCTCTTAACTCCTCCCTACCTAAGAAAGTCAGTTTGACTTACATCTCTTGCAGCTTTTCTGCAGGCCAAAGGGGTTGACCGTCAAATTTCAAAATCTCAATTTGAGGATGACCAGATTTTCAAATAGGTAGCATTCACCAAGAAATCCCCAGTGTCTACTCGTATGGACCTGGCTTATCAATTGTACGTTATATGTGAAGGAATATTTTGAGATCATGCTTGAAAATACAGTTCGTGGGAGCATCTCAATCATATAAGGACCTGTATTTTCTGGCTACTTCCCAAACCCTTCTAAGTATTGACAGTGGCTGTATTAAGATGGGATGACAGAACTGAATCTGTTGCTAAGCCAGAGGCTCTGTCTCTACATTTCTATAGAAACATAGTCATTTTTTCTTTTTCTTTTTTTCTTCTCCTTTGCAGTACTTATTTGAGAACGGTAGAATAGATAACATTTTTACTGAGCCCTACTCCAGGTTTATGATTGAACTTACAAAACTGTTGAAAATCTGGGAGCCTACAATACTTCCAAACGGTAAGCTTGGCAATTTGTTCAGTTAGTAAAGGCTGTTTGTTGGTGGCCCCTTTTGAAAAGGGAGCAAATATCTTTGAAGGAGGATGGGGCTTAGTTCCAGACGTTGTGTGCCTTTGATTTGATCCAGCTGAAGTGACTTGTTGTTGTTTCTCTCTTGCTCAATCTGCAGGTTACATGTTTTCAAGGATCGAAGAGGAGCACTTATGGGAGTGTAAGCAGCTGGGCGCCTATTCCCCCATTGTGCTCTTGAACACGCTACTTTTTTTTAACACCAAATACTTCCAGCTCAAGAATGTCACCGAGCACATGAAGCTGTCCTTTGCCCATGTCATGCGACGCACCCGGACTCTGAAATACAACACAAAGCTGACTTACCTACGCTTCTTCCCACCTTTCCAAAAGCAGGATGTAGAACCAGGTAGGTAAACCTATCCTTTGTGCATTTTCCCAGGGAGCGTTGTTGACTAGCTTCTAACCCTGGAATTTGTTCATAATAGTCACCCATTACGGCACTAACCAGATTGGGCCCTGCTTAGCTTCTGAGGCCCACACGGCAAGCCAGCTGCCATTTATTGGGAAGCCCAAAAATCCATTGATACAACCATTACTTTCATTTCCCCCTTCCCTTAATTTTTTTTAGGCCCTAGGATGAAGGCAATATCTTATCAGACAGCCTCCCCTTTTGAAAATACTTATAGCAGTGATCCCCAACCTTTTTTATGCCGCGGCCCGGTACCGGCATCAGCTGGGCGCCATCTTTTTTTGATGAAAAAGTGCTTCCGGTGACCTCACCGGAAGCACGTTTTCATCAAAAAGATAGCGCAGCGCTTCGGTGAGCTTTTCCGGGTAGAAATGGCTTTCTACCGGAAAAGCTCACCGAGCGCTGGCGCCATCTTTGATGAAAAAGTGCTTCCGGTGAGCTTTCTACCGGAAAAGCTCACCGGAAGCACTTTTTCATCAAAAAAAGATGGCGGCGCCCAGCAAACCAGCGGCCCGGTAGGACTTGTTCCACGGACCGGTACCGGTCCACGGACCGGTGGTTGGGGACCCCTGATTTATAGGGAATATTGGGACATTGGCGCCCAATTTCTTGCAGGAAGTAGACAGGGATAATCTTGGTTCCTCCATCACAATGTTATGTCCCAGGAATGTGCTGAAAGAGTGGCAATCAAGAATAGATAGTGGGATCCTTGGTGATCCCCGTGCTCTGTGGTTTGCCTACCAGTTAGGTAACACCATAGCCTTTATTCAGTTTTCTTCCCATTTTTTTTTTTAAACCTGAATGCAGAATTCTCTGCTTAGCTGGAGCTGCCTCCTACCTTAGTATGCAGATCAACATGCTTTAATGGAGAGAGAGACAAGGCAGCACCTCTAGAGCCCTGTTATCTTTTTGTTTTTCCGACTGGAGGATTTATTTCAGTAGTTTTCTTTGGGTTTTTTATTGTGTTTCCAATAGAATGGTAGGAAATGGCCACTTTAATCCAGTGGAATAGCAATGCGCAAAGGGTGTTAAGCGAATGGACTTCGTGATTGCATCTCAACAAAACAAATTCCCAGGCAAGATGCAACCTCCTAGCATCTCCCTGAGCAGCTAAATTGCTTTGGGCAGGGGTGGGCCGTTGTTTTCCCAAGGGGCCACATGAGGAACTCAGTCTGTTGTGGAGGGCAGGCTCAGAAAAGCGCGCTCTCTCTCCTCATCTTCCCGCAGCTGACTGAAGAAGCACGTAGCAACTTGTGCAGAACGGAACTTGACACGCCCTTCCTTCTCTCGCCCTGAGGCGTGCTTATTTATATATTTAATTTCTAATTTCCAACTGACCTCACACGGACAGGGATAGGCAAAGGGCCAGGTGTGGCTCAGGGCCATAAAACGACCAGGTCTGGGTTACAGGATAGAAAAAAAAACCATGTAACTACATACTGTCTGCTGTTCTGGCCCGGTATTACCGTTTCTTCTGCAGCTATTGTGTAACATCCCACAAGGAACGCTGGGCAAGAAAATGAGACTTTTTCACTGGTTGTCCTGTTGCGGTTGGGTTGCGGGTTTGTTTGGCCTTTGCACCCCGTTTTCCGTCTCTTGATCTTTCTTTTCCACCTCCAGATAAATTAGTGGGCAAAAGGAAACGTCATGAGGGCGAAGAAGTCGTGGAGATGGTGGAGAACACTGACAATCCCTTGAGATGTCCAGTTCGGCTCTATGAATTCTACTTGTCAAAGTGGTGAGTGATGCTACACTTTGGGGCTCATTTTTTTCTCAAAGGAGAGATTTCCAACCCCCACCTCAAACCCCTGCTCCTTTTCTCTCCCCACCCAGTTCTGAAAGCGTGAAGCAGAGGAGTGACGTCTTTTACCTCCAGCCAGAACGTTCATGCGTCCCCAATAGCCCAATGTGGTATTCCACTATGCCAATAGATCCCGGGACTTTGGACATCATGTTAACGCGCATCCTCATGGTAAGGGAAGTGCACGAAGAACTTGCCAAAGTTAAACCGGAGGACTCGGATCCAGAGCTTTCGGACTAAACTTGGGCGAAGGGGAGGTTCTCTCTTTTTGTTTGTTTGTTTGTTTTGGTTTTGTTTCCTTCCCTTTCCATGGTATCTTGCAAAAAGCACCGAACTGCACCCGGCCTTCAGAAAAATCACTCATGTCACACACACACACACAGACACACAGACAGACACACACAGACACACACACACCCTCTGAAGGCACAGCGGAAGCTGCAAGAGGTTGCAAAACGAGACTCGAAGGATGGAAAGTGGCAGAAGACGCAGGGACACTGGAGAGCTTTCAGTGGCTGCAAAAAACACTCGTGAAAATGTTCAGCGAAGATGAACTGGAGGACCCGTCTCTTTCCCTCTCCCTGCCTCCCCAAGTGGTGCTTGTAGTGGAATAAAAAAAAGCAATTATGGATGTGTTTTCTTAAAAAAGGAAAGCAGTGGTGTACATCCTTCCCTCCTAACCATGGAAGCAAAGGAAGCTAGATTTAGACCCTCCAGGGTGATTTTGCAGTGTAGCTGCCACCCATCCTTGCATGGGGGCTGCTTAACACTTTGCTGTAGGACGCCAAGCGGAACGTAGTGAGACGGAAGCCCATGGGAATGCCATCTGTAACATACACACACCAGATCCCTTCCTTGCCCCTTCTCCCTTTCTATAATTTTCAGGGGGTTCCTTTTAGGGAAAAAAACGTTGGGTTGTTCAAAAAGACTTGACTCAGCCGGAAGCTGAAGCAAAGAGGAGGGGACTTGATGGGCTGCCACCTTTTGAAAAACCCTGGCAGCAGGAGCAAATCAAGGTTAGCCAGGCCACCTCAACCATGGTTTTATGAGGAAACAACTCATTTCTGAATGAACTTGCACACACACACACTCAGCCGCCCCATGCAGACAAATAGGGTTTGGTCCTCCACCCAACCCTCCAAAACCACTTGAGTGCTTTTTTAAGAGCAAGATATTCAAAAGTGGTTCCCGAGAAATTGTACCCCCATCTCCCTGGGTTTTCTTTTTTTCTCTTTAACTGGCCTAAAAACTGTTCACTCATTTATAAATTAGTTTTACAAATCCAGGAGAGTCGGAATGTTGGAGGTCTTCCAGATATTTTGTTGTTTGCATTATCCCACTGGTTGATTTAAAACAAGGCATTGTTAATCCTCAGCATGATTCATGTACCATTGCTTTTCGTTAAAAAAAAAAAAAGGCATAGAAATCAGATTCCAAATCTAAAACAGAATTTGGGTGGCTTGGCTTTGCCTGCCCCCCACCCTGCCTCCTTCTGGGTAGGAAAAAAAAATGCCCTTTATCAAAACACAGGGTGCATAGGCTTAGCCAAGTCCATTTCACCACCTTCCTCAAGACGAAGATTTTTTTTTTCCTCAGTCTCTAAAAGATCGCTTTGAAAATTGAAACTATTTTTTAAAAGAAGAAAAAAACCAGGAAAAAGTGTATCTTTTTATTAGCGGTTTTGTCCATTCACCAAATTTCTAAAGAGTTCTTTAAAAAACAGAAAAAGAAAAAAGAAACACCCTGTTGGTCTCTCCAGCATTGAACAAAGCCTTTTGTGTATGTATGTGTGCGTGTATGCGTGTGTGTGTTTGGGGTATTCTTTTTAACAGTAACAAAGGTTAACAATAAAATCAGAAAGTAGTCTTCTCTTTTGCAGTTGTGTACTTGATCGTTCCGTCTCCTGCCTGTAACAAAACCACTGGTGTATTTTGGAAAATGCCGAAAACAGTACAAGCAAGTCAGTCTTTTCTAAGTTACCTCACGTCATATTTCTGTAATCTTTAACTTCCCTTCACTCCCCACGTCCATCTTTTTTAAACAGGCACCCCACATTTTATATATTAAGGCAAATAATTACAAGCTCGAATGGAGGAAGAGATGTGGCAGAGCTGTGACTTTTCCAATAAATTTCCCAATTTGCATTGCATGGAATTTTTTAGGTGTTTTTAAAATACACAAGTGTTTATTTTATTAAATTTCTATGCCGCCCACCTTGCAGCTCAAGACAACTCAGGGTGGCTTACAATATAATAAAACAGAATATAAAACAAATGAATCCTTCCGGCATGCCCACAGAGATGTTGAGACAAGAGAACAACCTTGTTCTATGCTGTTTAGTGGTGTGTGTGTGTAAAAAGCAAACACTTCACTGGTGTCATAATTGCACAGAAATATGCACAGAGGTCTCCTAAGCACACATCAAGAGAAGCCATCAGAAGTGTGACTTTCCAAGCAGCAGTCAAAGGTAGTCTTCAACTTAATGCCATTTATTTAGTGACCAAAGTTACAAACTGCACAGGGAAAAGTGACATGAGTTTTTCACTCATCTGTTGCCACATCCCCAAGGTCACATGATTCAGATCCTTGGCAACTAGTTCATAAGAAGATCACAGTGTGCCCAGGACGTTGTGACCCAACAGTCAATGGAGAAATTAGATTCGCTTAATTTAACAACAGATTTGCTTACAACTGTGGCAAGGAAGATGGTAAAGTGGGGCACTTTAACTGTCTCGCTTAGCGACAGAAATTCTGGGCTCAGTTGTGATCGAGAGCTACCTGCATTCCTTATCCTCCCCTTTAGGAAATTGTCTTGTTTCCTTTCAGAACCCAACAGTAAGGGAATTACTTGGGCCATCTCCTGTAGGATGTTCTACCCTTCCAAATATCCCAGAGGGATTCTTGTTTGGAGTGGGGAAGATGGGTCTCTCTGAGAGTGCTGTATGAAGAAAAGCAGGAGGGCTCTGGACATCACACTCTTGGGGTGTGGGAAACGAACCCCCCGCTTCCTGGAGAGCAAGGGTGCTCTTTTGCAAAGCAAGCCCCAAGACAAGTAGAAGCAGAGATGCTGGATTAGCCCCCATTAGGGAAGCAGTAAAATGTGGTTCCGTTTTTGCTGATCTCTCCATTATGTAAACTTTAACAACTGTTCAAACAGAGCTGAATTATTGGGAGCACAGGTTATCCTCAATTTACATCATTCATTGAGTTTACTGAAGTTACAACACTGGGGGGAAAGAACTTTCAACCAGTCCTTGCCATTTTAATATTCCCAGTCACATGATGGCATCCTTCCTCAGAAGGATTGTTAGCTATTTCCAGTCCAGATGCATAGTCCTAAATACAAGCTTTTTTAAAGAATTAAACCTAACAGAATATAGCATCTATTTCTAAGGAATAACAATGAACGTCTGATTTACTCCTTCCCCAAAAAAGGTGAGCCATCCAGATGGACTAGGAGAGTTTAGAAAAGAGTTTTATTTTGCCCGTGTCCAGCAGCAACAAGGGAGAAAACCTGGCCCATGAGATCGGGGAAAAGTTTTACTTTTTGCCTTGCACACCTGTACTGCTTTGAGGTTCAGAAGAGGCGCTTGGGGTTCGCCTCTTCAGGGCCGGAGAAGAGAGGCGATTGCGAATTTGAGGAATGGAAACCCACCAAGGTGGACATGCCGTTACATTTAATATAAACTGAGGCACAGAAAAATTATAAGGGATTTTTAGAACAAGAAAAACAGTGGAACAAGTAAGTCCACAAGAAAGCAGGCTAAACTATAATCATTCAAGGACTCTATGAAGATCTAACCATTTCCTCTTCAAGCAGTCAGCTAATACTATGGAGAAGAGGAGGGGGATGTTCTCCGGCCCCCTCAACCGAAAATGTTCTTTAAGGCTCCCAGCGCTGCTCCTGTGGCTGTTGTTGCTGCTGTCACAGCAGTCGGCACCCCTGCAGCCCCTAGACAGGAGGTATAAGACAAAAAGGTAAGGTTCCAGTCCTCATTGACCAAACCAATCCTTGTGTCAGGGCCAGGGCAGGAAACGTACCAATGGACTGCAGGGTGGCAACCAAACCCCCAGCAGCCACTCCACCTCCGTTTGCAATGGCAGCAGCAGACATCATCTTGGCGCCAATTGAGCCAACCACAATTCCTGCGCCACTGAAACCCAGAATGCCAACTGCGGCCGGAACAGCCACCGCTGCCGTCCCTGTAGAGCAAGAAAGCAAATAGAGCTGACTGTGGTCCTTGTGTGCCAGGAAGAGTTCCCAACTTTGAGGCCAAGAGAGATTCTGGAAATGGCCAAACTTATTCTGGAAATGGCCCTTTGAGACCTTCCTGTTCTCTTCCAGAGCAGGGATGATCAGACTCTCTTCTGATAAACTAAGGACCTCCAACCTTGGCAACTTTTAAGACTTGTGGACTTAACAACTCCCAGAACTCCTCAGCCAGTGCATGTTGGCTGAGGAATTCTGGAAGTTGAAGTCCACAAGTTGTAAAGTTGCCAAGGTTGGAGACCCTTTCCCTAGACCAACTTTGGAGTGATGGAGAAGAAAGAGGGCATGTCTTGAGGGCTTCTGGACCATGTCAGTCCCAGCACATGTTCTGTTCCACAGGTTTGCAGTGGATGGTACATGATGCACCATCAAGATGATCCACATGTGACTTACAATTCCCACCATTGGCTGCAGAATGATTCATTCCAGTGGTGGTTTCTGACTGAGATTTTGGAGGACACGAAGCATGGGAATTGGAGTAGTTTAGCCACACCCAGGATGGCACCCAAGAGCCATCCCCTTCCAGCAATGCCAACATGGGACTTTTGGTGTTCCTCCAAAAGATAGCACAAAGTTGAATTGTGGTCCCTAGTCCCGCAGTGAGTCCCTCTCCTTGAGAAGAACTCAGGTTTCCTCCAGGTACAGGTAGTCCTTGTCTTACAACCACAATTGGGACTAGAAATCCAGACATAAGACAAGGCACCTATGTGATCAGACCCCAGGGGAACTTTGCATTTTTTTATGGCCATTAAGCAAATGGGATGGTCATTAAACAAACCCAGACTTCTGAAACTGACAAAAAACATTGCAAATCAGTCATGTGACTGGTTATAAAGGCAGGCCTATTGCCAAATGCCCAAAATGTGGTCAAAATGTGGAAAAATTTCCTGACAGAACAATTAATCAATAGAATGGCTTGCCTCCAGACATTGTGGGTGCTCTGTCACTGGAGGTTTTTAAGAAGAGAGTGGACAGCCGTTTGTCTGGAATGGTACTATAGGGTCTCCTGCTTGAAGCAAGGGGGTTGGACTAGAAGGCCTCTAAGGTCCCTTCCAACTCTGTTCTTCTATTCTTCTCACCATGCTGGGGGAGTAGAAGCAACATTTTACCACAGCTGGAAATGTTTTATAGGCTGTAAAACATCCATTCCAAGACTCTAAGCAGTTGTAAGCCAAAGACTAACTGTATACAATAAATACTATAATCCCAGGATTTTGCCAGCAGCAAGGTGAACTCGTTTCCTGTTGCTGGTCTCAGGAACTGTTACTTTCGAACAGGAAGCCCAGAATTCCCACCCAACGTTCAAGGCTTTTGGGGGATAGAGTCCAAACTACTGGAGAACATCAGCTGATCTACTTCTCCCTTCCACTGTTCATCCCCCACCACTTACATAGAAGATACTAAAAGACAAGGACCAAGAGAGAAATCTTAAACCCCTCCAGTTCCCACAAGGAACTGCATTTACATACTGGTGGAGGAAGAAACTAGGAACTTACCCAGGCCAATTGCAGCACCAAGTAGAGAATCTGGGGATAAAGAGACTCGGGTTAACAAAATAAACATTATAGTGCACAAGAATTGAAAAACCAAACAAAAGTAGTGCAATAGCAATATAAAGACAAAATTGGACAACCACTTGCTGAATTCTAGCTTCTTGACTATGTTCATTCAACCACATTTTCCAACCTCCACCATAAATGGGCCCAAAACACTGGTTATGGATACTTGGGTGATAGCACCATCCTGTGACCCTTAAGAGCCTGCAGAAAAGCTGCCAACCCATATTTTCCAAAGTGCATCATGATCCTTAGAGAGATCATAAACGGTGGCCCACTAATCAAATCTGGTGCACAAAGGGGGGAAAGCTAAAGGAAAAGCTGCGAGGCACAAAGAATCAGGAACATAGTTAAGTTCTACCCCAAAGGTGCTTTTTCCCAAAGGCAACTGGACTTTCTGAATTTTTTCTGTGAAGAGGTTTCACTTCTCATCTTAGAAGCTTCTTCCAGCTGTGAAGTTCTAGGCAAGCAAATTTACTGCTCGTGCCTGCACACTAGAATCTTCTCAACTAAACATCAGCACTAAATTGGTGCTAGGTAAGAGTTAATGGACTTGTATCCATTGTGAGAACTTAATGATTCCAGGTTGAGTTCTCTCTTCACACCAGCCCCAAGCACCGCCTCTCCTTCTCCTACAAAAGCAACACAAAAAGCCTGTATGAAAACCGAAACTTCCGGTTTGTCGGCTTCGCGAGCGGCAGGGATTTGCGATCCTGCGCGATCCCTGCCGCGCTAGCCGCTTTGATGCCTCCGATCTATTGATCTGGAGGCTAGGGCTGCCATGAAGAGGCAGCCCAAGATAGGAAGGATCCGGACAGGGGGTTGGGGTCTTCGCAGACCCCTTCCCCACCCGGCTCAACCCTCTTTCTCAAGGCGGTGGAGCGGCGGTCTGTAATGGCCGCCCCAAAGAAGCTGACAGCTGGACAAGATCGTGCTGGAGGAAGAGAAAGTGCTGAAGCGAAAGTTTCTTGGCTGAACTGGACTATAAGATACAAGTAATACAAGTAATATCCTGAAAATTCGGATTTTCTGAAAGATACTTTGTTTCCAGAAGAGATTTACAAGCGGCGAGTGAAAGTGTTTTAAGAGAAAGTTTACTCTCCTTCCAGATGGATTTAACAAATGGATATTGAAAATTCTGCTATTTTATAGAAGGTAAAAATTTAAAGCTTTCTGTTATAAGTGGGAAGGGAGAGGACAAAAAGAAAATTTTCATTAAGATTTTGCTGGAGGAGATGCATGGAAGATTTTGAGATTGGAAGTTAATTGTAATGAGACTTTAAAATACAGATTGGGTTTTTTCTTCCCTTGCCAATTGATATCACCCCAGGAAGAAAAAGTGTGAAGAACTTTGTGTTCTGTTTGGATTGTTTGATGACTTTGGGATTTTGGGGAATTGTTTTAA
Organism: Notechis scutatus; assembly: GCF_049901735.1. NCBI lineage: Eukaryota > Metazoa > Chordata > Lepidosauria > Squamata > Elapidae > Notechis > Notechis scutatus. The sequence goes on from NC_142016.1 coordinate 7,793,294, forward strand.
GTTTTGAATTATCTTGGTTGTTTTAAAAAGAAGAAGAGAAAAAAGAAGAAAAGGTTTATAATGGCTTTATCTGGTGATGAACTGAGAGAGGATAAAAAAAGAAGGTAAAGATGGTGTGAGAGAAATTTTTTGCTTTTTAGAAATGGTGCTTGCTACTTATCAATAAACACAGTAATTAATGGAGGATACAGAAGAAGAAGAAGAAGAAGAAGAAGAAGAAGAAGAAGAAGAAGAAGAAGAAGAAGAAGAAGAAGAAGAAGAAGAAGAAGAAGAAGCCATCTTTAATGAGTCTAAAAGGACATAAGACTTAAAAAAAAACATCCAAGAAAGAGAAAAATAAGATGCAAAATCAATATACTGTTAGAAAGCAAAAGAAAAGAGAAATGCAACAGAGGGGGGGGGGAGCGAAGGGGGGTAAAAAGACCAGATGGGATAAGATAGGAAGGAAGAAGGGGGGGGGAAGCCAAAAAGGTATGAAATAAGGTGTGGAGAAGAAATCTTTTTTTATGGATAATGGGTAATGCATAACTTTGTTTCAAAATGTTTCTGCAAGGTACATGATAGTATTGTAGTATTTGTATGAATTAGAATTTATATAGAAAATTATATATATATTAGAAAATTAGAATTTTATAAGGCTTAAGTAAAGATTAAAATATTAAAGGTTTAATAATGATAGATTTTAAGATTTAATAAAATATTAAAAGGAATGTCTAAAACATTCAGTTTAAGTATAGAGTTTAATTGACTATTGTGTGGATGTTCATATGAACTTATTATTATGGTATTTGTTTTTGAAATAGATAATTGGAATGCTATGAGATTTAATGTTTAATTATATATTTAATTACTTTATGGATTTACTATTTTAGTAAGTAGAATGTACTAAGCAGAATCAGATAGGGAATTAGATGTTAATGTAGGGGAGCGATGGAAAGGCATCATACTTCGATTAGTGATTTCAGGAGAAATATTTTTTTTTCTAATATGAATGAGATAAATGGATAATTGAAAAGAATGGACAAAAGATACAAATATAATGATTTAAATTAAGATGAAATAAAATAGAATTAAGAAGAGTGGAAAGCGGGGAGAAGTTATAATAAGATAGGTAATGGCATATAAGTTGAACATGAATTTAATTGAAGTCCATACAAAGAGAGGTAATCCGGGGCCAAGCTACTTTTTAAAAAGAAGTTTTATGTTTTGTGTTTTGTGTGTGTATGTCTGATTGAGATTTAATAAAACCTTGGGAGAAAGCGAGAGGAATATTTGTAAACAAGGCAGAGGGAAATATGAATATGATGAGTATAAAATGGATAAATATAGAAGAAATGTAATTGAATAAGAGTAAAGAGAAATAATGAGAAATTTGCTAAAAAAATATTTAAGTGGAAATGGGATATATTAGAATTGTATTATATAAAACAATGTTTTATTTGCCTTGAAAAATTTATAATGGAAAGAGGTTCAATGTCTTTAATGTTTAATGATGCTTTGTTTGTCTGTAAAATTAATAAAATTTGTTGTTGTTTTGTTTTTTTAAAAAAAGCCTGTATGAAAACCAAAATTATTGCTCTTCTTTCCACTGATATTGTGTTATTTTAACATCATTTTGTTACTTCATATCAGTGTTTCTCATCCTTGGCCATTTTAAGATGTGTGGATTCCAACTCCCAGAATTCCCCAGCCAGCATCCTTTATTTATATCACCTATAGAATAAAATGTGACTAAGAGATAACTTTTATTGTCATATTTTTCTGTGAACATACTGGCACACATTTAAAAAAAATCAAATTCTGATGCCTGCTCTCAGAAGAAAATAAGCCTGCATGTTTTAACTCCACCCAAGCTAACAGGATTATTCAGGACAGAATGTTTTAACCAAGTTTCCACTGAATGATGACATAGCAGTTTCTCACCTACTGATTTTGTTATTAACTCTAGCTTCATGTAATCCATTTTAGGCTTTAGGGAGCACATTAGCAAACAGATAGATGGCAGTGACATGCTATACGGATTGGCTCCTTAGCCCTCCACATCTGCCTCATTTCCTCTTTTGATCACATGGCCTCCATCGCAGAAGACACTCGCCCCCGTTGCTTCTGCCATCCTAAACACCTAGCACTTTCAGAGATTACAGATGATCTCACATCCTCCATGCAATCCCCTAACACCTCTGTTGCTCTCACTTTAAACTAACATAATCCGAAGCAACAGACTCACCCAGAACAGCTTTGTCAATGGTTCCTCTCTTGCTAAAAATCCCCGAATCCGATGTAGACTGACGGATGTGTAACAGTTTGGGAATACAATTCTGCTGTGTTGTCACAATCCCCAAAGAATCACTCAAGCCAGAGGGCGCTTTCAACTCCGAACCCCCAACCTTCTTGAGAGTCGAAGTAGCTGCAGCCAAGCAAGTCGCTGCCATTTTAGAACGCATATTGTGGTGAATGTAGCCTGGATTCCTAGAAGGGCTGCTTTCCAGAGAGCAAAGATGGGATGGAGCTCGAAGAGCTTGGTTTGGCAGGAAAGGGGTTAAAACGTCTCCTCCTTAATTATTCCCAGAATACATCTGCAATGATGCAAGCAGTTGTTTTTAGTCTGGCAAGATTCTTTTCTAGAGATATATGAAACAAGGAACAATACCGTATCTTCAAAAGAATAAAATGCACAAAGGAGGAAGGAGGTGTTCTCTTCGCTGATGATATACAGATATTCAACACCACAGACAATACTGCTATCTTTTAAAAAGACCTCGACTATGTATCAGAATGGCAGCTTCAAATCTCAACAACTGCTCTGTCTTACATATTGGCAAAATATATATATATCAGAAAACAAAATACAAGCTGAATAGTCAAGACCTTGTTGATGATCCAAACTCTGTCAGGGACCTTGGAGTACTCATCTCTAATGACCTAAGTGCTAGAGCCCACTGTAACTACATAGCCAAAAAGGGTTAAAGAGTTGTTAAATTAAATTAAATAAATTAAATTAAATTAAATTAAATTAAATAATAATTAAATTAAATTAAATTAAATTAAATTAAATTAAATTAAATTAATTAAATTAGTTGTTAACCTAATCCTATGTAGCTTTTTCTCTGGTAATATCACACTACTAACTACAACATACAAAACATTTGCTAGACTTGAATACAGCTTATCAGTCTGGAACCCACATTACGCATCTGATATTAGCACAGTTGAGAAAGTCCAGAAATATTTCACAAGAAGAGTTCTCCACTCCTCTACTCGTTGCAGAATACCTTATGCCACCAGACTTGAAATTCTAGACCTAGACAACCTAGAACTACGCCGCCTTCGGTCCGATCTAAGTACAGTATATAAAATCATACACTGCAATGTCCTGTCAATGAATACTTCAGCTTCAACCATAACAACACAAGAGCAAACAATAGATACAAACTCAAGGTTAATCGCACCAAACTTGATTGCAGGAAATACGACTTCAGCAACAGAGTGGTCAATGTCTGGAATACTCTACCTGACTTTGTGGTTCCTTCCCCAAACCTCAAAAACTTTAACCTTAGACTGTCTACTACCTCTTTCCTAAGAGTTCTGTGCATAAACGCCCCAACGTGCCTACCGTCCCTGTCCCATTGTTTCTTTTATATATATTTTTATTTTTCTAACATGCATCCATGTATTCATAACTTTGTTTTTACTTATACCTATTATCTTGTAAGCAATTGACAAACCAAATAAAATAAATAAATAAGAAAGGAAGCAATGCACTGCCTTTCCTGTATATCCTCATTAGCAAAAAGGAACTAATGGCAAATTAGAGCCAGTTTGGTCTAGTGGTTAAGGCATCGGACTAGAAAGCAGGAGCCTGGAAGTTCAACTCCCGCCTTAGTCCTGAAAGCCAGCTAGGTGACTTGGAGTCAGTCATTCTCTCTCAGCCCCGCCCATCCCACCTCACAGGGTTGTTGTGGGAGAAAGAGGAGAAAGAAGCTGTGTTTGACATGTTTGCCACTTGGAGTTATTTGTCAAAACATAAAAGTGGGAATACAAATAAATATCATTCATAGTTCTTGGAGACTGACATTCATTTTCTGCCTGACACAAACCCCAAGAAAACAATTTTATTATTGCAGAGGAGGGTGGGGGGGGACTAATACAAATTCATATTATGGCAGGGGTCACAATCTGGCAAAGTTTGAGACCCTCTGACAAAGCATGATGGGCAGGCCTAATGACCAATAGAAGAGAATATTTACATTCCAACTAGCTGTAGTTGGTTGGTGCTAACTGCGAGGGGGGAGGGAGAGGGGAAGGAAGGGAAGGCCTGAGGGGAAAGCATCTGATTCAGCAGGTTCTGAGCAGTTCTGGAGAACCGGTAGCGGAAATTTTGAGTAGTTCGGATAACCGGCAAATCCCGCCTCTGACTGGCCCCGCCAATCCCATCTCTTCTCTGCCTCCTGAGTCCCAGCTGATTGGCTAGATCTTCTTTGGTTGCCCTGCACAGGAGAACGGAGCTGGAAAGCAGGTTAGTGGGGTGGGGAGGGAATGGGGGTTTTGCAGTAACCTTCCTCTAGGAATTAGGGAGGGAGTAAAAAAAAAAATATTGAATCCCACCACTGATTTGTTTCCAGGAAGAGTGGAAGGAAACTGCCTTGCTAGCAAGTGGGAGGCCTCCAAAGAACAAACTCACCCATTGGTTAACTCGTGGTCTTCCTTCCCAGCTGATGCAGAGAACCCTGCAGAAAGAGACAAAGGCAATTTAGCCAGCCAAAAAGGAGCATTGCAGGAATTTTCTCACCCCGACTTTGGCAGGAGAGCCCGCTTTTTTTTTTTTTCCTGTGCCCCTTGCTGGGAAAAGCAAGCCAATCCTAACACAAGGGCTCCCCTCTTCTTTAGTTCCAACTCCCCAGCAGTCCCAGCCAGCAGGAACAGGATGCTGGCCTTTGTAGTCTCTTCTCGCCTGCTGGATCGAGGGCTTTGGAGGAGTTGCCCGACCCCCTTTTGAAGAGTCATTATTCCTGGCCACCCACCTCTCTTCTCCCGCTCTTGCAAGAGAGCGGCCCCGGTGCTAGGAGACAGCAAAACTTTCGGGGTCTCAGTAGCCCCTTCCCTTCCAGCCAGCCCCCCTTTGCAAAGCACCCGGCGGAGCATCTGTCCATGGGCTTCTCCCTCTCCCACCCGAGCGCAGCCTCCCTTCGGAGCCGGGTTCAAAGCAGCCAGAGGCGCAGTTGCGTTTGGTGCTCCTCGCAGGCTATTCAGCGGGGGCGGCTGATCCATTCCTCTCCCCACAAAGCCAACGGCTTCTCTGACCAAAACGCCGGCATCCAAGATCCCCTCCCCGCCTCTCCTATCTTCCCAGGTGCGGGAGAGGAGGGGAAGCCCCAGGGAAGGGATTTATTTTTATTTTATTTTATTTATTTATTTATTTTGTCAAGCAATTTTATAAGATAACAGGTAGAAGGATAAACATAGTTATGGATGCATGAAATGGATACATATCAGAAAATAAAAATTTTAAAAAAAGAAACAACAGGACAGGGACGGCAGGCACGTTGGGCGTGTTAGCAGCCCCGCTTCCCACCCCCGAAACCCCCACCCGACCCCCGACCCCGACAATCCCGGGACTGCTCCAAGGCAGAACCAGCGCTCGGAGAGCCTCCCCCGTCCGTTAAAGCAGCCCGGGCTTTGCACCGCCTGGAGCGCCCGCAGAACCTACCAGCGCGTGGAGGAGCCGAGTCGCCAATGGAGCCCCGGCGCCTCCTTCCCCCGCTTTTATATGGAACCGGCAGGGAGCGAGTTTCTATTTCGGCTCGCAGCCGGACGAAATCGAAAGTGAATCCAGGGAAGGGGGAATTTTTCGGCTTCTGGCTTCGTTTCAAGCCAGAACTGACCATTGGGACGTTTCTTTTCCTTTCCTTTCCTTTCCTTTCTCCTTTCCTTTCCTTTCTCCTTTCCTTTCCTTTCCTTTCCTTTCCTTTCTCCTTTCCTTTTCTTTCCTTCCCTTTCCTTTCCTTCCCTTTCCTTTCCTTTCCTATTTCCTTTCCTTTCTCCTTTCCTTTTCTTTCCTTCCCTTTCCTTTCCTTCCTTCCTTTCCTTTCTCTTTCGTTTCCTTTCGTTTCCTTTCCTTTCTCCTTTCCTTTCCTTTCCTTTCTCCTTTCCTTTCTCCTTTCCTTTCCTTTCCTTTCCTTTCCTTTCCTTTCTCCTTTCTTTTCTTTCCTTCCCTTTCCTTTCCTTTCCTTTCCTTTCCTTTCCTATTTCCTTTCCTTTCCTTTCCTTTCTCCTTTCCTTTTCTTTCCTTCCCTTTCCTTTCCTTTCCTATTTCCTTTCCTTTCCTTTCTCTTTCGTTTCCTTTCCTTTCCTTTCCTTTCCTTTCCTTTCCTTTCCTTTCCTTCTCCTTTCCTTTCCTTTTCTTTCCTTTCTCCTTTCCTTTCCTTTCTTCCTTTCCTTTCCTTTCCTTTCCTTTCCTTTCCTTTCTCCTTTCCTTTCCTTTCCTTTCCTTTCCTGTCCTGTCCTTTCTCCTTTCCTTTCTCTTTCTTTCTTTCTCTTTCTCTTTCCTTTCCTTTCCTTTCCTTTCCTTTCCTTTCCTTTCCTTTCCTTTCCTTTCCTTTCCTTTCCTTTCCTTTCCTTCTTTGGAACAGAATTAAAAATGTAAAGAAAGCTGTCAGCTGGTGCTCCATTCAAAATCCAAGAAAGAAATACTTAGACTCTTTTAATTAGAGAAAAGATATCTTTTAGTGGAAGTCAAGTGGTAGCAACAAAAGAATTCTGAATCTGAGAAAATGGGCGCGTAAATCACATATACAAAGTATGGCAACGTTCCCACCCCCAATAGTTCAAATGGTTCGTCCAATTAAAAGTTGTGAATATCATCATGTGGACATCTCCAGGTGGTGTTGAGGCTTCTGTCCGTTGACCTTGGCATATTTTGATAAAGGTTCGCAGCTGCGCATAGAAGAGAAAGCAAGGAATAGAAACCTAAGCAAGAATGTATCCGCCCCCCCAGTGTATACAATTCAGTTTGTAACACCTCCAGCTCACTTCCCATAATTTTCCCCCTCCTCCCCCCGTTACTTATGACAGCCGAAAGATGCAAAGCAAAGGGAGGAAATCTTGAAGGCTGACAAAATCATTGGATGGATGGGTGGGTGGGTGGGTGGGTGGTGGGAGAAACAGATATGAAAACATTTTTAAAAGCCAGAAAGCAGCATCAGAGTTGTCAGAAGAATAATTTGGGGCTTCCAATTAGAGGGGGGGGAGGGGAGCAAGAACAAACAAAAATGTGACCCAGATAGCTGTGGGGAAGGAAGCAATATCTTCCTCAAAGTAAAACGGTTTGCCTTTAGGGCAGGGGGTCCTCAAACTTGGCTACTTTGAGACTTGTGGACTTCGACTCCCAGGTGACCTGCTTTAATAGCAGGCAGGCTGCAGAGAAATGGAGTACAGCAGCAGGCTTTATTTTAATAGGGGAGCTTGTCTGGGGTGTCGCGTGCTGATTCTTGGGATCTAGGGTGAGACTTGAGGGGTGTGTGTGTGTGTATTGTGAACATACAGTTCCTCTAGGACAGGGGTATCCAACCTTGGCAACTTTAAGACTTGTGGACTTCAATTCCCAGAGTTCCTCAGCCAGCAAAGCTGGCTGAGGAACTCTGGGAGTTGAAGTCCACAAGTCTTAAAGTTGCCAAGGTTGGAGACCCCTGCTCTAGGAGACCTAATTTAATCAACGCTCTGTTTGCAGACCTTATCCTTTGATATGTGGATTAGGTGTGGGTAACTTATTTGAAGAAGTTTGTTCATTTTAGTTGCTTAACTTAGTTTCAGCTTGGCGGTTAATTATCTTGCAGAGCCACTGATTCTCAGGCCATTGTGGATTCTGTTAATATTTTAAGGGGAAGATGGAAACAGTATAAAGAATAAAATATATTTGGATATAAAAGGAAAGAGAAAGAAAACAATTTCCAACAATTTTTTTTGCAGCATACAAACATAACTCCTAACTATTTCCACCCTCACAAACTACAGGATGTGGTTCCCATAAACAGCCCTTGTTCACCAATCCAAAACTTTGGAGCTTTGAAAGCCAGATGGGATAACACAATGGCAGTGGTAGGCCAGCATTATTAATGTCAAGAGTGTTTTCCTTATACATTTACAATAAATTTAAATTAAGGATTGTTTTAAGACAGCATAGACAGCAGTGACGCCGATATTATAAAAGGAAAAGGATGGCTCCTGCCATTATAGATAAATGAGCATAGCAGATGACAAAACTTGCCTATAGGAAGACATATATTTTATGTATAGGAAGACATATGCTTGGAAAAATGAGATATTCCTTTTCAAAACCTCTTCGTTAACTATAGATAAGGAAACATCCCTTTTAACAGAACATGAAAGAAAAGAAGAAATGCACAGGAGGAAGATTGTCCTCGACTTATGACCGTAATTGAGCTTGCAATTTTGGTCCTAAGTTGTGACGGTTGTTAAATGGGTTACCATGTGTCCACACCCAATTTTCCAAACTATTTGGCAGTAGTTGTTAAGCAAACTCATTGTTTACCATGTGGCATTGTGGTCATGACGGGGAAATGGGTGGCCATGAGAACTTTGAATTGGGTTATAAGTCCCTTTTGTGGGGGAGGTGACTGTCATAAGTACAGTAACTAGATATAACTCAAGGAATACATGTACAAGCTAATACAAGCTAATACATTCCATTCAATTAATGATTGGCTAAATCTTTCAACTGAAAACCTATTTTATTAAATTTCTGCACCACCCAGGTGACTTTGAGACTGTGAGAAGGGAGACAGGAGAGCAATCCACTGTGACTGTCATCCCATGTTACTTGACAAACTTGGGTTGAGTAAATGTAACCTGTTGATCATCTGGCATATTTTGTTGAATGCTTGGATTGGATACAAACTGTGGGGAATGTATCTGGTCTTTCGGACAATGGGATATTTATTGGTTCAGGTTTACTACTATTGATTGCAAAAACATTTTTAAAGATTTCTTGACTGCTACCCATTGGGTCTCCGCTATTCAGGGAAAGATGGAGTTGAGATGGACAAAAATATAACAGGCATCAAGAATGCAAACTTTTAAAAAGAAACATTGACTCTAAAATTGATCCACAAGAGCTGTATGGGGATTCCTACCCATCTCTCCAAGTCAATAGACCCTCCGGCTGCGGGTTATACTGGGTTATGTCTCTGGCCATTCTGACCATTCTCTCTCTTGGCATCACCTCTTGGCCCAGTCTCCCAGGGTTCCCCCAGATACCATTACATGTCCCTACCTGTCCAGCTGTCTCACCCCCTGGCCCAGGACACCTGGAAATGGCCAGCCCAGGCGTGAGCAACCAGATCCACACATGTAGAATTACAGCCACTTTATTGTATTCTGCCTATAAGATGGAATCACCCCAGTCTGATAGCTCTCTCTTGGGAACAATTATCTAAGGCACTGGTTCCCAACCTTTTCTTCGCCCTGCACCCCTAAAGAAATTTCACTCGAACCTCGCACCCCCTGAAATTTAGACTTTAGGAACTACTGAACGCGTTAAATATATGGTAGGATTGAATCTTTTCAGCTATGTATGTGACAGCCACTAAATAACGATACTTAACTCTAAAATGAAAACAAAGTTAATCTACTGCATAATTAATTAATTAATAAATAAATAAATAAATAAATAAATAAATAAATAAATAAATAAATAAAAAATTGCCTGGACTTTTCTCGCACCCCCTGGAATATCATCTCGCACCCCCAGGGGGTGCGAACACCCCAGGTTGGGAACCCCTGATCTAAGGCTTTAATGCAGGGGTGTCAAACTCCCGGTGTCACGTTGTCATGTGACATATTGCAACTTTCCCCCCTTTGCTGAAACGGGGTGGGTGTGGCTAATGTGTGACCCCTGCTCTATGGAATTCAGGGCAGATCGCCTCTCGCCCTTTAAGAGTTGCGCAGTGACCTTAGCTCTATTCTTGATCCTTCCTCCCTGCCCAGCTGGGTGCTTCCAAAGAGCAGCCTTGATTTCTGTCTTGACAAGAGGTCCAGAGGGCTGGCCATTTCCAGGAGTCCTGGGCCAGGGGGTGGAACAGCTGGACAGGGAGGGACATGTAATGTTATCTGGGGGGAATCTCTGGGAGACTGGACCAAGAGATGCTGCCAAGAGAGGGAACTGTCAGAATGGCCAGAGACATAACCCAGCATAGCCCGAAACTAGATGGTGGGTGGGTCAAGGTTGAAAAAAAAGCTGTTCTGATTGGTGCTGACAGGATCTTAATTCTGGATTGGCAAAAATCCCACCCAGCATGGTCAGCATGACCAATTCCAGAGGGTGCTTTTGGGGGTGGACACAAATACAGAATCTTCCAAACCTTCTAGAGTTTCATGCCTGAGGGAGGATTTGAACCTAGCTTTCCCTGAACACCAATCCAGCACCTTAACCCAACACCCAACATCGATTATCTTTCCCCAAATCCCTGTCTTTTCGGTAGTACTATCCAAAGGGGGTGGCCTTTATTGTCTTCTGGGATACCTTTCAACTTTCCAGTCTGGTTTTTTTTAATTCTTGGATTTCCTGGTGGTCTTCTATCCATGCAGCAACCAAGTCAAATCTGACTTCCCACTTTTGAAGACCAACCAAGGTTTGGCAAGACAGGAGGCACTTTGTGCGGTGTGTGGCTATGATTTTTCCAGGTTCTTGCATGGGGATAAAAAGAGTCCCACCCACCCTCAGGCATAAGTCCAATCTCGTCTAAATTTTCCATTTCAAAACAGAGTAGCAATGAATCATTAACGTGCAGCCTTTGCTCTTTTGTTATCTGAAAGAGGTTTTAGAAGCTGCAATGTGGTGACCTGGAGGTCTCTGTCTACAGCTCAGCCAGGGAACCTGAGAGGGGTTTATCTCCTCCCCCTTGTCTAGGGGCAGCACCCAGGTGAGGAACTGCCTGCAGAGTCACATGGTTCCTGCTCACTTGGCAGGGAAGGGAGGAGAGCAGCAGGTCTGCCATAAACCATCTTTATTTATTTTATTTTATTTTATTTATTTGATTTGCCAATTGTTTACAAGATAATAAGTATAAGCGTATACATAGTTGTGAATACATGAAATGGGTACATATAAGAAAAATAAAAGAATAAGAGAAACAATAGGACAAGGACGGTAGGCACGTTGGTGGGCTTATGCACGCCCCCTACAGACCTCTTAGGAAAGGGGTGAGGTCAATAGTAGACAGTCTAAGGTTAAAGTTTTTGGGGTTTGGGGAAGAAACTACAGAGTCGGGTAGAGTATTCCAGACATTGACCACTCTATTGCTGAAGTCGTATTTCCTGCAATCAAGTTTGGTGCGGTTAACTTTGAGTTTGTATCTATTGTGTGCTCTTGTGTTGTTATGGTTGAAGCTGAAGTATTCATTGACAGGTAGGACATTGCAATGTATGATTTTATATACCATGCTTAAATCAGACCGAAGACGGCATAATTCAAGGTTTTCTAGTTCTAGAATTTCAAGTCTGGTGGCATAAGGTCTCTCTCTCTTTAACCCAGTCTTCCCTCCCCAGATATACGGGACCTCAATGCCCATCATCTGCAGGAAACAGTCGGAATGAAGGTTATTTTAGTGGAAGCCCATGTTGGCTGGGAAGGAGATTGTAACAAATTAATAGAGTTGGAAGGGACCTTGTAGGGTTAGGGTTAGCTCCCACAACTTCCAAAGGCAACTTCTTGTTCCATGGGTTGATTTTTCCGTCAGAAAATTCTTCCTTATTTCCAGGCTGAGTTTCTCCTTGTTCAGTTTCCATACATTATTCCTTGTCTGCCCTTTGGGTGCTTTGGAAAATAGCTGGCTTTTCTCCGAAGTGCTGGGGAAAAGATTAAATAATTAATTGCCTTTCAATCTTTGATTTGGGGCCAGGTTGATGTTGGTTTTAAGGTTGGTTTGGTTTTATAGTTTTAATAATGATTTGATGTGTCTTTTGGTTTTTTGATTGGGAGCCGCCCAGAGTTGGTTGAAAGATGGGTGACTACATCATTCATCATCGTCATCATCTTAGCCATTGTCTATCCAGTGCAGGATGAAGGCCTTTTCTGCGTGTTTGCAGCCCATACAACCCTGAGATTTCTTTTGCCAATTGGGCCTGCTGATGGCATCGATACATCTTGTTTTAGGGTCTCTTGTGGATGCTTTAAACCAGGGGTGTCCAACCTTGGCAACTTTAAGACTTGTGGACTTCAACTCCCAGAGTTCCTCAGCCAGCAAAGCTGGCTGAGGAACTCTGGGAGTTGAAGTCCACAAGTCTTAAAGTTGCCAAGGTTGGACACCCCTGGTTTAAACGTTCTAAACAAACAAATGGGGGGGGGGGAGTTTGATTATTTATTACATTTATATGTCACCCACCTCAGTCTGCAAGGCTACTCAGGAGGTGCAGCCAGGTTTAGGGAAGAAGGCCATCTTAGCAGAGTAAGCAGGACATCCCCACCCAGCTGACCAACAGGCATCTCAAAGAAGAGACAGTCCCTCTTGATTTTTTCCATTTTATTTTCCACAAAAGTTTGCTCTGAGGCATAATACTGTCACCGTGACACTGAGCGCAGCCATCCTCAGCAATGCCCCACCAGGAAACAGCAGCACCCCCACTCAGAAAAAGCACAGTGTGTTGGACGATGGCAGCTGCTTGAGTCGCTAACAGTGCTCACACACATACACACACACACACAGCCACACAATGTTGCCCATCTCCTGGCTGAGACCAGCGGGGAGAGTTTTAAATAAGAAAACGAGATCCGTGTTTCTCAACGTTGGCGACCATGGCTGGCTGGGGAATTTGGAGAGTTACAAGTTGTCCAGGTTAGGAAACACATGGTCTAAATGCTTCCTATTGGCTGGAACACACACACACACACTCATCTGCAACACTGACACCCCCTCGCTTCGGAAAAGGAGTTGGGGGGTCTGTTCCCCCCCACCTTTTCACGATCTGGCCCTCACCTAAAGATACCCCCCGAGGGGCAGCCAGATCATCAAGGCATAGTCCTCATGCTAACATCGAAGTTTATATACATTATTCACATCCTTTGTTACCAAGCCAGTTAAATAACTATGTGGTTATATAGTGTTGAAGATGAGCTATGGAGATGGGGGTCAGTCTGATAAGGTGCTTGTTAAAAAAATAATACTAGTCATAAAATGAGGACAGGAAGAAGGGTGAGTCCACAGGGCTGGCACCCCAGCCTGGCTCCTTGCGTTGCCCTCAAGTCCATAGGAGGAGCAGAATTCGCCCTGGGTGATCGTCTTCCCATCTAACGTAGCCTGGAGTTGGCCCACTGCTGCACTCGTCCTTTGGCGTCCCCATCTACAGAACCTCTGCAGGAGGGAAAAAAGGAAAAGAAAAATAAAGAGACTTGGAGGAGCAAAAATGCTCCAGACAGGGCACGGTTCTGACCCACCCAAGCTTCCCTGCGTAAGACAGGACTAAAGGCAGGTAGTTCTCCAGTTACAAGCACCATCGAGCAATTTCTGTTGCTCAGTGAAACATTTCTTAAGTGAGTTTGCCCCATTTTATGACCTTTCTTGCCCCTGTTGTTAAGTGAAACATGTTGCATTTGTTAAATTAGTAACAGGGTTGCTAAATGAATCTGTCTTCCCCATTGGTTTTGTTTGTCAGAAGGTCACAAAAGCGGATCGCATGACCCCAGGACATTGCAACTGTCATAAATGTGAACCAGTTGCCAAGCATCGGAATTTATTTATTTTTTGGAAAAAAGTTTTTTTATTTCTATAACAAACAAAACAACAAATAAAATCTTAATTATACAGTGTGTCATTTTGGTACATATGTCGTATGCACAATATTTATAAACCTTTCCTCTTACATTTGCATTCACATTATATCCTAATCAACATTCTATATCATATTGTATCATTACTATATTATCATTAAAGTTTTTATTTCAATTCCAGGCTATCTTTAAGAATAAATCTCAACTGTTACTAAATTATACTCATATTATAACTTATTCAAAAATAATCAATTACAATATATCATTACTATTGCAATATACTTCAAATTCTTACTCTTCTTTCTAGCCATTCATATAATAAACCCCAAATCTTGTAATATTCATTTTCTTCTTGCTCTCTAACTGCGAATGTTAATCTACTCATTTCTGCACATTCCATTATTTTCTTAATCATTTCCTCCTCCATCAGAATTTTCTCATTTTTCCAGTTTTGAGCAAGCCTCTGAATTTTGATCACATGACCAGGACATCACAGGACATTGCAATAGTGGTAAGTGTGTCACTTTTTTCAAGTGCCGTTGTAACTTTGAACGGTCACTAAATGAACTGTTGTAAGTCGAGGACTAGCAAAGCTGACACAACTAGTCCTCGCCTTATGATCCCAATGGAGCTCTAAATGTCCGTTGCCAAGCAAGGCAGTTGTTAAGTGAGTAGTGTCCCATTTCCCCATTTTATTACCTTTTTGCAATGATTGTTTAAGCGTATGTTTGGACATTAAGTGAATCTGGCTTCCCACATTGAGTATGCTTTGCCAGAAGATCCCTAGGAAGGTTGCAAATTACATTCTCGGGACTCTGGGACCTTGGAACCGTTGCAAATACATGCCAGTTGCAAAGTTTGATGATGTGTGAACTATGGGGGATGCTGGAACGGTCCTAAGTGTGAGAACTGGTCATAAGTCACTTTTTTTCAATGCTGTTTTAACTATGAATGGTCATTAAGCCAATGGTTGTAAGTCGAGGATGAACCTGTAATCCCTTTTCTGCCCAGATTGGCATGTCTGTTGTTTTCACTCTATTTCTTCCCAAGAAGGAAGCCAAAGGCTCTTCGTCTGTACATTGATCCAGTGAAGGTCTTGGGGGGTGGGGGCAGCAGGTAGCCCCACCCATGCCATAAAAGGCAGACTACTATGAAGACCAAAGCAGACCACTCCCCTCTTGTGCATTTGCTCCGCCTTGCTCACCAGCCTGCTGGCACTTCCAAGCACCGGATGTGTGGAACTGAATCTAGTTTATTCATTGGTGAGATTGATACCCCAAAGCTTTCCTCGAGAATATCCAAGTGGCATTCCTGGAACCCCTTCCCCAGTGGTTCTTGACCCCATCACCTTTGAGATGCAACTGGGACCCAATATGTGGGCCTGTGAGATGTGAACCAGCTTTTAGCCTCTCTCTTTATTCTAGCTGGGCACCTGAACCACAGAATATAAAACCACAGAATGTACAGAACCACTAAGGAAACCACCTTGCAATTCCCCCTAGCTGAATTCTTTACCGTTTCACACAGAACCTTATCTTGTCAGACTCTACTGTAGACTCTACTATCTACACCTACAAGCAGGATCCCCAAACGTGGCAACTTTAAGACTTGTGGACTTCAACTCCCAGAATTCTCCAGTCCACAAGTCTTAAAGTTGCCAGGTTTGGAGACCAGGGGTGGGATTCTATCAGTTCGGACCAGTTCTATAGAACTGGTTGTTATGATTTTGTGCAGTTCGGAGAACCGGCAAATCGTGCCACTGGCTGGCCCCTCCTGTCGGATTTCTTGCTTTCTAGCTAATCTAAATCACTGTTGTACTGCTTTGCCTTCACCCAAAAGGCTTCCCTGAGGCCCAGTCAGGAGTGGTATTCAGGAGGTTGGAGGGTGAGGGAGAAGTGACCTGAGAGCAGAGCTAAACCTTCCTTAGGACTGAAACTTCTATTTTTCAGTGCAGACTCAGGCAGCAGATTGCAGAAAGGTAGATCTGGGAGTGAATCTGTGATTCTGCGAGCAACTCAAGCTGCTCTGCCTGATTTTGGGTAAAAGTTGCTCTTTTTTATATACAGTATAAAAAATTCAATATTTACATAAATATTTACAATATTTACATACATGCCACGCCCACCCAGTCACATGACCACCAAGCCACCCCCGTCAGCAAGCCACACCCACCCAGTCACATGACCACCAAGCCACATCCACAAATTAGGCCATGCCCACAGAACCGGTTGTCCAGAAATTTGAATCCCACCCCTGTTGGAGACCTCTGACCTACAATACACAGCCTGTCTTTGACTTGCAGTCCTTCATTTAGTGACCATCGAAGTTAAAACTGCACTGAGAAAAATGGTCCTAGCACTTACCACTGCAGCATCCCCACGATCACTTGTGGTCACACCATCAAAATTCAGGTGTTTGGGCAACCTGCATGTATTTACAACCTCCCGGGGGTTTGGTGGGATCCCGTGATCACCATTTGCAACCTTTCCAGCCAGCTTCTGACAAACAAGTCAAGGCGAAAGCCGGATTCACTTAAGGACTGTGTGATTCATTTAACAACTGCTTAAAATTTGCTACTAAAAGGTTGTAAATTCTGATCCCAATGGTGGCTGTAACGTCAAGGAGTTCTGTGGTCTGTGAACTGTTAGGGAGGGCCTGTCCTCACCCGCTTTCTCTCACACATGATATCTGGGCTGAGTTGCCTCTTGACTCCTCTGGAACGAAGCCCCTCCCTCCTGGGAGTCTACATTCCATCCGAGGCAGAAGATGCTCCTTGGTGGGGGAACGGAGGCTACCTTACCTGTGACCTGGGGCGCCTTGGCCACTGCGTTGTTGAGGAAGGGCTCCTTGTTGGCAAAAGGCAGGATGGGCTCATTGGCCATGCTTAGCCCGGACCCTGCAGGGTGCTCCCGTGCACCAGGCCCCTGGGGAGAGGGGAAGCCATTCTCATGCTTGCTGGACTGCAGGCCGTTCACCAGGGCCAGGGTGGGGTTGATGGGAGAGCTGCAGCGGAAAGAGAGGTGGGAGGAGTGTGAAGTCACGGCGTCACAAGCTTCCCTCAAGGAGATGGGAAGGAAGACAAAGGTAGGCAGAAGGGACGACATCCTGGAGAGCAGATCTTTGCAGGTATACACACACAACACACACACACACAATGCAAACTGTCGTTTTAGCCCCAAGTGTTCTCCCCTGCGCTAGCATGAAGGACTTTTGAGCTGGCCTTGTTCCTACAAGGAGGGGAAGGAGGGAAGAAGCCATTCAAGAGGGATTTGGAGCAAGCAAGTCACACTCTCCGGAGACAGAAAGGAGGGTTCCAAGGCCAAACCATCAATCATGCCCATACACAATCAAGGGACAAAACTATTGTTGAATTTTGGCCATGGCTACTAGTACAGGTGCTGCACTGGGCTGAGTTTCTGGGTGCAATCCAAAGTGCTGGCTGGCACCTTTAAAGCCCCGCCTGGCCTGGGATTGGGTTACCTGAAGGACCGTCTTCTCCTGAGAGGTTCTACCTGTCCAATTCTGCCTAGTAGATTGAGGATGCTATGGCTCCTGTCAACTGGCAGGCACCCAGGAGACATGCCTCCTTGGCAGTAGCCCCTGCCCTTTGGAACGTTCCTCCTTTGGTGCTCAGGATAGCCCAGACCCTTTTAGCCCTTGGTAAAGCTTTCAAGATCCTAACCTTTAAAGAGTAGATTAGGGATCTCCAAGGAAGGAAGGAAGGAAGGAAGGAAGGAAGGAAGGAAGGAAGGAAGGAAGGAAGGAAGGAAGGAAGGAAGGAAGGAAGGAAGGAAAAGTGAAAGACAGTTACTGATGGGAATTGTAGTCCAATATATCTGTAAGACAGGGGTCCCCAAACTTGGCAACTTTAAGACTTGTGGACTTCAACTTCCAGAATTCCTCAGCCAGCCAAGAATTCAGGAAGTTGAAATCCACAAGTCTTAACGTTGCCAACTTTGGAGACCCCTGGATTAGATGATGGCACATTAGCATGGGCTAGAACTAGGTTTTTGTTATTTTTAATGTTTTATGTTTTAACTGGCTGAGTTTTACAGATTTTAAAATGATTATAGGTGTGTTTTAATTTTTAATTTTTGGGAGTCTCTCCAAGTTGGTTGAAAGATGGGTGGCTATATCATGTTTTTAAGTACATAAGTAAAATCAGACGATGTGGTCCTGGAAATACTGGTGGGGAGGGGGCATTATCTGGTTGCACTGTTAATTTTTATGTCTTATGATCATTTTCAGCTGCCTATATATATTTATAATCTGTAAATGTTCTTGCATTTTTATGGTTTTAATTAGTGTGATATTGTTTGCCGCCCAAAGTCAATTGGATTGAGATACTATACAAATTGAAGGGTTGGTGGGATGGTTGGATGGAGATGTTAGATATATGATAGACAACTCAAGTTCTTGTATTCCAGGAAGAGTTGGTAATGTGGCCCCTGCAGCATCAGAGGCTCACTGTAACCCTGATTTCAGCCATCTCCCACCTGAGATATTGCAAAAGTTTGGATATTTTCATAAGAGTGAGAGCACTAAAAGCCTTTAGAGTTTTGGAGCATTTTGTTTGCCTGTTTGGGTGCTCAGCACCTGAGAAGATTGCTTTTCCCTGAATAATCCACGTGAGATGTTTGCGGTTTCCCAAGATTAAGAGGTAAGATTGAAAAACAAGCTGAAAGGCAGAAGAAACAGAAAAAGGAATTGGAGAGAAGGAAATAATATGGCCCCGATAAAAATCAGCAGGATAAAGTTTCCGACAAAGTTCCTTGTGGAAGGGAACACTCAAGTTTTATCCCATTCTCATCCCAGAGTATTCCAAAAATGTGAAGAAGCTGCACTACCCTTGGAATGGAGCCAAATGTGAGCCTGTCCATATGCTTTTTTCAGGACACAAATAATGCTTCTGTTTTTGAAGCAGCTCCATCACATCCACTCATACACACTTCAAGCCATGTTTCTGAACTGCAACTTGGAAGATATCTGGATGTCAACTCCCAGAATTGCCACCACTTGGCTGATGTGAAGTCCTCACATCTTGCCAAGGTTGAAAAACACTCTAGATCAGGGGTCTCAAACACAATTTACCTGGGGGCCGCTGGAGGCAGAGTCTGGGTGAGGCTGGGCCGCACATAGAAGTGTTTAGCCAGCTAGCGACGCATGGAGAACGCACTAATATTATAACTTTCATATCACGGTGGGGGCCATAGGATATCATCCTGCGGGCCGCAATTGGCCCGCGGGCCGCGAGAATGAGACCTCTGCTCTAGATAATTTGGCTGATCTTGGAAAAAAGGCTCATCTGGTTGGATCTGATTTGTAACTGGATGGAGGAATACCAGAAAAACCCATGGCATTCCAGAAGTTCTAGCTTTAGTAGTTCCTTCTTTATTATTGACAAGAAAACCATGTGAAGCTCCACTTGAGGGAAACATTTATCTTTCTATACCAGAGCTATCAAACTCCCAGCCCACGGGCCAGATGTATCATGCGCTGGCCCACACCCACACCCAGTTTAACGAAGGGAGAAAAAGTCCTGATACGTCATGTGACGCTGCCATGATAACACGAGTTTGACACCCCTGTTCTATACTAACAAGGGAATTCTGGGAAAGTGTCTGCCATGCCATTCCTGTAATGTTCTGACCTGCTTTTCCAACTCTTTATATACCTGTGCTGTATGCCCTCTGGACTCAGCCCTTTGCGACTGGCCGGACTTGAGGGTTGCATCTCTGGCAGCTCTTCTTCCTTGGGTAGACTCCCAGGGTATTTCTTGCCATCTGAAAATGGAAAAAAAAAATCTTCTATTAAGCACTCTAGAGCAGGGGTCCCCAACCCCCGATCCGTGGACTGGCAATGGTCCGCGGCATGCCAGAAATCGGTCTACGCAAACCAGCAAAGCCCCATCCACGGGATGCAGCCAGCACGCAAAACCAGGCCCTCTCCGGTCCATGGAAAAACCTCTCTCCACAGAACTGGTGCCTGGGGGCCACTGACTCCTAGAACCTCCTCCTCCTACCCACTCCCCCCAAAAGCTGGATTTCTCAATCGGATCCAAAATGAATCTGTATTCATCCACGGTGAGTCTAGGAGCAGAGTTCATTTATAAATGAGAGAAACAGGCTCACAAAAGTATAGGTAGTCCTCAATATACAACCACAATTAGGACCAGAATTTCCATTGCTTAGCCGTTGTTAACCGAGTCACACCTGATTTATTTTTTTGCCGTAGTTGTTAAGTGAAACATTGATGTTGTTAAATGACTGAGACAGCCATTAAGCGAATCTGGCTTTCCCGTTAACTTTGCTTGTTGGTGACCTCCGGGATGCTGCAATCCTCGTAAATATATGTTGGCTGCCAAGCACCTAATTTTGAACATGTGATCATGGAGATGCTGTGATGGTCATAAGTGGGAGGACCGGTTGTAAATCAACTTTTTTCAATATTGTTGCAACTTCAGATGGTTGCTAAATGAACGGTTCTAAGTTGAGGACAACCTGCAATCAAATTTCATAACAAGTCTATTTAAAGATGCAGAAAGGGATTCTCACCTGGGCCCATTCCACCCTCTTGTTTCTCTTCCTTGCCATTCACCATCTTCTTCTCCTCTTTCTTCTGCAAAAAAAAAAAAAAAAGGAGTGGGAGATATATTAAGCGAGAAGGAATCAGGTCTTCAAACAGTATGTTGGCAGAAGAAGCGCCCATTCTCGCTATCTTCCCCTGGAAGGAAGGAAGGCTCATGGCAGAAAATGTCCCAGGATAATGTTGCAAGATCCAGTCTGGGTTGGTCACTGTGACCAGAGATTCTGTTTTTTGACCTCGGAAAATTTCTCTCTCCTGGAACTTTGCTTCGGATTACATCAATCTCAGAAAAGTTAATCCTCTGGTCCTGGTGACCGATCCAGAGTGGAAGGAAAACTGTCCACTTTTTCTGGGCATCGGTGAAAGCACCCAAGATGCGGGGGGTTCCAGAGATCCAAGGCTGCCCTATCCTAAGAGGGACACAGCAGAGATGCTAAGTGGCGGATCCAAAACCCCCCTGTGGAGCAGCTGTGCATAAATGCTTAAGAGACATGGAAGGCTGAATTGTGCTCCCGTTCCTTCAGGGCTGCTATCTGCTATCTCTTCTGGAGGCATCACCCTATCTAAGGCCAGTTCACGGTCCTCTCATCGGCCAGAAGAGACCAGGAAAATCAATCACCCTTGCATCAGCTCCCTCTGCTTTTCGCGTCCGTTTCATGATCTCTTCCAGACGCTGCAAGGAGAAAAAGAAAAGATGAAAAAAGGTGGTCACAAGATATCCCTTTTCAACAGCAAAGTTTTCCTGTCTCATCATAATTTATAAAACGGTGAGAATATTTTGGGCATTATTTGGATATTTTGTTGTGGGGTTAAGGATGCGAGACCAGGGGTCTCCAACCTTGGCAACTTTAAGACTTATGGACTTCAGCTAGCAAAGCTTAAAGTTGCCATGGTAGAAGACCCCCGTGCTGGACCATTCTGTACATTTTTCAAATCACAAAGGTTCACCCAGGGAAAATGTAGTGGAGATCTCTTCCAAACCTTCAGAATAGCCATTGCCAAGCAAGATGGTTGTTAAGTGAATCGTACCCAACTGTATGACCTTTTTGCCAGGGTTGTTAAGTGTATCACTGCAGTTGCTAAGTGAATCTGTAAGGCATCCAGAAAGTATCCATGATATCAATCACTCCGAGACATATTCTCTCCAGTTGATTTATTTAGGAACAGATCTGGTATGTCTAAGGCAATTTCCCAAAGTGAAAGTATTTTTGCACGTTACACAGAATCCACCTCTCTCTCCTCCCACTTCTACACTTCATAAATCACGAGAACCAATGAACTGCAACTGGAATTTCTTAGTACGGCATACAGAATAACCTTGAACTTTTCAACTCCTCCACCCCCCCCTTTCATTAAATGTGGCAGCTGAATTTCAAAGCTGACAGAATCATGAGATCATTTAGCAACTCTGGCTTTTCCCGTTGACTTTGCTAGTCAGAAGCCAGTTGGGGAAGTTGCAAATGGAGACCCCAGAACACTGCAACGATTGTAATTAGATGCCGGTTGCGAAGCGCTTGAATTTAGATCACATGACTGTGGGGATGCTACACCAATGCTCACCTTTGGGGTGGGCTTTAACTGTGCTTGCCAATGAAATTGTATTTAACCAAAGACGTCATGGTTTTCCAATTGCAACTCTTTAAAATCCAGGGGTTCAGGCCCCAACAGCCAGACCCACTCATGTTGAGTACAGATAGTCCTCGTCTTAAGACCCACAATTGAGCCCAATGTTCATGTTGCTAAGCAAGAAATTTGTTAAGTGAGCTGTGCCCCGTTTTATGACCTTTCTTGCCCCCGTGGTTAGGTGAATCGCTGCAGTTGTTAAGTCAGTCGCATGGTTGTTTAAGTGAAGGTTGTTTCCCCGTTGACTTTGCTTGTCAGAAGGTCACAAAAGGGGACCACTCTGGGACACGGCGACCATCATAAATACGAGTTGGTTGCCAAGCATCTGAATTTTGATCATGTGACCACGGGGACACTGCCGCGGTCGTAAGTGTGAAAAATGATAATAGGTCACGTTTTTCAGTGATGTTGTAACTTTGAATGGTCATTAAACGAACTGTTGTACGTCTGTACCTGTAACCTGTAAACTACTTTATCGCTTTGTGTCTATTTCACAGGAATCTTCTTAGAGTGGCAGTTTGCCCCCCCCCCCCAGGGGAAAGACTAGACAAGTCTAATAAGACAAGCCTTCAAGGGAGGGTCAGTTCTTGTGTCTTGTGTTTACCTAAACAACTCCAAACTATTCCTCATTTGACCTCTCCTCCTGACTGGGATGGCTGCTCTCCAACACAGCGGCTAACGTAAGCTGGCCTGCTTGCTTGGGAAGCAAATCCCCAAGGGGCCCTTTTCCTATACAGAATAAAGCTACTATAGAGATGACTACATCTTGCATGATTAATTGGCGCAGGGGCAACCAACCAGGGATTCTGGGGGGCATCCCTCTTACCTTCTTCCTCTCCAGCCGTTCCTGTTCTTCTTTCTGGAAATGTTTCTCTCGTTCCACTCGTTGGCGTTCAGCCTCTTCCCGGGCCCGAGCCTCAGCTTCCTCCTTCTGCAAGGAAGGAGAGGAGAGGTGAGCAGCTGCTGCGAAAAAAGAAGGATTCCCCCCACCCCCGTTTCCAGCTGCTTGCAGAAGGACCAAGGACAGCAAGTGAGGAATGTGGGGTTTTCCAAGTCGGGACCCCAAAAAAAAAAAAACGAGAGAAAAAAGGCAGTTCCTCTTGCCAGACAATTGGAAAATTCAGAGCTCCATCCCTAATCCTTTTCAGCAGAACAGGTAGTCCTTGTTTAGCGACCGCCTCATTTAGTGACTGAACGTTATGTTAGGACCAACCCCGCTAACTCGCAACCCACCTGTTTCTGCAGCCGTTCTTGTTCCTCCTGCTCTGCCCGGGCCCGTTCCTGGGCTTCCTGCTCCTCCTGGCGGGCCAGCTGCTCCTCCTGCCTAGCCAGCTCAACCTGCTGCTGCAGGCGGTCTCTGGCCTCTTGCTGAGCCCGCTCCTCCGCTTGGCGCCTGCCGGAGGGCCCAGAGTCAATGTTGGAAGCATAAACCACGAAAAAGAAAGAATGGAAAGCAGCCGCTAAGGGCGTTTTAGCATGCCCCGGAAGCAATAGGCTTGCATCCCTGCTCATGCAAAGAGAAAATAAAAACTCTGCACATGTTCCATGTCACCCTCTCGTTTTATGCGTTCTAGGTTAATTATCTCATCCTTTAATTCTCTAGGAGACAAGACACTTGACCTAGAATGAGATTTTGGCTGGTCACTTGAAGGCTCATTGTGCCCAGCTCTCCAGAAAAGAAAAATAACATTCTCCTCCATGAGGTCTAGAAACCTTGCTTCAGCTCCACTAGAAAACTCACCGCTCCTGCTCCTCTTGCTCCTTCCGCTCCTGCTCCTCCCTCTCCCGCTGTTCCCGTGCTTGCCGCCGTTTCTCAGACAGCAATCTAGCAGCTTCTTCTCGGTCTGTGGTGCCAGCCATCGGTTTGCCTGGCGTTGAGGGAGGAGGTGGAGGCATCGGGCTGGCAGTCCCAGAGGGGGCAGTGACTTCTATAGGAAGCCAAGCTTAGAGTTAGACCACTTCCCCCAGAAGGAGCCTCCTCACCTGCCCACCAGCGTCTCCACCCAGTCATCACATTCATAATGGGACGGAAGATGGAGCTTGACCTGATTGTAATGAGGCTCTGGGGTGGCTAAGCCTGGAGACTGCTTGTTCAGTGGTTTTGGATAGTCCCCTTGGCTGCATTCACACAATGCTCTTAAGCTGAGGCTAAACTAACCAAGAGGGCATGCTTTACCTAACAGGAGGGGCAAAAAAAATAAATTAACCAAGGTTAGCATTATCCAAGCTAGTCCCAAAGGTGTCAGGATTCCCACAGTTACTCCAAGCCTTGAGCCCCACTCCCAAAACTAAAAAAGATTTATTTGAAGTTAATATTCTACGTCCAGCATTTACCTGGGCATAGCCAACTCTGAGATATGTAATTCACTGTCACCCTTGAACCTGCTTCCCCTCCCCCATCCCTCTGGGTGTATCATCCAACAAAAAAATGGAGATGCTGCTGAGGACAGGTGAGCATCTGGATCCAGGCTGGACTTTCCTCCTTTACAGACCTAATTTTTGGACACATTCAGCCCCTTTGAGTTCTGGTTTGCAGCCTGGCTGCTCAGGAGCTAATCCTCCCCTTCCAACACCTCTCCAGAATGTGGGAAGAAGAAGGCTTGTTTGGTTCCCATCAATCATGCTCTCCAATTAGGCAGAAGCTTCAGTCATCTAATCAGTCTTTGAAGAAAATATGAATGGAATGTACTTTCGATTCCACACTGCTCTCTGCTCTTTCAAACTCCCCCCACTTCTTTCTGTTGTCAACTATAAAACGTGTATACAAAATGTTTCATGAGTTGACAAAAGCTGCTTTTTCAAGAGGCCACTGGACTTTCTGGTTTTTCGTTGAAGACATTTCGCTTCTCATCCAAGACGCTTCTTCAGCTCTGGATGAGAAGTGAAATGTCTTCAAAGAAAAACCAGAACGTTTTTTTTCTTTCAAGCTTCAAGCTGCCTCTTGAAAAAGCACCTTTGGGACAACCATGATCTGGATGACTGAGACTCTCCAAGCTAGACAAAGGCATCTGAGCTTCACCTGAGATAGTTTAGGAAGCTGTCTGCATGCAGTCCATCTCAGCTTACTTTGCAGAGTGGATATTATAATGATGTCCCTATGAGACAGGCCAGGTTGGGAAACAGACCCTATAAGGACTATTGAAATTTGATTATGACATGATATAATAACAGTATCCTGCCAGTTTCCCTCTCGCCTTTTATGGAAAATCTATGAGCTGTTATTTTGAGTTTCTTCCTTACGCTTCCTCTTTTCCCAGGGTTGAGATTTCATTCACTGTCTCTCTTGCATTCCTTCCTATCTTTGCTTCCTTCTCCATGTAAAGTTGGAAACTTCCATCCTTGCTTTGAGCAATCAGAGGAAAGGTAGAATGTAACATGCTTTTTTTCCTTCCTTTTTATGCTTTTGAATCATGCCCATATTAGGATTGTAATATCCCAGTTTAGCTTTCTATCCGCCCTCTGAATATGGCTGTCCTCGACATATGACCATTATAGAGCCTGCCCATTATGGTCATGTGTTGTGAAAATCATAAACTGAGTCCATCTTGTGACTGACCCAGTTCTATGACATTTTTGTGGTGGTCATTAAGCAAATCACCACGGTCGTTAAATGAATCTACGATCATTAAGCAAACCAGTGGTTCACTATGGGTACAGTTCTGCAGAAAACGGAAAGGTCCAGGTTTAAGGGAAATTGTTGTAAAACGCGGTCACATGACTACAGGACACTGTAAACAATTGTAAATGTAGCCGTGTTGCTGAAGATGTTGAATTTGGGTTGTAAATCTCCTTTTAGGGGCTGGTTGTAACTCTGAATGGTTGCAAGTCAAGGACTACCTATATACATTTTCAAAATTCAATGATTAATTCTTTAATTTTCGGCTCTATGCCTTCTTTTATTTGACTGCATTAGCCTTGGCTGCAATTCAGGGTTAACTAAGAGCAATTATGGCCCACCTGCTGGTGTTTCACTGTTAACTGCTGCCTTCAAGCTGTCCTCCAGGGCTGGAGAAGCTGCCCCACGTTCCTTCGGTTCATTCTTGCATTCACGGGCCTTTGGTTGGCCCTCGGGCTCCCTGCGAACTCGCCTCTTGGGTGAAGACTGGGCACTGCGAGCCAGGCTTGACCGATGCGAAGTGCTGGGTCCTGGGCTTGACGAGGCTGGGCGCTGTTTGGCCACAGCTGGCAAGGCTGGCTTGGACTTGGGGCTTGGGCTGCCAAAGGGAAGCATAGAGGAGCTGGCATTAGAGACAAGGTGGGGGAAACAGCCAGTCCCATTCTGGAGACCCTTCCCGGAACAGAAGTGGACAAGACAACTCTCCAATGATATGATTTCCAAGGAGAACTCATGCCCAGAATCTAACATCATGCCAGCAGGAACTACATGCTGCAAAAAAACAACCCAAAACCACCTGAAATCCTGTTAACATTTGCAGTTATCCATTTCAACCTTTCCCAACCAGCTGAATGTGTGGAATCCCACATTCTGGCTGTGCAAACTCCTAGCTTCATTTGCAAAAGGTGCTTCAGAGCCTGGAGACATGTGAATCTACTGTCCTGCAACCCGAGGTTGCTTTCACAGCCCAGGATGCAACAAAGCATCTTTTCTCAATTATGTCCAAAAACTCAGAATTATTGGAATGACTCCCTTATTGGAACTGTAAATTTCGACGACTCCTGTGACAGATTGTACAAAGTGGAATTATCATCCTAATAGGGAGGGTTATGAGGTTAGGGGAAAAAAAGAGCATTATTGTCAACAGAGGCATTCTTGGCAGGCAGCTTCATCCATATAAGGCATGGCCACCATCTTGAATTTTGATACATGGATTGGAATGGAATGGAACAGAATTGGTTCTATTGGTTTAGTCATTTGATTACATTCAAAGTATAAAACTAATATAAATATATAAGTAGATGCAAAGAAAACAATAGGATGTGTTCATAAGCAAGCCATCCCCCTTACAATTAACTCCAATCTTATCTAAATATTCTGTCCTCTTCAAAATGATCTTTGATATACATCTCCCATAATCAGACATGATTGCAAAGTTGGTTTCCCAAAGCCCGTTTAGTCAGTGCTAAATTAATTCTGTACCTCGTCAAGATCCTTGTGACTTCTATGACACTGTAATAAAGGTATACTATGATATATAATGTTGAACAGGTTATAATATGAATGTAAATTCAATAAGAAATGTATACAAATATTATGTGCACAAGATGTATGTACCCAGTCGACACACTGTATAACTGAAAGATGGTTTTGTTGTTTTTGTTATAAAAATAAAAAAACTATAATAACAATAACAATAATAATAAAAATAATCTTTGTGACTTCTTACCTGCCTTCGGGTACATGCAGCTGACGCGCCTGGCCGGAAGGCGTAGAATGGCGTTTGCGGAGGGCTAAGGCACTCTTTTCTTGGGCGTTTTCTCGATCCTTGTCTTTCTTTTCTTTCTTTTTCTGATGCTGAGAATAAGAGAAGACAGAATCATAAAGCAGAACCCACTTCCATGGCGGAGAAGCAGTTCTCCAGAACTCTGGGCCAAATCAATTCACAGTAACCTCATCTTCAAAGCAGGGGGTTGTTGAAAACTGCTTTTAAATCTTGGCAATGTATGGACTTCCACTTCCAGAATTCCCCAATCCTTTAAGATGTGTGGAAGTCCCAGAACTGCCAGTGTACTGGTTGGATCAACCTCTCTGTACCTTGTCTGTACACAGTTGCTTAGCAACTGAAAGCTATTTGGTTTTCATTCATCTCCCCAGGCGACAGCAGAAGCTTGTTTGAACATATAAAGCTCTGATGTCAGTGGTGGGTTTCAAAAATTTTTTACCACCATGTCACTGGGTGTGGCTTGGTGGGTGCACTTTGCGCGCACGCAGAGGGTTTCTGCTGACCTTCTCCTGCAATCCTGCACTCTCCCTGTGTCTCCAACAGCTGACGTGCGGCAAATCCGCTGTGCCGCGTGAAGCAGCTGAGCTTCAAAACCAGGAAATAAAGGACAGGATAGAGGCGGGGCGGGTGGGAGGGCCCAGCAGCTGATCATCGGAGCAAACCACTTCACTCATAGATGATCCTCAGAGCTACCGGTTCAGACGAACTGGGCCAAACCAGTAAAATACCACCACTGCCTGATGCATATAGTATTTGGCTAATAGGTGTCTCTCTCCCACCCCCATACTTAAGGTCTGGAATTCAGGCATCCCTTTCTACCTAAGAGCCCAGGACTCAGGTTTAATTGAGGAAGACTACGAGAGTCCCAGGAATTAAGGGAATCCTGGAAAACAACCACCGAGAAGACAATTTTCCTTTTCCATTAGATGAAACTCCTGCAATTTCCTCAAAATGCTGACCTCCCCCCTCAAGGTCATTACAGTTCTCCTCCTCCCAACAGGCAGGTTGAAAATATGATGTAGCCCCCCCCACATCTGGAATAGGGGACAGCAGCACTCAAGACCATAAATCTGCTCGTCTCTGTTGCTTCTAAAGGACAGAAGAAACTTCGGTGGGAATAAAAATGTGGATCTAAAGCAGCATTTCTCAAACTTGGCAACTTTCTGGGAGTTGAATTCTTAAAAGTTGCCAGATTTGAGAAACACCGATCTAAAGAGTTGGGATAGTTTAAAAAAAACCAAAACTCTTATAGCAACTTACAGGAGAGGAGTGAGGCTTATTCCGGGGGGTTACATCAGGGCTGGTGGTTGCTGGCCGCCGTCGCTCCGCGCAACGGTGTACACGCTGGTTTTTGCAGGGGCTTACTGGGCTGGCGGAAGCTGAGCGAGGGCACACAGGAACTGTTGGTGGTGAATGAAAAAGAAGGTCTGAATCTTCTACAGCAGTGATCCCCAACCTTTTTTATGCCGCGGCCCGGTACCGGCATCAGCTGGGCGCCGCCATCTTTTTGATGAAAAGTGCTTCCGATGACCTCACCAGAAGCACTTTTTCATCAAAATGAGCGGCGCTAGCGCTCAGTGAGCTTTTCGGGTAGAAATGGCTTTCTACCCGGAAAAGCTCACCGAAGCGCTGGTGCCGCCATCTTTTTGATGAAAAGTGCTTCCGGTGAGCTTTCTACCCGAAAAGCTCACCGAGCGCGTGCGCCGCCATTTTTTGATGAAAAGTGCTTCCGGTGAGCTTTCTACCGGAAAAGCTCACCGGAAGCACTTTTCATCAAAAAGATGGCGGCGCCAGCAAACCAGCGGCCCGGTAGGACTTGTTCCACGGACCGGTACCAGTCTGCGGACCGGTGGTTGGGGACCCCTGTTCTACAGGGTTGTTTAGCAATACAAGACGTTCATGCTCGTTTGCATGAGCAAGTGTGTGCATGCACACTCCATTTGTGTGACAGGGAGACACTCAGCCACTTGCATGAAACATACTCTCCCCCTGCCCGCCGGTCTGCAAAGCCGGAAACGTTGGAGAACTCAGGCTTATTCAATCAGCCCAACATGACATGCTAAGCCAGGGGAGTAAAATTTAAGGCCCTCAGGTCAGATCTGGCCTGCGATATGGTTGAACCTGGTCTGCGGGGCTGTCCAGGTCTACCCGATGCGAAGAGGAAACATGCCAGCAGTTTGGGAACTGGCATCAAACTAGCCATGCCGACCCAGTTGGCCACACCCACCCATGGGCGACTGCCCATGCCCCCCTGGACCCGCAAGGTCAACCACAGCCCTGATGCGGCCCTCAATGAAATTGAGTTCGACACCTCCGTGCTAAGCCACAAACAGCCGAACAAGAGTTGTGAACAACAAACGGTTCATAAACGTAACAGCTGAGTTCACGGAACACAAGCTAAACCTAACAAATCAACATAACGATGCAAACAGGCTGGTGCTGTTGCAAACGCAATCATTCCTTTGGCATCATCGAGGCTTGCTTCCCACCCTCCTCTCAATAACATTTTAGCCCCCGTAGATCCTTCTGCTTACCCTGTTCCTTCCCATTGCCGGCTAGCGTCACAGCGCTTCTGCTGCGGGCCAAGAAAGCGAGAGTTGGGGTCATCAGCCGGTCCACGATGCTGCTCTCCCAAGCACTTAGTTGAAGACTACGATCTGGGGAAGGAAAAACAAAATTTTTTGGTTAATCCAAGCTCTGGTAGGGTTCAGTTTCCTCCTGGACCAACCTTCCAGTGTTTGGAAGATACAAAGCGCTCCTTGGATTTCTGGTCTGCAGAGGTGTGCAACAACACTAACTTTCCAAATCCCTTCCTCGAAACTTGTGGCTACTACTACTACTACTACTACCACAGTTGCGTTAGGAGAACCAAAGCACTTTCAGGCTGAAAGGATTAACCAGTGATATCACTATTGCCCAGGGGATGCTGAGTTAGAGGCTCCTTTCATGCCCCCATGAAGTGGTACCCATCTTATCTACCTGCAGTTGCCCACTTTCGAACTGCTGCGTCAGCAGGAACTGGAGCAAGGTGATGGAAGCTCACCCCATCACATAGCAGCAACCGAGTCTCAAACACGGGCCTACCAATCATCAGACCAGCATCCTAACCACGTGAGCCTGCGCTCCCCGACTTGTAGCTCAAGGTGCCAAGATGAGATTCTGGTTATCCGAACCAGGTGTGGAAGGCAGGACTGGTCCAAAGGAGCCAGGGTTATGATGTTGGAAGAGAAAAGCTGTGCCCTGCGCCTGTCCAAGGACAGGACATATTGATTATACCTAGTCCCCGACTTACAACCACAATTGAGACCCAAATTTCCTTCACTAAGCAAGACAGTTGTTAAGTTTTGCCCCTTTTTACGACCTTTTTGCCACAGTTGTGAAGTGAATCCCTGTAGCTTTTAAGTCAATCAGTCATTAAGCAAATCTGGCTTCACTTGTTGGAAGCTGCCCAGGAAGGTTACAAATGGTGATCACATGACTCCAGGGTGGGCTAGTGCAACCGACCTAAGTACCTGCCAGTTGCCATGGGTCCAAATTTTGATCATGTGACCGTGGGGATGCTGCAATGGTCATAAGCCTGAAAATCAATCACTAGCCACTTTTTCAATGCTGTTGTAACTTTGAATGTTCACTAAATGAACGGTTGTAAATCAAGGACTACCTGTGTTCCATTCTAACTGATGCACTTGTTAAGACTTATATCTTCCCTTTCCTCCTGCAGCTGAAGTCAACCTACTAGCTCTCTCTATGGCTCTTATTCCCAATAACAGCAACCCTGCAGGGTAGGTTGTGCTGAAAGGGAGTGAGTGGTCCAAAGTCCAGGAAGGGCTGGCCATGGCAGAAGGTGGGACCCAGCTCAAGCATTCTGGCCCTTTCCTAGCCCCCTGCCCCCACACATGAACAGTCTTCCAGTAGCTTAACCCATAATCTTTCTACAAGAGATGGTTTTAGATCTTTGGCATGACGTAGTTTTGCTTGCAACTGCCTTACATGGGTGTGACAAAAAGAAAATAAGGTATGAAGGTGAGAAAGGGTGTCCGCACTCATTCTGAGTCTACATCTGCCTACGTCTCTCAACAGATTAATTCCTGATAGATTGCAGTTCTTGGTAAAAAGTGGGTCGCAATCCAGATTGGGACAATTTGATTGATGGAATCCAATCCAAGATGGACTTTGCCATCTCCTTCCTTTTGCTCCCTCTTCATATTTCTAAAGGAGTGTTTCTCAACATCAGCAACTTTAAGATAGGTGGACTTCAACTCCCAGAATCCCTCAGCCAGCCATGGCCGAGGGATTCTGGGAGTTGAAGTCCACCCGTTGTAAAGTTGCCAAACTTGAGAAACATTGTCCCAGAGCAGCGGGCTCCAACCCTTCCACCAACCAGGCAATAAAGGTTTATAGATTTTAAAAGATTTAGGTGGGGAAAACCAGGTTCAAATCATAGTTGGTCCTGAAACTTCATTGGCTGTGTTCACATAGAGTGGAGGTCTCCAAATGTGGCAACTTTAAGACTTGTGGACTTCAACTCCCAGAATTCCACAAGTCTTAAAGTTGCCAAGTTTGGGGACCCCTGACATAGAGATATCCAGCCTGTACTGAGCAACTAATGGTTTTTGAGAAGTGGCAACCCAATTCTGCTCCCAGCATTTTGTGTGTATAAGATCATTGGCAATACAGATGTTGGAGAGTCAAAAAAAAGTCAAGATGGCAACTGTAACGGTAACCATCTTGATCCTCCCTATGAATGCTTGTTTGTTTGTGTTATTGCTTGATTCCAGCCAAAGTATTGAAAGAACATTGTGTAGGACTCATAATCTCCCAATAGTTGCTTGTTCCTGTTATATTAAATGATGTATTCAGTTGCACTAAACTGGTAAATAAACTAAGATTAGCTGATTTACCTCCCTTTGTCCTGAATGTGTAGCCAGTTTCTCAGTCTCTAATAATTCCATTGGCTGTCCAAACAAACTACTTTAAAGCTGGCACACTCCGGGAAATTAAAGGAACATTGTAATAGTTGCATAGCAAACTACTTCTTGACATTTTGGGTATGGCTGATAATTCTGCAAACAATGTTGACGCTCGACTGACGTTACAAACCACCTTTGCCTGAAAAACCTTCAGCTTTGTAGATTCTGCCAGAGGAAGTGACTTGCAATAAACACAAATATGAACAATGGGAGGTTGAAATAGCAAATGTGGCTAATCATGGCCAGGAATATCCCACACCCTATCAGTGGGAAACCTTTTCATTCGAGAGCTAGCTGGGATTCCAGCATTTTTCTGAACAAGCTTGTTTTCAGTGGGTCTGGAGAACAGAATATAAAGGGGATTTTAATGCTCTTTACTACTTATGTTATTGGTCTAAGGAGCTTGAAAGCTTGGGTCAGAGGAAGATGGGATGTATTTTATTTTAATATATTTTACTCTGTGTACCTATATATTTATCTTAACATACAGGTAGTCGTCGACTTATGACCACAATTGAGTCCAAAATTTCTTTTGGTAAGCAAGACATTTGTTCAGTGAGCATTGTCCCATTTTATGACCTTTCTTGCCACAGCTGTTAAATGAATCACCGCCATTGTTAAGTTAGCGGCAAGATTGTTAAGTGAATCTGGCTTCCACATTGACTTGGTTTCTCAGAAGGTCACAAAAGGTGCAGGACATTGCAACCGTCATAAAGGTGAATCAATTGCCAAGCATCCAACTTTTGATCACATGACCATGGCAATGCTGCTGTGGTTGTAAGTGTGAAAAACGGTCATAACTCACTTTTTCAGTGCTGTTGTAACTTCAAACAGTCACTAAAAGAACTGTTGTAAGTTGAGAACTACCTGTATTTTATTTTTAAAAAGTGGGATCTGTTTAATAAATTTTAATGGGTTTGAACAAAAGAGTCAAACTATCATTTCAATGTTTTATGTTTGTGGGGTTGTTTTATTTTTTGGTTTGTTGACCCCTGCTCCTGTTTGAATTGAAAACCAACCAAAATCACAGATATGAGGTGGGTGGCTATATACATTGATAAATAAATAAATACAAACATAATTTTAGATTTATAGGCTTGCTTAATTTGGCTTGGTCACTGATACCTTCCTATACATTAATCTCAGCATTACGAGATTGCAGAGTTGTGGGTTTTGTTTTTTTACCTAAAAAGGCCAATTTTTAAAAAAAATAAAGAAAAAGTTGTCAAATCTTTCTCTTGGCATCCATACGTACCTATGAGCACACTGCTGTCTGAATAATTTCACGTCAGGACCGCACCTAATTCCACATGCATTAACCATCCCTTCCGTTGGCCTTTTCCTGAATCTTGTTCAGATGCTCAGGATATTTTTTCATCATCGCTAAGCAACGAGGAAACAAAACAATGGCGGGCAGAAATACTATCTTTAGCAGCAAAGAGACATTAGGGCAGGGCGTAATTGGAGCTGGTCGAACTCAGCGCTGTAGGATCTGCGTGCAAGGACCAAGTGGGTAAAATTTCCCCTCAATGGAGAGATAGCTCCACAGGAGGGTCAAGGTGCTTTTCAGATTGAACACCTGGGAAGTGTCATGCAACACACCTGGAGGACATTAGAAGGTGCTCTCCTATTTTGTAGTGTCTGTTGTCGACCTCACCATCACTGCAGGGGTCAAAGTAAACTAGGCTTATTAATATCCCACACAGTTTATACTTTACATTTTATGGGAAATTCCATCTTACTACTTCATAGTGCTTTTAGCATTTCAGCTGAGACCCTTTGCAAAGAGCCGCTCCAGAAACATACAGCTAGGAAGAGAAGGGTCATTGCAAAGGTCCCGTGGTTTGGGACCAACTAGACCAGTTTGGTCTAGTGGTTAAGGCAGCAGGTTAGAAGCCAGGAGGCTGTGAGTTCTAGTACCAGCTTAGGCATGAAAGTCAGATATGTCAAAGTCACACATCTCTCAGACCAACTCACCTCACAGGGTTGTTGTTGTGGGGAAAATAGGAGGAAGAGAAGTATTGTATATGTTTTACTCCTTGAGTTAGTTATAAAAACAATAAAGGTAGGATATGAGCTGTGATGGCCCAGTGGTTAGAATGCAGTATTGCAAGCTAACTCTGCTCACTGCCAGGAGTTCGATCTTGATGGGGCTCAAGGTTGACTCAACC
The DNA here is from genome assembly GCF_049901735.1 of Notechis scutatus. NCBI lineage: Eukaryota > Metazoa > Chordata > Lepidosauria > Squamata > Elapidae > Notechis > Notechis scutatus. The sequence continues at coordinate 7,827,825 of NC_142016.1, forward strand.
TCCCATCCTTCCGAGGTCAGTAAAATGAGGAGTCAGATTGTTGGGGGGAAATATGCTGACTCTGTAAACTGCCCAGAGAGGGCTGTAAAACACTGTGAAGAAATATATAAGTTTATTTACTGTATAAATAAACAAGCAAACAAATAAATTAATAATGGTTGAAGTACTGAACAGGGATTCACATTTCTGCCAGCTGTGCCCCAACGTGACCTAATGGGTGAAATGAGGGAGAAACAATATTTGCTTCTTGAAAAGGATCACTGGGAACTCTGATGCAAAGCATTTTGAGCATCCCAAACACTCCCCCTCCGTGCAAAAGCGATTTCCTGCTCTGCCCTCCTCCCCACAAACAGCTGAAAATGCTGGCTAGCAGAACTGCAGTACATCCAAAGAGATTGAAATTATGAGGCTGCTGTGCCCAAAACTAAGGATGTCAACCATTTTAGCTTTTTGAGGAATTACTGTGTCTCATTTGTATTTCTGTAACTGTCTGGTTTGACATAGCAACCAAACAGGACAGGTACAGACTTCAACGGATAGTTAGGACTGCAGAAAAACCATTGCAGACAGCCTGCCTTCCACTGAGGGACTGTATACTGCCTGGGTCAGAAAGAGGGCTGAGAAAATATCTACAGATATTCTGCTGTCTGAACCTTATGCTCAAGCTTTGGTCTTCCTTGACACCCCACCCCCAAGACATACTTCTGACCCAGATTTGAAGTTCTGATGGCTGCACTACTCTTCCCCACCCCGCCAGTCATCTGATGATAATTTGGACATTATGCAAGTGGCCCACATTTCCGACACTTTGCTGTGGCCTCTTATCACATGAGTGTGATTTACAATAGTTTCCTGAAAAGAAAAAAAAAACCCACCCTATTGCACACAACACTTTTGGTTTATGACTGTGGTATTCACTTAATGACTGTGGTATTCACTTTACAACCACCATTAAATTCACTTCATGTCCTCTGTAAAAAAAATTTAAATTAAATTGGGTCAGTCATACGATGACCTGCTTACCAGTTGGCACAACGTAAGATCTTTAAAGTTAAGCTGTTAAGTCAAGGACTACCTGTACATGGAGTTAAAAACATGCTTCACATGTGTCCTGTAATTAATTCATCATACAAACCAAGGTTGGAAGCCACACTAAGTCTCCAGTGCCCGCTAGAATCTGAAGTTTGATGTGTGTGTGCGTGCGTACACCATCCTGTTCTGTCGATCAAACAGCAAAATGCTTCAGACCGCTTTGCATCTCTAACAGTTATATAAAATCAACCAGTTCAAGAAAAATGTCCATATTATGCTCTTAACCAAAATGCTGAAATGATTTGGCACTGCCTCATTCCAGGATAGGTTTTTTTTTTCCAACTTTATAGTCTAGCTGCCTATAACCCTGAGCTCTCCTGTTGGTCTCTCCTTCAGTCTTTTCAAGTTCTGGCAATATCTCCTTATGCTACCACTATTTTGGGACATAGTTATATGGAAGGTGGGCAAAGAGAGAGTGTTCTTCCTGTTTGATCTCGAGGGAAGGCAGATAATGAAATTCTCTCAGACGTTCATCATCCTTTTGATCAGTTGCTGAATTTCAATGCTGCCACTATATTTCCTTCTTTTTATCTACTGCAGCATTCATCTGTTTACACGTTGAGCTTTGCATTCAGTTCTTTTGTTTGTTAAAAGCACTTTGAAGAGCTGGCATACAAAAAAGAAGAAGACCACAAATAGACTGCAACCAAGGTATCAACAAACAGACCAGGCTGGGCAGTGAAACCTGGGACACGTCCATGACAATTCACCAGGCCAACACACTATGGCCAACTCGCTGTGGAACAATTCACTTTGGACAAGAGTTACACTAATATCAAAGAAATGGTGAAATAGAATCATTAAAGAAAGGATGAAAAGGGAGGGACAAAAATGGAATGTGAATCACAAAAATTTAAAAAAAATTAATTTATTTTGAACAATTAAATTGAATCTTTAAATTGTCCCGCAGCAACTTAGCTGTGACGAGTTGGCCACAGCAAGTAGTCCCATTCCGACCTGGGACTGATGATTGAGAGACAAAAAGAAAGAAAGAAAGAAAGAAAGAAAGAAAGAAAGAAAGAAAGAAAGAAAGAAAGAAAGAAAGAAAGAAAGAAAGAAAGAAAGAAAGAAAGAAAGAAAGAAAGAACAACAAACACACTCCCTTCAAGAGAAAGGTCTGAGCTATTCAAATGGCTGCGAAATAAAACCAAAAGTGGTCTGGTAAAATCCAACTTTAAATCACTGATAATTTTGCACTAAGCTTGCAGCATTGTTTTATGACAAAACGGGGCAGGCAGCATATAGAGGTAGTCCTCTACTTACGACCCCAATTGAGCTCAAAATGTCCATTGCTAAGTCCGACCGTTGTTAAGTGAATCGCTGCACTTGTTTAAGTTTGTAACATGGTTGTTGAGTGAATCTGCCTTCCCCATGGACTTTGCTTGTCAGAAGGTTGCAAAAGGGGATCACGTGACCCTGGGACACTGCAACCGTCATAAGTATGAGTCAGTTGCCAAGCATCTGTGAATTCTGATCACGTGACCATGGGGATGCTGCAACAGGCATAAGTGTGAAAAACAGTCATAAGTCACTTTTTTCAGTGCTGTTGTAACTTTGAACAGTCGCTAAATGAATGGTTGTAAGTCAAGGACAACCTGTATGTTGAATCCTTGGTGGGATGACAAATGCATTATGCTTATCAGCAGTGAGGACCTAACAATGTTAATATTACAGAGTCAGGAATCCAGGGTTAATCCCAATTCCTACTACAGTTTAAAGATGAAGCTGAAATTAGTTAGCATTTCTTCCTTGTCTACTACAGACAGTCCTCGATTTATAACTGTTGAGCAACCCCGCCATGTTACAACAGCATTAAAAAAAGAAAAAGCAACTTACAAGAGGTGCTTGCACGTACACCTCTTGTAGCACCCCAAGTCATGTGATCAACATTTGGGTGTTTGGCAACTGGCATGTATTTATAAGTGGTTGAAACATCCCTGGGTCATATGACTGCCATGTGTGACCTTCCCAGCTGGCTTCCAAAAAGCAAAGTCAATTGGGTGGGTGGGTGGGTGGAGAGAGAAGCTGGATTCACTTAGTGACCGCACGATTCACTTAATATCTCAGGCATGACCCAGTTAACAACTATTTTGCTTAGGAATGGCCCCAACTGTGGCCATAAATCAAGGACTATATGTATCTCCTGCATGCAGTTCCCTACATCGATCTGCTGCAAATCCTATGGATAATTCAACTAACATTTAAATCTCAAACTCCACCTCAAGATAAACAAACAGGGAAGGGGAACAGAAATGTTAATTGTGTTACTGAAAAACTGCACGTACTTGATAATTTGGCCACTGGGAGGTGCAAGGACGTTCTGACTCCAATCTCTTAAAATGCTACTGAGCCTCCTCTTCCGTCTGCTAAAATTTCATCCTGTTTTGCAGGCTTTCTCAACCTTGACAACTTTTAAGATGCGTAGACTTCAACTCCCCAAATCTCCCTGCCAGCAACTCCGGGGATTGAAATCCACACATCTTAAAATTGCTAAGGATGAGAAACATTGCTCTATTGGCTAGGTTCATGCTTCCTTTGGTAACCATGAAGAGGTCTAGGACCTTGAATCTTTTAAAAATGCTGAACACTCCATCCTGCACTTACAGGCTTGTCTACATCCGGGTTTCTTGGTCTCAGCAACTTGAGGTGGTGACTTCAATTCCCAGAATTCTCCAGGCACTATAACTGGCTAGGGAATTCTGGGAGTTGAAGTCCACCTATCTTCATGACGCCGAGATTGAAAAACATTGGTCTAACACAGGGGTGTCAAACTCGCTTTGTCGCATTGTCATCATGTGATGTATTGCAACTCCCCCCTCCTCGCTAAACCGGGGTGGTCGTGGCCAGCGATGAGGCATCTAGCCCACGGGTCGCAAGTTTGATACTCCTGGTCTAACACATATACTAGAAGGTTTCTTTCTTTCTTTCTTTCTTTCTTTCTTTCTTTCTTTCTTTCTTTCTTTCTTTCTTTCTTTCTTTCTTTCTTTCCTTCCTTCCTTCCTTCCTTCCTTCCTTCCTTCCTTCCTTCCTTCCTTCCTTCCTTCCTTCCTTCCTTCCTTCCTTCCTTCTCTTATCAGTTTACCCCTGTCAGCTAGTTCCAGGACTATTGATAGGATGGATTTAAAATTGGGGGCCCCTTCTTCCCATCCCTCGCCCTGACACAGCTGCATGTCCCCCGGGGGTCTCTTACTTCTACTGGGCGAGTTCCAGAGAGTGGCAGAAGATTTGGAGAGGCGCTTGTTGATTATAGAGTCCACATGTTTGGGGAGATTTACAGCAGAGAGAGAGCACCTGCTTGCACCTACAGAGGGAAAAGACACACAGGTGTTAAGGGCAGCGGGGTGCGGGTGGGGGGATCTGGTGGAAGTGCGAGCATGCAGCAGCGGGGATCATGCAGTGAATGGGTTGCAAAGGAGACTCCCGGGAAAGCCATGAGGGTGCCTCGAGTCGAGCTGCCTGTAGGAACAGGAAACCATACCAACACCTTTTTTATGTGCTGATCTGCAGCCTCGTGTATTCTACTCCAGCACACGTCCCCACTGATGTCACGGGCCTAAGTGAGCTTGGCAGAAAGCAACTTAGCACATGTGGTGGCTCAGTGGCTCCTGGCAGGGCTATGCCCTTCCCAGAGGCCCACTGGCAGAAGGTCTGAGTTGGAGATTTTGTTTCCCCTCCTGCAGCCAAACAACAGCAGGAGGAGGTGAAGACCTTATTTACAGCTCCTTCTTGTTACAAGCTCACTTTGACTCAGGTCTCATCCAGCCGAGAGAGGCTGAGTCCCACAGAAAGCATGCAACAGATGACAGCCTTCACGGAAGATGTTAAATATCAGGTTCCTGGGCACACTTAACAGCATGTTTGCCCTGCCATGGCCAAAAGATGGGCAAGACGTAGACTCGACCCTCCAGCAAACAGATCCCTTTTTAGATACAGAAGCTGAACCACAAACAGCTTGGATTGACAGCAAGGCAGCTTTTTCAGACCAACATTAGGGCGCGGTGAGTTTTGAAAAGACAAAACCAAAAGCATTTTGAGTGTTCATTTATAGGACACAATCAGAATTTGAAACAAACCCTGGCTTTTTATTCCAGGGCCACAACAAATAAACAAGGTAGTCGTTTATCCTCAGTGCTATCTGCAAGACAACATTTTGAACAATTGACCAAGTAGATGATTTTTTAAAAGCACTCTTAAAATGTCCATAGTAAAAAGTGGTTGTGTTTCTTCTCAAACATGCCTAACTTGATGATTACAGACTAGATCAGTCATTTGCACAACATGAAAAGCCTAGCTAATTCTAAACTTGTTAGGATTTTTTTTTTGTGACTTTATGTGTTCTGTGAATCCAAGTTGGTGGATTAGTTACTGATTCAAAGTATTATACCAACCCAGGGAATAAGGTGGCTCCATCATCTGGTTAAATGTGCTTTGTGAACAAGCCCAACCAAAGCATGCCTTTGAACTTGCTTTTTCTTGTTTCATGTGGCAATGTAAACATAAATTAGTGAATTAGACATTTTTTCTGCACATTGGGTCACTGGTAGCATTCTGCATGGGTCTCTATCTGTATTCTAGGATGAAAAAGAAGGGCTAATGTGGAATTCTTGTTGCCAAAACCCACATGGAACAACATGCCCAGTTTTGTCTAAACCCAAAGCAAAATTCACTAATCCAAAACTAATTTAGAGTAAGAGCTGCCAATATTGATGGAAGATTTGTAATAATAGAATAACAGGATTTGTCTCTGCCAAAAAATAGACAGATTTTTATTGCAGATAATTATTTTAACCTTATACATCCTATTTCTATTTTGCAATAAATAAAATGCAGCCACTGAATAGTATTTAACTTATTCAGTGAGGTCAAACTAGTTAAGGAGAGCAATTTCATGCAATGACCTGAACTATTTTGGAGAATTCAGCAAAGACAAAATGTTGTTCAACATTATTTATTTATTAATGAACCATTCACTCTTGAAAAGTGTCTCAAAAGAGCCCTACAGGTAGTCCTCATTTTGCAACTGCCTTGTTTAACAATTATTTGCAGTTACAACATGATGAAAAAAACAACTTAGTGACTAATCTTCGTATTTTTGACCTTTACAGGTCTGCAAGGAGTTAAGATTGTAAAATCATGACATTTCACTTAACAACTGCTTTGCTTAACAACCTACTTGTCTATCCTGTTTGTGGTTGCTAAATGAAGATGAGATCAAAAATCCACCAAGTTCATCATTCACTTCCCAACAAGATATAGCTTCCAACTATCCATACACTGGCCAATAGATCTTCCTCATAAAGATACAAAGCGCTTTGAACATCTGAAACATTTGAACATTTGTTTTTATCATGACCAGCAGCAATTTCCAATCAGTTCAGATAGATAAAGTTAATGAAGAGCACAGCAGAATGGTAAATAATAATAGCCTGGTTGTCTATGGAGAATTATTCATCGCCACAGGTAACCAGGAAGCTGCTACTTATGCCTGTTCTTTTAAAGGTAGTCCTTGAGATACGATTGTAATGAAACTTGCCCATAAAATATGACCTCTTTTGTGGCCATCACAGTCATTCAGTGAACCAATGATTCACTACAGATATTGTTTTGCCGAAAACTGGAAGTGCTGGTTTTCGGAAAAACTGTCATAAAATGGAGTCACAGGATCATCGGATGCTACAAATGGTTGTAAATGCAGCCATGTGGCCAAGTAATAAAAGTGTGGACACTTAACTCCATAGGTGGGTGACTGTCAGAACTTTGGATCCAGGTCATAAATCCCCTTTTCTGGATTGGTCATAAATCAAGGACTACTTGTTTTTTTGTGAAGCCAGAGCGTTCCAGAGAGTTTCTACTTTGTCATCCTGCATTCTGCATTGCACATTTCTCTCTCCAATCATGGGACCTTGTGAGCATATAACCCCCTCTGCTGCTGCCTCGGGGAATTCTGGGAGTTGAAGTCCACACAAGTGTTATTGCTGAGATGAAGCTAGTCCCCAGGATCACTCCCAAAATTGCTTCCTAACACCACCAAAACAGGAAATCCTGGCCCTGTTTACACACACACACACGGCTATGTCCACTTGGTATCATCATGCCTGCAGCATTCATACATACGTGCCCAGAGTGTGAAGTGTGACACCTCCCATTCTCATCCTTCAGTTTCCCACCTCCAGTCCATTCCTGCCCAAAGATTCTTGGGGATGGGAAGATTGCCAAGAACAGAATATGCTGTGCTCAGCAGTGGGCAAGTTATATTTGTGGCTCAGCTCTTTTCTGCCTTGGTCCCAATGTGCCCGCAGGGCAGAAACTGCCAACCAAGGAGGAGAAAGATGGGTGAGGCTCTTGAGCAGCACATCGCATAGAAGAGAAGAAGCAGTGTGGGAACTAAAAGGTACCAAGTGGTTGAAAGTCCACTGAAAATCGACAACGGGCCCCAGCAAAGCTGCAAAGAAATGCAGTGCTGTCCTGTATGCAGAAGAAAGAAAGAAAGAAAGAAAGAAAGAAAGAAAGAAAGAAAGAAAGAAAGAAAGAAAGAAAGAAAGAAAGAAAGAAAGAAAGAAAGAAAGAAGGGAGGGAGGGAGGGAGGGAGGGAGGGAGGGAGGGAGGGAGGGAGGGAGGGAGGGAGGGAGAAGGAAGGAAGGAGAAAGAAGAGGGAAGAAAGAAAAATTGAGGGAAGGAAGGAAGGAGGAAAAGGAAGAAAAGAAAGAGGGAGGGATGGAAGGAGAAAGAAGAGGGAAGAAAGAAAAAGAGAGGGGAAGGAATGAGGAAAAGGAAGAAAAGAAAGAGGGAGGGAGGGAGGGAGGGAGGGAGGGAGGGAGAAGGAAGGAAGGAAGGAAGGAGATAAGAAGAGTGGGGAAGGAAGGGAGGGACAGATGAAGGGATGGAAGGAAAGAAGGAAGGAAGAGAGAAAGAAAATAGGAAGAGGGGGAAAGGGGCGGAGGGAGAGAAGGAAGGGAGGGGAGAGGGATGAAGGAATTGCCTCATAATTTCAAACTACACTAGGGTGGCAGAAGCCCCTCCTCGTCCCAACGACATGCGCGTGCAAAAGTGCCCAGCCGTGCAAAAGCATAAAAAATAAATTAAAAAAAGCCCGCTCCCCACCAGGCCCATTGCACTTGCTGTTCCCCCCCAAGAATACGACAGCCGTGTCCCCAAGCTAAGCGGGGCCTCCACTCACCCTCCTTGTGTACAGGGGAGCCGTGGTGCAGTGCCCCAGCCCACGACCATCGCTGCTGCCGGATTTCAGCCCAGGTTTTCTTCACGGAGCGCTGGATGGCGGCTTCGTAGAGCTCCTGATCAAAATGCAGGAGTGGGGAGGAGGGAAAGGGGAGGTTTAGTTTTCTGTTTTTGTTTGCCAATCATGCAACTTAGGGGTGTGTTTGCATAAACAATGAAGCTGAGCAGTTTGTTTGGAGAGAAAAAAAATGATAAAAATACTTTTTTTTTTTTTTTTTTTTTACAAAACTGGAAATCCTTACAGGTCGTCCTTGACTTACAACCAACATTGGGACTACCGTAGAACTTGGTCCCTAAATAAGGTGCTTGTTAAGTGAGTCTTGCCCGAATTTACCTTTTTATTTTTTTGCTGTACTTGTTAAATGAATGCAGCTTCCTCATTGACTTGGCTTGTTGGAAACTGGCTGGGAAGAGCAATCCCATGACCTCAAGATGCTGCAACCATCATAAATACATACAGGTTGCCAAGTGTCTGAATTCTGATCCCGTGACCGTAGGGATGCTTGCGAGAGCTGTAAGTGTGATGACCAGTTTTAAGTCACTTTTTTCAGCTCTGTTGTAACTTCAAACAGTCCCTTAACTGAACAGTTATAAGTCAAGGACTACCTGTATACGGACTTTCTGCCGAAAGAAGCAAAAATGAATGTATTATGGCATTTGGATATTAAAAATGAGACTAAGGAATTGGAGCAAAGTTTAATATGACAACTACTCGACGGAAAGAAGGACAGAAGATACAACTGCATGACGGGGCTTTTCACCCCAATTTTTTTTTCTTGTTCCTCCATCGCTTATTTTCTTTATTCTTGATTGTTTTGTGTACAACTAGTCCTTGATTTACAGCCATTCGTTTAATGACCATTCAAAGTTACAACTGCACTGAAAAAAGCAACATGACTTTTTCACTTTTCATATGTTCTTCACACTTATGACCATTATAGTATCCCCATCAGAGGTGGTATTCAGCAGGTTCTGACCAGGTTCTGGAGAACCGGTAGTGGAAATTTTGAGAAGTTCAGAGAACCGGCCAATACCACCTCTGACTGGCCCTGTCAACCCCGTCTATTCTCTGACTCCCGAGTCCCAGCTGATCGGCTGAGTCTTCTTTGGTTGCCCTGCACAGGAGAACGGAGCTGGGAAAGCAGGTTAGTGGGACGAGGAGGGAATGGGGGATTTTGCAGTATCCTTCCCCTGCCACACCCATTAAGCCATGCCACTAAGCCACACCCACAGGACCGATAGTAAAAAAAATTTGAATCCCATCACTGATCCCCATGATCTCATGACCAAATCATGGGATCACCCAATGCAACCTGCTGACAAGCAGGTCAAGGGGGAAGCTGGATTTACAACCGTTGTCACAGATAGTCCTCGACTTACATCCAAAATGGAGCCCCAAATAAGTGAGTTTTGCCCCATTTTATGACCTTTCTTGCCACCGTTATTAAGTGAATCATTGCAGTTGACAAGTTAGTAACCCAGTTGTTGAGTGAATCCCCATGGACTTCGCTCGTCAGAAGGTCACTAAAGGGGATCCCATGACCTTGGGCACACAGCAATGGTCATAAATTTGAGCCAGTTGCCAAGGCATCTGAATTTTGATCCTGTGATGATGATGGGGGGATGCTGCAAAGGTCGTAACTGTGAAAAACGGCCGTAAGTGACATTTCCCAGAGGGGTGGTAACCTTGAACAGTACTAAACGAACTATTGTAAGTCAAGGACTACCTATATCAGTGATGCCTAACCTTTTTAGCTTGGTGTGTCGAAAATCGGGAAAATTGTAGCCTTCCTCGGGTTGTGTGTCACTTCAAGAAATATCAATAATTTGGTTTATGACGGACTGGGCTGGGGTGATCACACAGGGCTGTGAAACTCGTCTCCCTGGTCTCAGGGCTGCAGGTGCAGGATGTGGGGATCGGAAGGCCACCTTACAGGGCTGTGAACCTCATGGATCTCCTTTCCTCCTGTAGCGTTCCTGAGGTAATGAAACTGACAAACCTCAGTTTATGGCGGTTAAAACTGGTTCTCTGCTGCAAAGATCTCGCGGCAGCGGTGACACCACGCCTCCACGCCACAAGCAGGGAGCAGGGATTGGAGCAGAGCACAGGCAGCCTCTAAATGTGCAGGTTTTCCCCACACCAACAGGCGTGTCAGTCAAAGTGCCTCGGCGTGTCACGAGTGACACGCGTGTCATAGGTTAGCCATCACTGACCTATATTAACAACTGCAGTGATTCACTCAACAACTGGCAAGAAAAGTCATAAAATGGGGCAAATCAACCATCTTGCTTAGCCAACAGAAATGTTGGACTTAGTTGTGGCTGTAAATCAAGGCCTGCCAGTATTTTTTTTCCTTTAAACCAGGGGTCCCCAAAGTTGGCAAGTTTAAGACTTGTGGACTTCAAGTCCCAGAATTCTCCAGCCAGCTCTGCTGGCTGGAGAATTCTGGGACTTGAAGTCCACAAATCTTAAAGTTGCCAACTTTGGGGACCCCTGGTTTAAACATTTCTAATAAAAAAGGCCTCGTGGAGGAAACGAGGTGCCTTCGTTTCTGTTACCTTCCAGGGCAACGTAGGCAGCCTTGGAGCAACCAAACGTTGTTGACCCACATCTTGATTCCTCTTTGACTCGCCCAGAACGTCTCCAACTGACCTTGTTCCTCTCCATCTTTTGCCGCTGGCGTTCTTCCAGGGCGGCTCGCCGCTTCTCGGCTCGCACTCGCTGCTCTTCGAGCCGCCTCCGCCTCTCTTCCAGCTGTTTTTCTCTCAGCAGGCGGGCCTTCTCTTCCTTCTCCAGCCACACCGCCCGCTTGGCAGCTACGCAGGGAGGTTCAAAGAGAGAAGAAGGCACAGCGAGGTTCGTTTAGACTTAAGAGGAGCCCTACACTGCGTGCCTCTTGCCTCCACGGGAGGCCCACAGACCCACTCCTGGAGCACGTTAGCTTTATCGTGAAATGTGGTGCTTTTGCATTTGTTTTGTTTTTGAGGACTAGCTGGTTGGAGCCCACCCTGCCAGAGCTGTCAAAGGCATCTCAACCAGCACTGAGGATGTTACCTATTTGGGTAATGAAAGGTCTGCAAGAAAACAACGAGGCTCAGAGAGCAGAAAGGATACCACACCTTTACTTTACAGCACTGTTTCTTCAACTTTTTTTCCCTTCTCTTTCAGGATCCTTCCCATTTTCAACATTATAGAGACACACACGCACACACCCAATGCTTTTGTTCATAAGGATTCTATCGGTCAATATTTATTTTATGAAAAATTAAAATTGATGCGTGTGCTAATTTTAAGCACTCTGAAAGCCTAAAGGGAGTGAGAGAGGGAGGGAAGGAAGGCAGGAGAAAGAAGAGGGAAGAAAGAAAAAATTGAGGAAAGGAAGGAAGGAAGGAGGAAAAGGAAGAAAAGAAAGAGGGAGGGAGGGAAGGAAGGAAGGAAGTAGAGAAAGAGGGAGGGAGGAGAGAGAAGGAAGGAAGGAGAAGGAAGAGAGAAGAAAGAAAAAGAGAGGGGAAGAAGGAAGGAAGGAGGAAAAGGAAGAAAAGAAAGAGGGAGGGAAGGAAGGAAGTAGAGAAAGAGGGAGGGAGGAGAGGGAAGGAAGGCAGGAGAAAGAAGAGGGAAGAAAGAAAAAGAGAGGGGAGTAAGGAAGGAGGAAAAGGAAGAAAAGAAAGAGGGAGGGAAGGAAGTAGAAAAAGAAAGAGGGAGGGAAGGAAGGCAGGAGAAAGAAGAGGGAAGAAAGAAAAAGAGAGGGGAAGAAGGAAGGAAGGAGGAAAAGGAAGAAAAGAAAGAGGGAGGGAAGGAAGTAGAAAAAGAAAGAGGGAGGGAAGGAAGGAAGGAGAAAGAAGAGGGAAGAAAGAAAAAGAGAGGGGAAGAAGGAAGGAAGGAGGAAAAGGAAGAAAAGAAAGAGGGAGGGAGGGAGGAGAGGGAAGGAAGGAGAAAGAAGAGAGAAGAAAGAAAAAAGAGAGGGGAGGAAGGAAGGAAGGAGGAAAAGGAAGAAAAGAAAGAGGGAGGGAGGGAAGGAAGTAGAGAAAGATGGAGGGAGGAAAGGGAAGGAAAGGAGAAAGAAGAGAGAAGAAAGAAAAAGAGAGGGGAGGAAGGAAGGAAGGAAGGAAGGAAGGAGGAAAAGGAAGAAAAGAATAAGGGAGGGAAGGAAGGAAGTAGAGAAAGAGGGAGGGAGGAGAGGGAAGGAAGGAAGGAGAAAGATGAGAGAAGAAAAAAAGAGAGGGGAGGGAGGAAGGAAGGAAGGAAGGAGGAAAAGGAAGAAAAGAAAGAGGGAGGGAAGGAAGGAAGGAGAAAGAAGAGAGAAGAAAGAAAAATGAGAGGGGAGGAAGGAAGGAAGGAAGGAAGGAGGAAAAGGAAGAAAAGAAAGAGGGAGGAGGAGGGGGAAGGAAGGAAGGAGAAAGAAGAGAGAAGAAAGAAAAAGAGAAAGAGGGAGGGAGGAGGAAAATAAGGAAGAAAACAGAAAGGGAGGGGAAGGAAGGAAGAAAGGAATAAGAGAGAGGGAGGGTGGTGGAGCAGGTGTTGCCGTAACTTCTTCATCCCCAGCTTCAGGCATGACCTGCACAGCTGGCGACAGCTGCTGAGCCAGAGGGGGGGGAGAGCAAGAGAGGAGGGAGGGGAGGAGCCGCTAAAGCTGAGCACAAAAGAAATGGGAAGCTGCCCTGAAAAGCACATTCAGGCCAGACAATTGGGGAATGAGAGTGGAAAGGGGCAGAGGGTGAACCGCCACTGCTGAGAGGGAAGAGCATTGGGGAGGGGGCTGGAGGGAGGCCCTGGGGCAGAAAAGACCACCCTGCCGAGTACAAGGCAACAGACCCGCCAGTTGGAGCAAAGGAGCCCCCTTAGCCAAGGGGGTCTTCCCAGAACCACGGAGCCACTGAGAGAGCCATGAGCTCCGGCCTTGGGAAGGCTTTGCCTCCAGCCCCTCTGAAATGGCCTTTTTAGATTGACAGAAGGGTCAGCCATCCCGTGAAGAATTAATCACATTTCAGCTGAGTTGATTTCAATTTCATGAGCTCCCGTTCTCTCGAATTCTTTGCCCCACTCCCTTTTGGAACGCCCTGGGGCGGGGGAGGGAAACACAGGCTCGCTGGACAGTTGAAGGTCCTCCAGCATTGGGCTAACTATGGGAATCATAGTCCAATATACCTAGAAGACATTGGGGAGGGAGGGAAGGAGGGAGGAAAGGAAGGAAGGAAGGAAGGAAGGAAGGAAGGAAGGAAGGAAGGAAGGAAGGAAGGAAGGAAGGAAGGAAGGAAGGAAGGAAGGAAGGAAGGAAGGAAGGAAGGAAGGAAAAGTGAAAGACAGTTATTGATGGGAATTGTAGTCCAATATATCTGTAAGACAGGGGTCCCCAAACTTGGCAACTTTAAGACTTGTGTATTTCAACTTCCAGAATTCTCCAGCCTGAAGTCCACAACTCTTAAAGTTGCCAAGTTTGGAGACCTCTGCTATAAGACATTGGGAATGATGGATGGATGGATGGATGGATGGATGGAGGGAGGGACAGGGGAAGGGAGAGAGGAAGGGAGGAAAGAAGGAAAGAAGGAAGGAAGGAAAGGGCTTATAGTTTCTTCCCACTTCTTAAAGGATAAGTTTACACTGAATGGAAAACCAGCTTTGGTGCAGTATGTTGTGACTAATTATAATTTAGCCAATAAAAACTTAGTTGATGGAACCAAGTGTGAACATGGCATCTGAATTGTAGCCAGTGATTCTAAGGGCCTCTTCCAAGAATGGATCCCACGTAGGCTAGGTTTATACAAGACTACCAACTTTGAACAAAAATGGATGTTCTTACTTTAATTGAAAATATACAAGATTTCCCCTGATTTCTGTAGATTTGGGCTTCTCTAAGAATTTTTATGTTTTGAATTGATCTGAATTATCTAACTCCTAAATTATGGGTGATAATTTATGGTGTATCCCCTCCATGGAACAATTTATGTTGCCAATTATGTTTAATTCAGAACCCCTTGTATGAAGGATTAGAAATTCAGAATATATCACATACAGTAGGAAGGAAAAGTGCGTAAGTTTTTATTATTTGCTGATTATGTTTTATAGCTAGTTCAACAATCAATATTCATGTGAATTTGGAATGGCTATTGGATATGAATTTACTGGATATTGAGCAAATTGGATTATCATATTGGTTGAAAGGAATTTACAAGGTTTTTGAACAAATTTCATCAGCACGGGTATCTTGCAAGCCTGTTGCTCTGTAAAGTGCAATTATCTGTTCTCAAAGATGAGTTTACTTTTCCATCTTTTGAGGTTGATTGCTAGGCATTCTTTGGTAACTGTTTAACTTGAAAGGTATTATCTGGGCCCATTGCAATCTTGCCTGGTTTTCAGACATGTTATTTATGCAGGAACCTATTTCAAACCTCTTTCTAATGCTTCAAAAATATATAGAAAATATTAGATCACAGATAACCCAATATTTCTCAACCTTGGCAACTTTAAACTTTAAGACTCCAACTCTTAGAAGCCCAGAAAAGTTAAAGTTGCCATGGTTGAGATACACTGATTTAACCCATGAAAAACATACAATGGGGAATTTAAAAATAGCTAAGTATAAACTAAGCATCTCATAATAGCCAGTTCTGAGGAAGCCCACTTTTGAACTGTTGCAGCATTAAAACTGAATCTGATTTATTCCAGAGTAGATTCAACCTAAGGATTTATCATCTGGTTTATCTGGGCCAACAGTTTTATCTGAAGCTCCTGAGTGATTTGCATTATAGTTTCTAAGCTAGGAACTCTTTTGTATAAGATGTAGAAGAAAGCTGATGGAATTGGTGCTATATTTTACTTGATTTTAGATATTAAGGGGTTTTATGTTATGGGTTTTTGGGGGCTCTATCCCCATTTTTTTGGAATCTATCCAAATATCTTGAATGATGGATTGAGAATTAACTAAATTCTTCTACAACTCTGATAAGAAAATGTTATGCTTGGTTTGCAGCGATGGGTTGTTGTTATGTTTAACTATCAACAACACTAGAATTCATCTTTTTTTTTTTTTTAAGAAAGGGGAAAGGAAGAAAACGTTCAAGTAAATGATAACTTCAAATTTTGGGATTCACAGGGAAAAAAAGATTCCAAAATCCTTTCCATGACTTAATATATTCTGTGTAAATTCAGTCATTTCGAGATGTTTTCCCCACTTTCATTCTCCTTTTGGGAGGAAAGAATGAAAGGACATTTTGTTCACAATCAATCACAAACACGAAGTGTCTTGGCCAAGAGTACAACAGAAAGAAAAGCATGTTAGTCTTGATTATTATTATTTTGCCCCATTGGGCAGTATTTCCTGAATGTGGAGTCTCCTTAATTGTCATTGGATAATCATTGGATAGTCATTGGACAGCTAAGCAAGATAGGAGCCTAATCAGATGGCTTAGAGCAGGGGTCCCCAACCACGGTCCACGGACCGGTCCGTCCGGAACAAGTCCTACCGGGCTGCTGGCTTGCTGGGTCGCCATCTTTTTGATGAAAAAGTGCTTCCGGTGAGCTTTTCCGGGTAGAAAGCTCACGGAAGCGTTTTCATCAAAAAGATGGCGCGCCAGCGCTTCCGGTGAGCTTTTCCGGTAGAAAGCTCACCGGAAGCACGCTTTCATCAAAAAGATGGTGGCGCCAGCGCTTCGGTGAGCTTTTCCGGGTAGAAAGCCATTTCTACCTGGAAAAGCTCATCCAGCGCAAGCCATCTTGATGAAAAGTGCTCGGTGACCTCACCGGAAGCACTTTTTCATCAAAAAGATGGCGGCGCCCAGCTGATGCCGGCACTGGCGCGGCGCCCAGCTGATGCCGGTACCGGGCGCGCGTAAAAAAGGTTGGGGATCACTGGCTTAGAGAACACCAGGTTGAAAAAGAAGGTGAAATAACTGGACCATAAATCTGGATTTGGTGACCTGACATGGCTCCATGAGATGACTCCATCTAAGTGCATTGGATGGCATCTCCCATCATCCCCATTCTTCGTGTGCAGGGCTGGGTAAGCCTGCAAGTGCAAAGGTTAGCTGGCCTCCTTCTTACCCAGATGTTTGGCTCGTTCTTCACGACGCTCCCTGGCCATCCTGTGTCTCGCTTGGGCCTTCTGAGAATCTGGAAGAAGGAGAATCCAAAGGCATCAGAACAACGAAGGGGGAGTCAAACAGGTTGTGAAGATGATGAACTTGCAGAGATGGCTAAATTAATTTCTTTGCTTCTAGACAAAACAGTATATTTATGGCTGAGTGGACCTATAGACTTTTTGGCGCAAAATGGGGGAAAAAAACCACCCTTATGATTTGTGGGCAACAGCGTCCAAGCCCCCTCCCCCCCCCAGATCCCCTCTGTAGGTTGGTCCCACTTACAACAAAACCTACCTTGTTTTGCCCTGGGAGTGGGTGAACCCTGGGCAGGGGAGGCTGTTCGCTCTTGGGGGCAGCTGGGCACGGCCACGCTTCTCCTCTCTTTGAGGTGGACTCGGGGCTCCAATGGGTGGGGGCGATCACTCTTAGGGGGCAAGCTCTCTGCTTCCGGAAGTGGGACGGCAGGCAGGGGGCTGGGCTGGCGAGTCTGGAGGGCACAACTTGCTTCCGAGACAGGGGTGGTGGGAGTCTTGGCATCGGGGACTTCGTTTGGGGCTGGCGGTGTCACAGCTGCAGCTGGATGGAAGGCTGGCGGGGTCTGGTGGCCCGGCTGAGCCTCTGCCTTCCCCACCAGGGGAGCCTTCTGTTCATTTCGTGGCGGCGGCGGCATCACTTCTGACACGATCCAACCGGAAGCTGAAAGAGAGACATTGGCTGGCTCAAATCCCATTCAGCTGCTGATATGATCTAAATCAGGGGTGTCCAACCTTGGCAATTTTAAGACTTGTGGACTTCAACTCCCAGAGTTCCTCAGCCAGCTTTGCTGGCTGAGGAACTCTGGGAGTTGAAGTCCACAAGTCTTAAAATTGCCAAGGTTGGACACCCCTGATCTAAAGCGACACATGTTGGGAAAGACAAGCAAAGGGTTGTCCTTGGATGAGAGACTCTGAGGAAAGCCTCACGCTGTGGATGAGACGAGAACAGGGTTTTTTCAAATTGACAAAATTCTCCAGCCAGCTATTTTTCTCTTTCTTTTTTTTTCCCCTACCGTGTTTCTCATATAATAAGGCCGGGTCTTTTTTTTTTTTTTTGAGCCCCCAAAATGGCTAGGCTGTCTTTTCGGGTGACTTAATTCCCCCTTGCATCTTTGGGTGGGCGGGTGGCGACAACTTGGATGTTGACCTCGGCGTTGGTGGGGCACTTCGTATCGGGGTCAACGCAGGCAGCACCATATCCAGGTGTGCAACAAAATACTTCCTAACGGCAAGCCCCCCACCATTCCCCCCATTTCCCATGTTTTAATATAGGCCTTAATTTGGGGGAGGGGCTTAATTTCATTTCATGCTTATAAAACATGCTGGGACTTCCTATTGGGGGAGGTCGTATTGTTGGAGAAACAGGGTAGTTTCTCTTTGGCTAGTTTCTGTTTCTCCCCTCCAGTCATTTCTTAGGACGGATTCATTTCCTTCCCTCCTCCTCAAGGGCTTCTTGAACTCCCCCCCATTTCTTTCCTTCCAAGGCATCCCCAAAATGCCTAGATTGAGCCAAGAGAGCAGAGCTGAGTGGAGAATTCTGGGAGTTGAAGTCCACTTATCTTAAAGTTGCCAAAGTTGGAAAAAAATGGACCAGAAAGTTTAAAAAAACAACAACAACCGCAGCCCCCAAAGAGGGAGGACCAAACCATTTCCTCAACACTATGAAGAAAACATGGACATCAGATCCTCTTTACTGTGGGTACCCGAGGCTGCCAATCAAACATTATGCAAGCTGCCTATAAAAACCTCTATTTGCTTTCAGAAGCATGGCATGACCAAATGAAGCTGCCAAATACCACACACACACACACACACACACAGCTTGGATCCAGGTGCCATCTTTAGGGGTGAAGCCACCCAAAACCTTCCAGTTGGTCTGTCATCTGACCTAAGACAGGTATGATTTTCATAGTTTCTGTTTTTTCCGCTCTAATCCTTTCTTAGCACTGATTAAATCTCATTCCCCCTTCCACAAGGGCTTCCTGAGCTGTTAGTGACCAACTCCCCCAGAAGCCCCCCCCCCCATTCCTTTCCTTCCCAGGCACACCCAAAGCCCACAGTTTGAGGAGGGAGGGAGACAGAATGAATCACTAGTTTTGCTGATGCCCACATATGTCATTCCTCACTATCCTTGATTCCCGCAGCCATGCCTACACACACACACACACACACACACACACACACACACACACACACAGAGACAGAGAGAGAGACAAGAACACTGCTCCCCTCACAGCAGCAGGGCCTTTTCAGACAACAATTAAGTAATGCATCAAGAATGTCCAGCCAGAGATGATGAGAAGCCCAGAGAACAAGGCTGCGAACGTTGGTTCCCTCCAAGGGAGGGAGGGAAGGAACCGCTTTGAGCTTCTAAGGAAGGAAGGCAGAGCAGAGAGTCGGAGCAGCCAGGCAGGCATGGGGGAGAGGAGAGAGCAGGACAGCAGAGAAACCGTGGGAAAAATCTCCTGGGCTGGTCTCAAAAAACCAGATCCAGTGGATTAATCCTTTACTCTAAAGGACAGCCCTTGATTTCAGATAACTGCCCTTTGCATTGATGTAATTTCCAAAAGTGTTGTCCTTTATTTTGGTCATTTCATTTTTATAGTACTCATAACACCACTTTCTGCACAGTTTTCCTTGTGCATGTGAAAAAGATAGAAATGGACTGTTTTTAAAATGTATTTACATGAGTTACTGTTTGATTTTAGATATTTTTATTAGGAGTTTTGGTGAAGCTTTAGCTATCATCTCTCTTTCTCTTATCTGTCTTCTATCATTATCTCTCTTCTACATCTATGTATGTATGTATGTATGTATGTATGTATGTATCTATCTCTCTCTCTCTCTCTCTCTCTCTATCTATCTGTCTACCTGTCTATCTCCATCTTTCTAACATCTTATGATAGATACATGTCTATCTGTCCCTCTTATTTATCTGTCTCTCTTATCTCTCTCATTTTCTCATCTGTCTATCAATTATCAGTGTCTGTCTATCTATCTATCTATCTATCTATCTATCTATCTATCTATCTATCTATCTATCTATCTCCATCTTTCTAACATCTTATGATAGATACATGCCTATCGGTCCCTCTTATTTATCTGTCTCTCTTATCTCTCTCATTCTCTCATCTCTATCAATTATCGGTGTCTGTCTGCCTGTCTATCTATCTATCTATCTATCTATCTATCTATCTATCTATCTATCTATCTATATCATTTTATAGAGCCACGCATCTCACAAGGAAATGACTTTGGGTGGCGTACAACAAAACCGAAACAATAAAGTTTTTCTTGGCTAGCTCTTGATTTCCTTTGTAAAGCTATATTATAAACATAAATGATTAAAATGTTTTATCCTTATGGACTGCTTTCAGGTTTGCCCATTTTTCAGATCCGTCCTTTATTTTTTTCCAGGTCACCGTAGCCTAACCACCTTCTTGCAAGCCATGATGTATGGAATGGGGAGGGAGCACAAAAAAGAGCCAAGAACAGCCAAATCCTAAAATTCAAAATTCAGATGCTTGGCAATTGGTTCACACTTATGACCGTTGCTGTGTCCCCAAGGTCACGTGATTCCCTTTTGAGACTTTCTGACAAGTGAAATAAATGGGGAACCCAGATTCACTTAATAACTGGTTCCTAACTGATCAACTGCAATGATTCATTTAACAACTGAGTCAAGGAAGGTCTCAATTGTGGTCGTAAGTTGAGGACTATGCCTATGTCTATTTGTTCAAGTGATTGCTGCTTTATTGGAAACTGGGTTTGATCAAACCTTCTCATAACAGCGCATGTTCGAGGATGGTTTAATTTGGGGTTCCTTGACTTGAGCCCAGAATTTCCATTGAGAACCAAGGCAGTTGTTAAGTGAGTTTTGCCTCTTTTGACCTTTCTTGCCATGGATGTAAAGTGAATCACTGCAGATGTTAAGTGAACCCTGTGGTTGTTAAGTGAATCCCGAGCCCGGGACGGTGCAACTGTCATAAATACATGCCAGTTGCCAAGTGCTGAATTTTGATCATGTGACCATGGGAATGCTGCAATTGTTGTTAAGCGTGAAAATCAGTCATAAGGTATTAATGGCACTTTCAGTGCTGTTGCAACTTTGAACGGTCACTAAACAAATGATTGTAAGTCAAGGATTAGCTGTATTGATTGGAAAACACTGGGAGATGGACTTGTCAAACTCCTGTTAAATTGATAAATTAAATCCAATATAACAGCTTCGGGAAAGAAAACACTGAAGTATAACAGGGAACAATTTGTCTCTGGCAACAGCCATTTCAGCTAGAATGAACAGCCTTTTGGGACAAAATATCCTTGTTCCTTTAATGCAAGAATCAATTCCCATCAATCCTTAAGTAGATAATAATTTTGATAAAATTTATGGCATTCCACAACTATTCCAGATGTCGTTGGAGAAGGAAATCCTCTTTTGTTATTAAGAACCAGCAATTGGCCCCCCCTTACTGACTCTGGCTGAGGCCCCACCCCAAACACTAAAATAAACATCCTTGGATGAGAGACCACCAGGAATTCTGTGGGTGAGACGGGACAATTTAAAAGAGCAATTCCATTTCTGCCTTCTTGCAGGACAGAGGAAATATGCCTTCTCTAGCCTGATCTCCACCAGTCTTGGCAACTTTATTTATTTTATTTTATTTAGCGTATGGCAAATACATGGACTTATAGTGGTTTAAGTGTTAATGTCCAACCCACCCAGCTATTCAAGGACAGGCTGGTCTATGTTGAAAAGGTCAGATATTGGGCCGGTGTAAGTTCTTGATGGATATTCAGACAAAATGCAACTTTAAGATGTGTGGACTTCACAACTCCCAGAATCTCCCAGCCATAAGATCTGTGGACCCCAAGCCCAGGAATTCTCCAGCCAATACGCTGGCTGGAGATTTCTGAAAGCTGAAGTCCACACTTCTTAAAGTTGAGAAACACTCATCCCCACCTCTGGATCAGCGCCTCCAGGTTCAGACGGTGCCTTTTCCCCTGGTGTTCCAGGAAGCCTTTACGACCTGGCTCTGTTCACAGGGCTGGAGTTAATGTGGGTGTGAAGCCAGGCCCCTGGGGCATTGTTACTTTGCACGATGTGTACTGTTTGTTATTTTAGACCAAGCTCCCCGTTTATTTAAATTTCAATTGTTTCCACTCTTTTTGATGGATTTTGCAAGCAACGCAGTCTACTGGAGTGGGAGGCCAAATTCAATTGCATAAAATATATTAAATATTAAATCAACCTCTCTTTCGAGGGTCCAGAAAAGGATCCATGCAAGATATTAAGGTAATCAGAATTAACCTATCCGAGTTCAGTTTGGTAGATGCCAGGATTTTGAGCAATCTGAGTCTTGTTAAGTTTGGCGACCCCCCCTCAAGAATGCAGAGGGACAGGGAGAACTAGCAAAGAGCCTTGAAGGAAATGAGCCCCCATCAACAAAGATCTGAACAGTTTTAGACTGTGTGTTCCTCTCTTTGTTCCATCCAAATATTGCCTGCTCTTCTGAAAATCTTGTTTCTATTCTAGGCTTCATCAATAACCATGACATTTACGAAATTCTGGGAGCTGAAGTTTTTACACATTGGATGGAGAGTTCTCAGATTGCTAGAGATTGATCTAAGTTGGAAGCCATTGTGATAATGTGAAACGGGTCAAGGGAAGTGTTACCCACTCCAGCTATGCCTGGATTATCGGAAGCTACACGAGGTTTTCAAAGATGTTTAAGAGTTCTTCCGTCAACAGCCATGCCCAACCATAGCCATTTGGGAATTGCAAGGCCAACTAAAATGACCACAATCGGACACCTCTTTATATGTGCATTTCAACTCCCAAATTTCTCAACAATGTCATGGTAGCTGGAAAACTTGGGGACATCTTCCACTTATGGAAGGTACCCAGGCTTGAGAAAAGCAGAATAGAACAGAGTCGAGTCAGGTAGAACAGTTTATTTGGCCACGTGTGATTAGACACACAAGGAATTTGTCTCCAGTACAGAAGCATTCAGTGTACTTGCAAAACAGAGAAATAATAATACAACAACCAGTAGAAGTGGGTAATAAGGGATAATAAAAGGATAAATGATACTAGACAGAATTTAATAGTCACTGTATGTTGTCAACTGCAAGAATTAGGTGTCTAGTGCTGTACAGGGGGAAGGAGCTGAAACACTTTATGTCCAGGATGCAAGAGGTCTGCAAATATCTTCTCAGCCCCACTTCTGACCGGTGTAATATACAAGCCTTCTATGGAAGGCAGGGAGGGTTGCAATTTCTTTCTACAATGTTAGCTATCCATTGGAATCTGTACCTGTCCTGTTTGGTTGCTGTACCAAACCAGGTAGTTATAGAAGTGCAAGTGACCAATTTACGACGCCTGACAGCTGAAATCTCAGACACCGAGGAATCTTTCTCATTAACTTCTACTGAATGCTTTCAACTACACGCTGGAGACACAACCCAAGAGTGAGTGCATGCAAAGTGTGCTCCTCAACACTGCCCTTCAGAGAACAGACAGACAACCAATATACACCAGTCCATCAATCCCCTGACAGCTCCCTTTATCCCAATCCCATTTCTTTAAACCTTGAGCAGTCTTGGCACTGTGTAATTAAGGGGGTGCAAGCTGCTTAGTCCACAGTATCGCCCTACTGGATAATGATGGATGAGGTACATCCAGTGCAGGAGACAAAAGAAACTCAGCAGACAGAGCAAAGAGAAAAAGAGGTGGGAAGGGACATCAGAGGAGAGAGCAGAGTGACAGCTAGACCAGGGACGGCGGTTGGCAAGGAGACCTGGAACCAATCGTTCCCAAGCTTTTGAGAAGTCGATACGAATCCCTCTTCCTAAATGTAACCCTTATTCCACCACCAGATCCAGGAAAGTGACAAGAGAGAAAGCTGGACTTGCCCATGCAACTTCATTAAATGTTGGACATCAAAGTTGTTTTCTCCCCTTCATGCAAAGGGGGCATTTGGTTCATCTATCAAAGTCATCTGAGATGGCCTCAGGGGCCAGAAGGAACCATTTAGGTCAGTCTATGAAGTCTGGGAAGTTTCCCACAAACTGAATATTTTGTTGTTGTTCAGTCGCTACGTCACATCCAACTCTTCACAACCCTACGGATCATAGCATGCCAAGCCTCCTTATCCTTCACTATCTCCTGAAATTCGCCCAAATTCATGTTCATCGCATTGATGTCACCATCTAACCATGTTGTCCCCTTCTCCTTTTGCCTCCACTCTTTCCCAACATCAAGGTCTTTTCTAACGAGTCCTCTCTTCTTATTTAAACATGGCCAAAATATTTGAGCTTCAGCTTCAACATCTGTCCTTCCAAAGGGTTGGTTTCCTTTAGGATTGACCGATTTGATCTTCTCATGACGCTTCTCCAACAACTGGACATTAGCTCTCCTAATTTTCAGCAATCATAGCCCCGGGAAGGCCCATTGAGCGCAGCCTGCTCCTAGTTGTAGAAAGCCCCAATAAAGCCATTGTGATGGGTGGCTGTCCAGAATGGCTCTTGATCCAGGCAGAAATGATTTCTTGAAATTTTCCACCAAAATTGTAGGGCAGACAAGTCAGAAGGATAATCCTGCCCTCCCGCTTCTTTAAGAGAAGGAGAAATTCTTCAAGCAATTCTCATTTGACAATAGGGCTACTACTAGAAAAATCCTATGAAGGGTTTTGGAAGGCAGAGACAATTGGAGAGAAATTTCTTCAATGAAAGAGAGGAGATAGGGGGAGCAGGCAAGAGATATTAAGTACTTCCTAATGCAGCTGAAAATAAAAGATTCACACCTAACTCCTCAGCTGCCTTGTAACTAAATGAAGTGAGACAATCATGCTCACCCATAAATATTTCACTGAGGATCCCTTTTCCTTTGCCATTTCTTTTGAAAAAATGCTTTCATTTAATTGAATGTGAGTCAAAACCAAAAAAAAAAAAAATATTGTAGAATCTTTCTGCCCAACACGGCTTGTTTGATTGTTTAGCCATTCTTTCTGTCAAACAGATTTTCCTTCTGTTCAGCCAGATCCTCAGTTTCTAACACTCATGGTCAGAGGGACACTAACCTTATGATAGGCAGAGAGGAAGAACATGTCTCGGTCTCTGTTATAGCACATTTTGGAAGCATTTTCAAATCCAGATTCAGCCAGAACCTGCACTTTGCTTTCGACCCTCCCAACTGCTGACAGCATACATGTTTGCACAGAAAGCAGAGATGCCCAAACAGCCTCCTTCTTTGGCATTTGCCAGGCTCCCATATAAATATGCAAAGCACGTGCCACGCCATGTGTGCTAAGCACCTGCTGATAACAATTTATATTGTATTTGTTTACTTACTGAAGAAGTGGATTAGCCAGATTTCCATGGTATGATTGCAGCATTCCAATAATCAATCATTCAAACAACAGCAATAGCACTTAGACTTATATACCGCTTCACGATGCTTTATAGTCCTCTCTAAGCATTTATTTTTTTTACAGAGTCAGCACATTGCCCCCAACAATCTGGGTCCTCATTTTACTGACTTTGGAAGGATGGAAGGCTGCGTCAACCCTGAGCCGCTCAGAATCGAACTCCTGGAGTGAGCAGTGAGTTAGCCCTGCAGTACTGCGTTCTAACTGCTGCGCCACCACGGCTCATCTAACAAACCAATAAGTTATAACAAAGAAGATGCAATATGGAGGGATGGATCGATGTGTTGTGTTTGATGTATTTTGAACGATTGATTGTCAACTATAAATAAAAAATGAATTTTAGTTTTTTTCAAAAAGGGTAATTTTGGAATATGCATAACAGTAAGAAAAATATAATTGATAAAGACATGTTTATCTTTAAATATTACATTTGGTGTGGTACATCTTAATTAATAGGGGATATAGAAGTTTTGTTTTTATGTTATATCTATTAGTGTTTCAGAAATATCCTCTGGGTAACAACTATATTAACATAGTAATAAAGGAAGGAATGTTGTATTACGTGATTTATTTTGCTACAGGTAATCCCCAACTTACAGCTGTTGGTTTAGTGACCATTTGAAGTTACAACAGCACTGAAAAAGGTGACTTATAACCAGTCTTCTTATTTAAGAGGGTTGGAGCATCCTCACGGTCATGAGATCAAAATTTTGATGCCTGGCAACCAACATGTGTTTGATGATGACTGTACCATCCTGGGGTCATGGGATCTGCAGCCTTCTCTGCTAGCTTCTGACAAGCAAAGGCATTGGGGGAAGCTGGATTCATTTAATGACTGCATGGTTCACTTTAAAACTGGGGCAAAGAAGGTTGTAAGATGAGGAGTGACTCACTTAACGTCTGCCATGCTCAGCAATGGAAATTCTGATTCCAGTTGTGTTCATACATCGAATGCTATGTTTTTGTTAGTACATAAACTGTTTCAACTCCTTCCCTCAAAACAACACTATAGAGCACTGCACACCAGAACAACTAGACACAAAGACAGTTTTTTCCCAAATGCCATCACTCTGCTAAACAAACAATTCCCTCAACACTGTCCAACTATTTACAAACTCTGCACTACTATTACTGTTAATCTTCTCATCACTCCTTATCACCCATCCCCTCCCACTTGTGACTGCATGGCTGTAACTTTGTCACTTGTGTACTTACTATTTATATTGACTGTTTCCTAGTATGATTTGATTGATTATTGTACCCTATGACTATCATTAAGTGTCGTACCTGATGATTCTTGACTCTTGACGAATGTATCTTTTCCTTTATGGACACTGAGAGCATTTGCACCAAGACAAATTCCTTGTGTCTCCAATCACACTTGGCCAATAAAGAATTCTATTCTATTCTATTCTATTCTATTCTATTCTATTCTATTCTATTCTATTCTATTCTATTCTATTCTATTCTATTCTACATGGTTGTATTTGTTTACTTCGCTCTGTTATAGTTCTTTTAAGCTTGGCTAATCATTGACTGAATAAATATAATGGAGTGTGCAATTAGTGTCAAGCTCACAGATTTCTTCCTGGATCAATAGGGGTTCTGTTAAGAGCCCACCTCACCCCACCGCATGTGATACAGGAAGCTGTGTTTACAGTTATGCTGAATTATTTCTGTTGACTTGATGAGGCCTAAGCAGATCAGGCTGTTTTCATCTTCCTATCTCTCAGTATAGACTGGGGGCCGGGGAGCAGGGGGGGTGGAGAGATCTCCAAACATGTGGAGATGAGTAATCAGTTCTAGCCCTTTTCCATTTCCACAGTGGATCAGCTGAAATAGATGGTTCAATGAACAACAACAGGCAGATATTGGATCTAGGATTCATTTATCTCTTGGCACCCGCCCCTGTCTTGAGTTTAAAGGGGAGGGGAACCTTTCTGGCTAGCGCTGGAGCTTTCTCTTGGAGAAAAACACCAGCTCTGGAAAGCCCCCTGACTCCCAATCTGGCAAACGTTTTCCAAGATCACAAGATAGCTCCCCCCCCCCCGCCTTGGTCCTTCCCAAAGTTTGCATGCAGGGAAGGAGAGCCAGAGAGGAGGCAGGATGCTCACTGTGCACCCTCTCCCTCTTTGGCTATGTGCAAGCATGCATAAACACCCAAGCGGCGCACAAGCGGCGCGCCACAAAGGTTAAAGCCAGGAAGATGGGAGAGGCCCCAAGGGAAAACGGGTGGAGCAGGGCGGCAGGAGATAACACTGCCTGTTGCAGCGCTTCAGAGCATTTCTGGGAAGGCCCGATGGACTGGTGTGGGCAGAAGGTGGTGAGGAAAGAAGGAGGATAAAAGGTAATGGATTAAAAGCTTTTGGCTTGATAAAACCGGCTTAACACACTGGATTATCTCTAGAACAATAAGCTTTGCCAAAAAGACTGGATTAGCTGTATAAGGCACGATTAATTAAAACCATTTTTCAAACAGAAACATCCTGAGAGCGAAGTAATTTAGACCAGGGGTCTCCAACCTGGGCAACTTTTAAGACTTGTGAATTTCAACTCCCAGAGTTCCTCAGCCAGTTGCCAAAGGTTGGAGACCCCCTGATTTAGATCTACATTCAGGCTTTGATCAGGAGAAGAAAATAAAAAAAAACCAAGTCCAAAGCCTGAAGGAGAAACGAAACGGTTCTTGTCTGGTCCATACCTCTCACCCAGGGTTTCTTAGATTCAGCAGCTTTTAAGAGGTGATGGCTGGGGAATTCTGGGAGTTGAAGTCCACACCTCTTCAAAAGCGCTAAGCTTGAGAAACACTGCTTAGGGTACCAGATTGCACATCTCTGCCACAGATTACTTGCATTATCTCAAAAAGCAAAACTGGAATTGCAGAAGGAAAGAAGAGGATGTAGGAATTTCCCAGTTTCCCAGTTTGGCGCCCGCAGATCTTGTGTTCCCCATGACGGATGGGGAATTCTTGGTGTTGAAGTCCACACCTCTTAAAGTTGGTGAGGTTGAAAGACCCTGGGCTAACCTTAAGCAAAAAAGTCTCTCCTGAGATGGCCAGGGAATTTATTTATTTATTTGTTTGTTTGTTTGTTTGTTTGTTTGATTATTTATTTGATTTATATTGCCACCTATTCGCCCATGGTGACTCAAGGCGGCTTACACAATGTAAAATCATATTTAAAACAAAAATAAAAAATAAAAGCAATAAGAACTAACAAAAAGAATCAAATAAATTAGTAAAGTACAATAGAACATAATTTGGGAAGAAAAAAAAAGCCAAAAACCAACTCCCACCTCCACACCCTGACGACAGTGGGTCACACTAGCCATCTGATGGGTTCCATCCCTCTCTGGGTTCCCCAGGCCTGCTGGCAAAACCAGGTTCTTCGGTGCCTTCCCGGAAGAGTATTAGAGAGGGGGCCATTCTAATCTCTGGGGGAATGATGTTCCAGAGAGATGGAGCCACCACAGAGAAGGCCCTTCTTCTAGGTCCCACCAGGTGTATCTCCCTCAGGGGTGGGACCCGTAGCAGTCCCTGTCTCCTCGCTCTAATGGGTCGGGTAGATGTCACTGGCAAAGAAATGTTTCCTCAGATAACCTGGTCCCAAGCCATGAAGGGCTTTAAAGGTGATAACCAGCACCTTGAATTGCACCCGGAAGCAAATCAGTAGCCAATGCAGCTCCTGCAGGAGAGGTGATACATGTGCACACCGGGGTCTGCATGAAACCATGCGGGCCGCTGCATTTTGCACCAACTGGAGCTTCCGGATGCTCTTCAAGGGCAGCCCCATGTAGAGTGTGTTGCAATAATCAAGACGGGAAGTGACCAGGGCATGAGTGACTGTGAGTAGAGACCACTGATTCAGGAAAGGGCATAACTGGTGCACAACCCGCAGTTGCGCAAAGGCCCTCCTGGCCACGACTGCCACCTGCTCTTCAAACAGGAGTTGTGAGTCCAGGAAAACCCCTAGATTACGCACAGGGTCTATTTGGGTTAGTGCCACCCCATCCAAGACTAAAGGTGGTAATTCTCCCTGAACCAATGAACCCCAGACCCAGAGCCACTCGGTCTTGCAAGGGTTTAGTTTCAACGTGTTGCTCCCCATCCAGCCCCTAACAGCCTCCAGGCATTGCAAGAGGGAGGACACAGCAACACTTAACTCACCACATGCCGAGACATACAGCTGAGTATCATCTGCATATTGGTGATACCTCAGTCCATGGTGACGGATGATCTCACCCAGCGGCTTCATATAAATGTTGAACAGGAGCAGAGAGAGTACTGAGCCCTGCGGAACCCCCGTAAAGAGTGGGTGAGGGCTGGATCTCTCCCCTCCCATCAACACTGAGAGCGGCCGCAGAGGAAGTGAACCAAGAGAGCACAAGGCTTCCCACCACCATCCCCTGAAGCCATCCCAGGAGAATCTCATGGTCAATGGTATCAAAAGCTGCCGAGAGGTCAAGTAGAGCAAGGATGGATGCATTACCCCCATCCCGCTCCTGCCAGAGATCATCCAAAAGTGCAACCAATGCTGTTTCTGTCCCAAATCCAGGCCTGAATCCTGACTGGTAGGGGTTGAGATAATCCGTTTCATCCAGAAACCTCTGGAGCTGCTGCGTGACCACCTTCTCAATAACCTTCCCCAAAAAGGGAAGATTGGAGACAGGTCGGAAATTATCCAACTGGGTGGAGTCCAGCGATGGCTTCTTAAGAAGAGGGCAGACCACAGCCTCCTTAAAGTGCTGGGGCACCGTCCCCTCCTGTAGAGAAACATTAATCACTAATTCCTACTGGAAGGTCCCCAATTCAACGCCTACTGTGCCTATTTCAAAATGGGTCAGATAGTGAAGCTATTGTGCAGGTACACCTTTGCCTGAATCTTTGGGAGGTTACTCCTAGCCTCAGTGGGGTGTCTACAGGATAGGATGAAATAGTCAAATTAGCAGCCACAAGGGTGCACATAAAAAATATTATAGGTAGTCCTCAATTGATCAACACTTCCATTACTAAGCAAAACAGTTGTTAAGTGAATTACACCCAATTTTACAACCTTTCTGCCACAGTCATTGAGTGAATAAGTGGTTGTTAAGCAAATCCAACTTCTCCCATCGACTTTGCTCATTGAAAGCCTCCAGGGAAGGTCCAAAATGATGATCATGTGATCCCTTCAGTGGTCATACCTGCGAGGACCTGTCATAAATTTTAGTAGCATCGAAAGTTTGAACAACCATTAAACAAATGGTCATAAGTCAAGGACCACTTGGATCATACTATAAACTGTACACAGACTTCCATTCAGAATGCCAAGGACTGCTTTCATCTGTCAAGACCCCAACAAAGATTCTGCGCATTATTATAAGCAGCTTTACTACCGCATTAGCTTTTTTAAAAAAACTGACAGTCACACTTAGAATTTCATCCTTAAAAACAATAGAGGGTGGTTCATTTGAATATTAAACAAATGGGAATAAATCATCCACAGCAGTGGTTCTTAACAAGCACACCGCAACACATGGGCATGCAGCGTGCTTCTTTCCTGTGCACCAAGAGTTTTGTAACATGTTTTTCCCCTTCATTTTTGTATTATGCATATTCTGAATTATCCATACATTCAATTAAGTGCATACATGTTAAAACATTGAATAACTTCCCTTCAAATCAGGTCTCATACGTCTTAAATATGTGTATACAATAAAGAATTTTGTGGTGTGCCACAGGAATGTGGCTATATTCAATATTGTGCTGCAGATTCAAAAAGCTTCACAACCACGGATCTGCAGGTTCAAATCCCTCTGGGAATTCACAGGTGGTTAAAGACAGTAGAAGAAGTGTCTTCACCCAAAACTCAACATCTCGTGATGAGTGAATGCAACAAAGAGGAAATTGTGGGTGTATCAGAATTAGGCAGGGACTTAATCCCTGAAGCTCCCGTTCTGGGCTTATTTCAACACGGATGAATCATGAGTAGCCTCCTGCACACTTACAGCATTAACTTCTACCCGGGTGGGGCATTGTTTCGGATTACTTAGGAGTGAATGCTTTAGCAATTACTTGTTTAAAGCAGCACCTCCATCTACAAGAATAGGCTCCAAGCACATTTTCTCCATCTTGGCAACCTGAAGATGGGTGGACTTCAACGCCTGGAATTCCCGAGCCAGCATCCAAAGTGAGGGACTGTCTCTAGTTCAGTGATGGCTAACCTATGACACGCGTGCCACTTGTGACACGCCGAGGCACTTTGACTGACATGCCTGTTGGTGTGGGGAAAACCTGCACATTTAGAGGCTGCCTGTGCTCTGCTCCAATCCCTGCTCCCTGCTTGTTGCGTGGAGGCGTGGTGTCACCGCTGCCGCAAGATCTTTGCAGCAGAGAACCAGTTTTAACCGCCATAAACTGAGGTTTCTCAGTTTCATTACCTCAGGAACGCTACAGGAGGAAAGGAGATCCATGAGGTTCACAGCCCTGTAAGGTGGCCTTCCGATCCCCACATCCTGCACCTGCAGCCCTGAGACCAGGCAGACGAGTTTCACAGCCCTGTGTGATCACCCCAGCCCAGTCCGTCGTAAACCAAATTATTGATATTTCTTGAAGTGACACACCACCCGAGGAAGGCTACACTTTTTCCCGATTTTCGACACACCAAGCTGAAAAGGTTAGCCATCACTGCTCTAGTTCGTCCTTCACAGCCATTGGGGTTCATCTCTCACAATCCTAGCCAGCAGTAACTCCCTAGCTGAATTTACAAGCCCAAGAATGAAGACAAAGTCAGAGAAGGACCGTAACACTACAGTAATTGCATCCAGAAGTGGAGAAATCATAGGGTCCTTTTACTACAGAGATGGTTGAGAACTTTGAATCTTTTCCCAACTAGATGTTCTAGGACTGAATTCAGTTCAGGAAGAATCTGTGTCTTCAGTTTAAACCAGGGATGTCAAACAAGAAGCCCACGGGCTGGATCCAGCCCACGATGTGATCAGATCCCTAAGGCTGTCTTGGAAAATGAGAAGGGCTGGCCTACGTCGCTTCAGCCCAGTCTGCCCAATGCAAAGAGGAAACATCGGGCCAGCGTGGCTTCGGCTCGGTCTACCCAATGCGAAGAGGAAACATGCCAGCAGTTTGGGGAGTGGCGTCACCCTGGCCACGCCCACCCAGTTGGCTACACTCATCCAGCCCCCCTAAGGTCAATCACAGCCCTGATGCGCCCCTCAATGAAATTAAGTTTGACACCCCTGGTTTAAACCCAATCTCCATATAAAAATTCTAAGGCCTTACACAGGCATCGTTTGAGCCTCTGTGAAAAGCAGTTTTTCCAAAACTCATGCTGGATGATGCAGCAGCTGTTAGGTATGATTGAAGAAGGGATTGTTCTAGTATTAACATCCACGGTCATCCAATCCACCCCCCACCCCCTGCCGCCAAATCATTGCAGAATGCAGCTGCAGCATCTCTGACCCTTGTGCTTAGATCAAGGCAAGAACCGAGTGGAGCCATATAGCTAATCCTCAATTTATGACCACCACTGTGCCTGACATCAGGCGTCTGAATTTTGATCATGTGACCATGGAGATGCTGCAATGGCCCCAAGTGTGAAAAACGGTCAAATGTCAAATTTTTCTATGCCGCTGTAGCTTTGAATGGTCCCTAAATGAACAATTGTAAGTCAAGGACTATCTCTATACTCTTTTGTGGGCTCTGACATGTTCTACTGACGTGGTCCCATAAGGCAGCGTTTCTCAACTTTGACCACTTGAGAACCTGTGGACTTCAACTCCCAGAATTCCCCAGCCGTAAGACATTCCTGTTCACAGCAGATGCACGGCTGGTTCATTTTCAACTTTTCAGCTGCTCACTTGCAGATTCGGAAACCAAAGGAAGCTTTTGGCCAACAACAGGTGGCCGGTTAAGATGGAGGCGTTAGAAAGGGAGGCTGCAGCCAACTTAAGGGAATCCCAAGATTTCCAGAAAGGGGAGATGGGTGAAGAGACACAAAACTCCAGAGAGGAAAAAGTGGAAGAGAATAGTCTGGCATTCCACAGTGCCGTATTTTATTGCAATTCCTACTTCATGGAACAGAATGCGTTGCCCATTTATTTCTTGGCTCTGTGTCTCCTGCCTATTCTAAAATTAGCACCTGGTTCTTCTATTACAAGGACTATCACCCATTTTCTGCAAGATTCCAGAAATACTGACATTTGTGGCTAGCAGTTATGCAGGAATAGATTACATACAGGTAGTCCTCGACTTATAACTGTAAAGTGGATCACTATGAGACCTGACCCGTTTTCACAACAGTAGATTGGAAAGGCATGAATTGGAAAATAACGGATGAAATTTGAATATGAAATATATACCATTTTCCCAAAAATACAACCTACCCTGAAAGTAAATCCTAGCTTGATTTTTACACATGCGCCCAATATAAACCCTACCCCCCAAATAAGCCCTAATTAAGATTCTGTCCACTCCAGAGTGGACAGGTTAAAAATTAAGCTAGGGTGGGGATGGAAGCTGCCCTACTACTTACCTTTGGACAGTTGTAGCCAGGCCTCGCATATCCTGACACCTGCCTTGCCGGCCCACTTCTTCTGCAGCCAGCAAGGCTTTCCTGAAGGCCCCTATAGCTGAAAACAAAGCTCTGGATCGATCCAGAGCTCTGTTATCAGCTGCAGAGGCCTTCAGGGAAGCCTTGCCAGCCACAGAAGAAGTTCCTGAAGGCCTCTGACAGCAAAAAGGAGGTCGGGGGCAACACGTGCAAGTGAGGTTAGTCAGTGGATGACATCCCCCCAAAATAAGACCTGGTGCCTTTTTTTGGTGGCAAAAAAATATATAAGACAGGGTCTTATTTTTGGGGAAACAACGGTATTTCATCTAATTCTGGCGTGCCAGTCATTTCATCTTTCGGTTAGAACTGTTTCCACCCTAACAGGTCATCCGAAGAACGGGAAACTAGAAAACCCAATTCTGCGCTAGCTTTCTCCTCCTCCCTCCTGACTGTTTTTCCTTGTGTTTGGGAGCAGCTTTCTGTTGATATTTTTAAGCTGCTACAGAAAAACCTTTTGGCTTTAGGGAAGGATGAAATGCATCTGCTTTAAAATAATAAAAGAAAAACCTGTTTCTATTGCTTAGCTAGCTGTTCTGGTAGACAGTCATCTTCAAGACCTCTGCTCCTCTTGGTTTTTTTTTTTAATCTTTAAAATGGACTTTGTCTGGACACTACATCCTGACTTTTCATATGACTGTGGGAGAGCAAATAAGTATAGCTGCGACACCAAGAAACTCAGGAAACTTCCTCTGTCCGTAAATGCAAGAATTATTCAGAATTAAGAGCAGGAGAGGATGAAGTTATTAACCTGATGCTTGTCCTAAAAGTCTTTCTGCTTTTTGCTTTGTTTGCACAGAACCAGCACAAATGCACAAATACAAATGCAATGGCACCTTGCTGCCACTGCTTGCACACACCCCTTTACCAAATAGTTGCTAAATGAACTCATTTTTAGGATCAGCATAATATCCCAAACCAGGCATGAATCCAGCAGGGGAGCCACACCCAAACCCTCTCCCACCCCTCGTTTGAACGATGGAAACCACAATGCACCCAGCAATGCTATACCTGTAGAAAAGGGTTTGCACAGAGACGCCACAACATTGCTTGTGTCAGCCTGACCCACACGCCCTTGCAAGATGTTACTGTAAGCAGGCCAGGTTAACATGAGATGGCGAGCCATCCCAAAAAACAACTATTCCACTTTAAGATTAACCAGGTTTAGCAGACAATGCAAACAGAACCGGTTCAGAATGCTCCTGTGGGGGGAAACAAGAGTCAGAGCAAAACCTAATGCAGGGGAAACCTTGCTTTGATCTTGTCCACGTGGTATGGACACAAACACACAATTTAACAAGCATCTGCTAAGCTTTGGGTATTAATACATCCAGACAGAAGAGAAGAAGTGAGTGAAGCTCACTGCCCCTTCCAATCGGCTCTCCCTATAATTAGAGCCAAGACTATGGGAGATTTAAACAACAACAAAAAAATCCCAAAATTGAAAGAGTCAGCAACAGCTACAGCTCTCTCATTGGCTATCCCCGATTGGGAAGGTGGCCAGCTTTCTGGGTTCCTGGTGCCTTTTCCTGTCTGCTCCGCCCCTTTCCCAATTACAGGGCAAGACAGGCAGCGGCCAAAGAGACGGGGACTTAAGTGCTGGTTTGGCCAAACCGCAGCACTGCCATGCTGTCCATAAAATGCTGCTGGCAGCGCAAAGACAGGGTAGTTGGAAAGGGCATTTGCTGGCAGAGTATGAGATGGAGCAGCAGAAACAGCCGCCGCCCAAGAAGATGCTGGCCATCGCATTAATCCCACTGTCTCCTTTTCGCCTGCTTTGCTCCGTGGATGTTGGATACACAGCGCTAAGTGTTTCTAAGCATACTGGAAGGTGACGGGCTCGGAAGCCAGAGACAGGCCCTCAGTGCATTCTTGAGTCAACTTCATAGGGAAAACAGGCCTTCCAAAGTGGGTCACCAGGAGCCTCTTGTTAACCACAGCCATTGTGTCTCGCTCATTCGCAACTCCATCCTCTTTTTCTCTCTCTTATATAACTTTTATTGCAGAACTTTTTTAAAAAAGAAGAAGAAAAACAATTCCAATTTTGAAGGAAAAAAATAAGAAAAGGAAGAAAAAGTGCAAAGGAAGGAAAAGGAAAGGAGAAGGGAAGAAGGAAGGAAAAATAAAAGATTGAGAAGGGAAAGAAAAGCTAAAGAAGCAATTTCTGATTTTTCTAAACAGCAGTTGCAAGAATAATTTATACTTTACCCTTTCTAAGGTTACAACTTAACTTCCTTCTTTCCATTTCCTACTTTTTCTAGTCATCAGACCCATAGGAATCACAAGTTCATTTTTTTTTCTTATTTCAGCAAAAAGTCCATAAATAGTTTCAAGTCACTAATAAATGTAGTTATTGTCCTTTCTCTAATCAAATCAACTTCATCACCCTGGCTAATTCTGTCCTCTTCACCAGCCAGGTATTTGAGACTCCTTCCACTCACATACATGTAATAATCCATTCTCTCCTAACCAGGAGAAGTAGAAGGTAAGAACCTTGGCTCCCCCACCTCTTCAAAACAAAACGTAGGAACGGGCCCATCCATCCCAAAGCCACAGCAGAAAAGCCTGACATCACATTTGGATGGGGCCACCGCCAAAAGGGCAGCCATACCATCCTCCTGCCCTTTGGCAGGTGGAGATGTGCAAAGAAGAACATAAGAACCTTAAAATGTTCACTTAGAGTCTCCCAGAGAGACAACAGCTGCAGCTCAGTGGTGGAAGACCTGCTTTGCTGGTTCCAAAAAGGCAGAGTTAGGGAACACCTTAACCTCAAAATATGGAGAATTACAGTCACCGTGGGAAAAGCCTCACCAAAAGCAGCTGTCTGCAGCAACGTTGTGGCCATTGCTCCAACCGTTGATGTTCTCCTAGCTTCCATGGCCCAGAATGGGACTTAAGTTTTGCTCCTTGGAAGAGGAGGAAGAAGATAACAACAAAGAGGCCAAGAAGGAGAAATATGTTGCATTCCTGCAGAGTTCACCAACAATGCCCCCCCCCTTCCTGATAATCTCTTCCTAATTTTGTTTGGGTGCCATGTGGGGACAGACAAGGACTGAAGGGCACTTAGGTGAACTGTGGAAGCCTTCCAGGAGTTGCAGGTGACAGAAATGCATTCTTACAATGCCTAATAACTTTACAGGTTGAGACAGGAAGCAGGAAAGGTGAACCTCCGCTTTGCATTCTTCTGCATTAAGGCTGCCCCAACAGGATGACCAATGTCCCTAGCCTAGGCTTGTATACAATAATTAACCTACAGGAAGTTGGGTTTGGAGCTCTGAGCTTCATAGGACATCTGTCTGAAGAGGCCAGACGGGGCAGGGAAGGACTCCTGGGAAGGCAGGAAAGAAGCAGGAAATGCCAAGTGGGGAGAGGGCAGCCTAAGCATGGGACAAGCAAGAGGAAATAGGCTTGTCTGCTTTTCCTCCAGGATGGGAACAGGTCCAAGGAAGGCCGTCAAAGCATTATTTCTAAGATTCAGGAAGCACCTTCCTGGTTCTTCTTTTCAACAATGTCTAGGAGCTACGTCAGCAAACCTCATTCCAGGCCAGATGTTGGAATGCCAAAAAGGCATTTCAGTCGATGAATTTGCAGTGCTGCCTTAATCGGAGTTTTAAAATACAGACTAGACTGCCTTATCTGTATTATCACCTTCCAAAACCAAAAATGAGATAGTGCTATGTTTGTTTAAGGCCACATGACCTTGAAGCCTGTTGGTTATGGAGCAAAACAGGCCCAACGGAAAAATATACCCTGCAGGGGTTACTGCATGGTTTGGTCAAATAAGTCAAAATGGGGGCTACAAACAATGCCATCAAAGTTTAGTGTGTGTTTCATGTGCCGCATATCCCACCCCCTGGGTGAGATGAGGGGTCCTAAGGCAATCCGAAGAATTTATCCATAATGTTTTACCTGCAACAGCTCATTCTCATAGCCGATGATCGGCTGAATATCTGTGAGAAATTAGGCTGCATGTTTGAGCAGGCCCTTTCAACTTCACAGGTAACAAAAGAGGCACAAACTCGTACTTTTTAATCTCAGATTAATTTACCTGAAATAACAGCAACTTTCTAGTTCAAATTTCGAAGTATTATATGAATATGTTTTGGGGAAAATAAAGCCTAGGATAACTGGAGTACAGAAAACTCTGTTATTCTTAGAAATTCATCTAAATGCTTTTTCTACAAGGATGGAATTTCATTTTTACTCTAAAGTTTAGGCCAAGTTTTTTCAATACAGCTCAAGAAATATCTGCTGCTTTCTCTCTGCTGAATGATGTAAACTTTTTAAACCCTAAGGAACTATGATTAAGCGTCTGCTTTGGATAAAAGCAACAGGTTCTCTCCATCTCCCACTGATTTGGGTTTACAACAAGAAGATGTCATTCCCAATCTCTTTAAATATAAATTGCAAGCTAGTGAAACAATGGCTGGGTTTAATATTATCTGTAGTTATTCTGTAATTTCTATATTTTTAGTTTACTACAATGTACAGACCTTTTCATTGTGTCTTACTCCAATGTCTGTCCATCATCCATCTATGTGTCTGTCTGTCTGTCTGTATCTATCTCCATCCATATCTCTCTGTCTATCCATATCTATCTATCTATCCATCTATTCATCCATCTCTATCCATGTCTGCCTGCCTGCCTACCTATCTACCTATTATCTGCTTGCCTGCCTGCCTCTATCTATCCCCATCCATATCTGTCTGTCTATCCAAATCTATCTATCTATCTATCTATCTATCTATCTATCTATCTATCTATCTATCTATCTATCTATCTCTATCTACCTACCTACCTACCTATCTAATCTATCCATTCTATCTGTCTACTATCTATCTATCTATCTATCTATCTATCTATCTATCTATCTATCTATCTCTATCTACCTACCTACCTACCTACCGTGTTTCTCCAACAATACGGCCTCCACCAATAGGAAGACCCAGCATGTTTTCTAGGCATAAAATCAAATTAAGCCCCTCCCCCAAATTTAGGCCTAGTTTAAAACATGCAAAATAGGGAAGGGTGGGGGACTTGCCATTTGGAGTGCCGTTGGAGCTACCACCGCCATTTGGAGTGCCCTTGGAGCTGCTGCCGCCGTTTGGAGCTGCCTCTGCCGTTTGGAGCCGCCGCCGCCATTTGGAGCTGCCTCTGCCGTTTGGAGCCGCCGCCGCCATTTGGAGCCGCCGCCGCCGTTTGGAGCTGCCTCTGCCGTTTGGAGCTGCTGCCGCCGTTTGGAGCCGCCCGCCGCCGTTTGAAGCTGCCGCTTCCGCGTTTGAGCACTACCGCTGTTTGGAGCACCACCGCCACTCCAAACACGGCGGCAGCTCAAACACGGAAGCAGCAGCTCCAAACGTGACGGCGGCACTCCAAACGGCGCCGGCGGCTCCAACGGCAGAGGCAGCTCCAAACACGGAAGCGGAGCCACCGCCGCCATTTGGAGCTGCCGCCGCTGTTTGGAGTACCATTGAGCTGCCTCTGCCGTTTGGAGCGGCCTCTGCCGTTTGAGCTGCCGCTTCCGCGTTTGGAGCACTACCGCTGTTTGGAGCACCACCGCCACTCCAAACACGGCGGCAGCTCCAAACGCGAAGTGGCAGCTCCAACGACGGCGGCAACTCCAACGGCGGCGGTGGCTCCGCTTCCGTGTTTGGAGCTGCCTCTGCCGTTTGGAGCCGCCAGCGCCGTTTGGAGTGCCGCCGTCACGTTTGGAGCTGCTGCTTCCGTGTTTGGAGCTGCCGCCGTGTTTGGAGTGGCGGTGGTGCTCCAAACAGCGATAGTGCTCAACGCGAAGCGGCAGCTTCAAACGGCGGCGGTGGCTCCAACGGCGGCAGCAGCTCCAACGGCAGAGGCAGCTCCAAACGGCAGAGGCAGCTCCAATGGTACTCCAAACAGCGGCGGCAGCTCCAAATGGCGGCGGTGGCTCCGCTTCCGTGTTTGGAGCTGCCTCTGCCGTTTGGAGCCGTCGCCGCCGTTGGAGTGCCGCCGTCACGTTTGGAGCTGCCGCCCGTGTTTGGAGTGGCGGTGGTGCTTCAAACAGCGGTAGTGCTCCAAACGCGAAGCGGCAGCTTCAACGGCGGCGGCGGCTCCAAACGGCAGAGGCAGCTCCAAGCGGCGGCAGCAGCTCCAACGGCACTCCAAACGGCAGTGGAATGGGCAGAAGGGAAAGCAACAGAGGCAGGTGCCAAGGTCTTGGGTCTGCAGCAAGGTGTTTGGTGGGAGTAGGGAGCTCTCTGCGCTTCGCCATGATCGCCCCTTAGGAGCAGCTGGTGGTGAGGCTGCCGCGGGGGCTCTAGATGAGGATGAAAGGGGAAATTAATTACCCCGAAAAGACGGCCTAGCCGTTTTTCGGCAAAAAAATAAGGCCGGCCTTATTATGTGAGAAACACGGTACCTATCTAATCTATCCATTCTATCTGTCTACTATCTATCTATCTATCTATCTATCTATCTATCTATCTATCTATCTATCTATCTCTATCTACCTACCTACCTATCTAATCTATCCATTCTATCTGTCTACTATCTATCTATCTATCTATCTATCATCTATCTATCTATCTCTATCTACCTACCTACCTACCTATCTAATCTATCCATTCTATCTGTCTACTATCTATCTATCTATCTATCTATCT
The DNA here is from genome assembly GCF_049901735.1 of Notechis scutatus. NCBI lineage: Eukaryota > Metazoa > Chordata > Lepidosauria > Squamata > Elapidae > Notechis > Notechis scutatus. Next base: position 7,867,929 of record NC_142016.1, read on the forward strand.
ATCTATCTACCTACCTACCTACCTATCTATCATCTATTTATCTCACATTCCTACACTGCACATCTCACAGTTGAAATCCACATATCTTAGAATTGTCACAGTTAAGAAAAAAAACTATCAGCTATGGAAGGAGCAAGACAGTCTGTGTACAGACCTATGTTTGATCAAGGCTTTGCAAATATTTGTTGAGGTTGCCGGGGTAAATGGAGGAGGATGGCTGCAGTGCTGTAGCTCAGCCACAGAACTGTCCTGAAATTTGCAACTCCTGAGAGAATGGGGTGACCCTTCTCCAAAATATAGTGGGGGGCACTGGAACAACCGGTGCCATTTTCCAGTCTGGGGAAGAACCCCCTCACTAGGAAACTGGATTCTGGAAATGTTCAGGAAACAAGTGAGATTTATACTAAAGGCAGTCCTCAACATATGACTGTAATAGAGCTTGCCCTTTTGTGACTATAAATTGTGATGGTTGTAAAGGGGACTACCCAGGTGACTGACCCAATTTTACCACCTTTTGGGGGGCAGTCATTAAACAAATCAATTGTTTGCTATGAAGTGGTTTGGTTGAAAACCAGAAGCAAATGCCAATTTTCAGCAAAAACATCTTAAAACATTGTCACATGAACACAGGACACAACATTAATGCCGGCCAGTTGCTGAGCACCCAAAATGCGATCACATAACTGTGGCATGCAGATGTTGGAAGTGTGAATCCAGGTCATAAGTAGCTTTTTCAGGGTCCGTCCTAACTTCAATTAGTTGTAAGTGAAGGACTAGCTGTAGAGGACATGATACTTGCTAAGTTTGCAAGGAACCTAATTATACGTGGTTTCTGAACACAACCAATGGCAGGGAAAGTCAACCATGTGCAAACCTCCACATAGTGTGCTACAAGTCTCATCAATATGAGGACTGATGGAAGAATGTGGAGGTGCGAGTTTGCAGAAACCTTGGTTAGTGTGTCTTCTAGAGGCTGGAAGGGTTTCTTTCACAATGTACTTGGAGATGCCAAAGTTGAACTCAAGTTTCTTCTTGGAATGATGTGTTGCAGCCTCTCAGCCAACATCTTCCCACATTTTGGAATTTCTCTTCAGCAGTTCCCACCTCTAATCAAAGGGCTCCCCCATCTCAACCTGCTCAGGGCCACCTCCAAATCTGATTCATCTCTTCAAGTACCCCCTGCTCGGTTGCCCTGATCCCATCCCATCCCACCTCCTCGAGTCTTGATGCTGATGTTGGCTTCTCCATCCGTGGGGAGAAGCCAACAAGAGAGGAAGGCCATGCTTCCTAAACAAGGAAAACTCAAGATTAATCAATAAAGGAGAACATTTGTAGCTCAGGGTTGAAATGAGGAGTCCTTGGTGATCTCTGAGCTTGCTTATTTTCATTCATCATGAAACGTCTGCAGGAAAACAAGCACCAAGGACCTCAAGATTAATCAACTAGCAAGCAAATCAGTAAGTCAGCCAGCACAGAGCTTTGATTACTCAACCATGAAACTAACTCAACCAAAGCTGCCTCTGGATCCTTTCCTGGGTATCTGCAAGCCACATTTGGAACCACCAGCTTCTCTGCAATGCTGCACCAGAGCCAGCCAAAGGGAGAATCTGGCCCTGTTTGTCTTCTGTTCCACGCAACCACGCAAGGAGCAGCAAAGCTGACGCTGAAGCCACATCTTTTGGGCAGAGCTGCTGCGTGGAGCTCCCAAACCACATGCAGAGTCAGTCCAGGGCTTAGGCAAACTGTAATTATGCTGGGGGGTGGAGAGGCCAGTTTTGCAAATAAGGGGAAGGCAGGGGACCCCCTAATGCAGAGACCTTTCCCTTTGCTTCAGGTGGTGGGAAGGAGGGAGTTTTTTGTGACCAGACATTTAAAAAAAAACAAAAAACACCAAAGAAGCTTTTCCGATGCAGCCTAGCACTGGAGAAGACAGAGCAAACATAGTTTTCTTTGATTATTGAGGAGTTAAGGAAACCAATTGCTGCTTCGAGCTCAGATAGATAGAAATTCATTTGGCCTGTGGTTTTTGCAAAGGGGAGGGGTGGGGGAATGGCCCTATGAGGAAGATTGGGGCTTAGAGGCCAAAGCCCAAACTCTGTGCTTTCTGCTGAAAATAGGAATTTTCTCACTTCCAGCAGACTTTCTGCAGTGCAAATCTCGGAGGGGCATAAAGTAGTCCTGGGAGTCCAAACAGAGCAGTCCACCTCCCTTTCAAACCCTCCAAGGCCACTTTATCTGGCCAGGCTCTTTGTCCACCTCCTCTTAAAGAGAAGCCATGGGTAAACAGGGGAGATGCTGAGACTTGGACCTTCTATAAAACTTTGCAAATTTTGCAGGCACCGCAGCATTTGAACCAAATGCTTGGCCTGGTTACTAAATTACATTATTTCCTGGATTCACACCATCCATAAACTAACTAAAGAAATAGCCTGGGAACTCAGTCACCACGTCTAAATGGTCTACAGCGGTGTTTTTCAAACTCTGGCAAGCCCTGCTGACTGGGGAATTCTGGGAGTTGAAGTCCACACATCTGAAAGTTGCGAAAACACTGGTCTATGGCCTCCCTATTGGAAAAGGATTATACTTTTGAGGACAGAGCAGAAATTCTTTGTCAGGAAAGTTCCCAGCTGTGATAGTCAACATCACTAGATTGGCCTGGAAATAAACAGAAGAAAACCTTCGACCTCATACAATGATGGGGTACATAGAGTGTTACTGACATATCCCCATTTTAATAGTGGAGGTCAGTTTCATGGTATCGTTTTTTTTATGAGTTGGAAGGATTTCTAAAACCATCTAATGTTAGCCTTAACCAGTAGACCGGACAGGTAACATGTTCAGATGATAATTCTACTTTATTGTAAGGCTACATTTACAAAATCTTGCAGGTTTGAAAGTACAAATCTTCTAGTGTCTCCTTTAGAGCCAGAGGAACTAGGGAGAATCACTTCTGTACCTCTTCCTCCACCCATTATGTAGCTAACGGTTACACCTCATCTGACCATTCCCTAGGCAGCATTTCTTTGTCCCAATCTCCTAAAGCAGTGATCCCCAACCTTTTTTATGCCGCGGCCCGGTACCGGCATCAGCTGGGCGCCACCATCTTTTTTTGATGAAAAAGTGCTTCCGGTGAGGTCACGGAAGCACTTTTCATCAAAAGATGGCGGCGCAAACCTCCGTGAGCTTTTGGGTAGAAATGGCTTTCTACCGGAAAAGCTCACGAAGAACGCCGCCATCTTTTTGATGAAAAAGTGCTTCCGGTGAGCTTTCTACCCGGAAAAGCTCACCGGAAGCACTTTTTATCAAAAAGATGCGGCGCCCAGCAACCAGCGCCCGGTAAGACTTGTTCCGCGGACCGGTACCGGTCCGCGGACCGGCGGTTGGGGACCCCTGTCCTAAAGTCTTCCTCACACACCATTACATCTAATCTAACATCCTGCCTGGTGCAGGAATTTGCCACTGTAACCCCCGACAGATGGCAGCCATCCTGTATTTCTACACCACCAACCTATTAATCCACTATCTCCACTGTAGTCCACTTAATCACAGCTCTAACCATTAGGAAATTATTCTGGATGTCCACTCAAAATCTCCTTCCTCGTTGCTTTAGCTCGTTGTTTCTTCTCCCATCTTCTGGATGACTCCAAACTATTCTGACATCAGCTACCTGAAGGCACTAGGTGTCCCCCACAGCCTTCTCTTCTCTAAGTTAACTGCACCCAACTCTTCCAATCCTTCCTCACATCTTGTTCCTTGAGCCCTTTTCCAAACAAATGAATCTTTATCATTTATCCATGTCCCTTCAGAAGACGCCCTTCAGTAGCACAAGGAATCTGTACAAGCATGAACAACATGTCCCTGTCACAACTCACATAGTTTTATATGTTGCATGAACCCAACCTCTATTCATCGAATTATGATTACATCAAATCTTTGCTTAATGTGTGAAACCAAACATGTTTTTGCATGTAAACTTTAATATCAAATATCAGCTGCTTATTTACTAAGCGAAAAGTGTATCATTTCATGTAACACTGAACAATAAACCACAATAATCAACCACAATGGGCAGATGTAGACAACATGCTAAATTTAAACCGAATAAACTGTACTATGGCTTAAGGCAGTTATTCCCAACTTGTGATTCTTGGTGAACCATAAGCACTTATCGGACAAATAGCAGAAAAATGCTATGCAACTAGAATAGATCAAAGGAACATGATAAATGAAATATTTTTTCAGTGAGAAATAATAAGCAATTATTAGAAAGATGCTTGATGAAGATGATGAAAATTGTGGAGATGGCTAAATTAACCTCTTTAAGTAGAGAAGAATTAATAGCTGATAAATGCATTTATAGCTGATTGGAAAAGCCATATAGACTTTTTTTTGCATACAATGGAAATAAAATGCACTTTAGGATTTGTGGTTTTGATGTTTGGACAAAAACCCTGGATAATAGAAAACGGTGAATTTTCATTTGTAAACAAACGGAGGGGGGGGGAATAATTTTGTAATTGTGCTGCAAAGGAAATTGGAAGCCTTTTCCTTCTATTTCTTTTTATTCTTTCTTTCTGCACTCTTACTTTTTTCCCCTTTCTATTTCATTCCTTCTTTGCTGCCTTTACTCTTTATTAGTTGATCTTAGCTTTTATGCAGAGCCAGTTTGGTTTAGTGGTTAAGGCTCCAGGCCAGAAACTGGGAGACAGTAAATTCTAGTTCCACCTTAGGCATGAAAGCCAACTAGGTGACTTTGGGCCAGTCCCTCTCTCTTTTAGCTCAACCCACCTCACAGGGTTGTTGCAGTAAGGAAAATAGGAGAAAAAAGGAACATTAGGCATGTTCACCGCCTTGAATTCTTTATAAAAAAAATAACAGAGATGGGACAAAAATAATGTCCTTTACAAAACGTTCAATGAAAATTTATTTATTTTTTAGAAAAGAAATGAGAAAAAACTCTGCCTTGAATGGCCCTTGACAAATGCTTGACCCCCATCTACAGAGGTCAACTTTGAAATGTTTCAGATGCCTTGTGGGGATGGCAAGTGCAGCAAAACCTTGCAACAACCATCTCATGGTTCTTATCGAAAGAACAAACGGGGCGGGTCTGCCCAAGTATGATACACAACCCTTCCCACATCATTCCAGCCACAACAGTGGCAGGCAATTCTCACCCAACACTTTACTTGGAAGGTCATGCGCTGGGGCAAAGCTCCAAGAAGTCCCTTCAAGGGCATAGCTCTCATCACAGGACACCTGACAGAGGCTTAAATTAGCATCGAGGGACCCTCCTATCCAACTTATTTATTTATTTACCAAATTGATATGGCTGCCCATCTCATGAGAAGTGACTCTGGGTGGTGTAGAGCAAAAACAGTAAGGCTAGTCCTCAACATGTAACTGTCTGCCCATTAGGGTTACACTGTATGTCATAATGGTTGTAAAAATGGCAACCCATTTTATGACCTTTTCATGGGCTAGTCATTGAGCAAATTATTAAGTGGAGGCTGCAGTCATTAAGTGAACTAAAAGTTAAATGCAGTTTTGCTGAAAACCGGAAGGAAATGCTGGTTTTCAGCAAATGCCGTCATGTGATGGTGGGACGTTCCAAATGGCCACAAAGGCGCCATGTTGCCAAGCACTCAAAGTTTAATCACCTGATGGCAGAAGAGGGCTGACCATTGGAACTTTGAATCCAGGTGATAAATCCCCCTTTTTAGGTCAGTCGTAGCTTCAAATTGTCGCTAAGCGAGAGGTCATAAGTGAAGGGCTACCTGTAAACATGTCAAACACAGTCATTTTTTATTTTAAAGGCAAACCCAAGATCAGCAACGGAGCCACCTCAAGATCTCACTGGCTCTCTGAGTTCGCCAAGTTTGATGACACAGCCAGGTCTCCAAGGACTTCCAGAAAAGCAGAATGGAGCTAGCTAACCTCACTTCGGAATGGAGAATGTTCTAGAAGGTGGGTCCCATGCCTTCTCAGACCCACCAAGTGTAGATCCCTGAGAGACAGGACCCACAGCATGCCTCTCACCAGATCCAGTGAGATTTCAAGATGTCAACATCTTTCTTCAATAGGTGGGAGACAAACACGTTTGCTTTCCCACTTGATTTTCTACAAGTCCCAGATCTTTGCAGATCTCCTCCGTGGCCCCCTCCAGCCCCGCAACTCCAGCCCCCAAGTCAAGTTTGGACAGAAACGTCCGTTCAGAGCCATGTTTTGTTTACATCCCACAAATAAGGAAAACCACAGCTGTTTCTCTTGCTAGTCCAGAAACATCTGCGCAGACGGGGGCCCACACCTGGTGCTAAGCCATGGTTGGTTGAATGATGGCTTATAGAATTGGCTTAGATGAGCAGAACAGGCCAAACCATGTGCTCTGCTTCATACAATGGTTGCAATCTACAGCATGTTCAGACCAATGCAAAAGCAGGACATTCTGTGGCTCAGCATGTGGCGTGAGCCATACGGAGAAATGCTGGAATATTGGGAGCTTGAGTCAGTAGTCTTAGATCACGTTCTCCTCACCTGGCCCTCTCCAGGTTCATTGGCCTTCCAGTCCCACAACTACTATCCAGAAAAGCATCTGAAAGACAGTAGGCTGGGGGGGAAAAGATCAAGATGGATAATCCTGCATCTCGCTTGAAAGATTTTTCACACTTTGGTGGCCTCTCTTGGCAGCCTCTCTTGGGCTCACTTGTGACCTCTCTGTATTTCTTTACAGTCTAGTCCAACAAGCTTCCTTATCCAGGCATTCCTACCTGCCTTTAGATTTCTCCTACACCCTTCTGTCTACAAGTATCCATCTGGGGGTCATGAGATTCATCCCTCCTTCCTTTCTCCACCTTAGGTCCTCTCCTCTTTGGAAGAACTAACCAACACCCACAAATAAGCCCACTGTAGACCCACATGAGCTGGCTGGTTTCTAGTCATGTTGTAGGAGAACTCAGAAGCTGGACTCCACCCTTAAGCCATCAGTTGCTAAGCCCACTGGCTGAAGGCCACTTCCTCCAGCCTGGAAAACCATGGCTGCACTCAAAGGAAATTAAGGGTGGTATAGCAATAGCACTTAGATTATATACTGCTTTATAATGCTTCACAGCCCCCTCTAAGCAGTTAACAGAGGGAGGGGGGACAACAATCTGTGCCCTCATTTTACCCCCCTTCAGAAGAATGGAAGGCTGAGTCAACCTTGAAGCTGGTGAGATTTGAACTGCCAATTTGTAGGCAGCCGATAGTCGTCTGAAGTAGCCTGCAGTACTGCATTCTAACCACTGTGCCACTGTGTCTCAATCTGTTATAGTCAGAACAGAAGGAAGCTGCATTGAGAAGGCTGCTGTGGATTATGGGTCCTTAGCTACCAGCTCCCTGGTCACAATATCAAGCACCTATATCAAGCATATTTAGGAAGGAGAAGAAAAATATTGTCTACAATTTTAACTGATGGGCGTCCTATCATCATCCATGTGCCAGGCTACAAAATAGGCCAGCTTGAACATGGGTGGGCTTCAACTCAAGGTCAGGCACCCAATGGATAGCTAACCCAAAGGAACAAAACCACACAAGGCCTTGCCTTAACAGCCTTCATTACACCACTGAGAGGAATTTATGTCATGTCATTTGCACAGTGACATCATGAACACAGATGACATCATCCTGGCTTCTCATAGCCAGCAACCATTCCCTGCATAGATGGGATGAATAATTTTCTGAGAGGAAACGCTAGTCAAATCACTCGGTCTTTACAGAACGTTATGCACAGCATGTTACTATGCGCATAATAAATTGATCTGTGAGCTAACTGAATGAGCCAGGCCTACGCAAAATACTGTACCAAAGCCACACCAAAACTACCCAAGGGTGAAATTAAACTGTGCACGTTGCACACACTAAGTTTATAGCTGACCTAATTAAGTGTTGTGTGGAAACCTACTGTGCTTCTTTTTTTCATTTTTTGAAATTTTATCCCTCTTATTCTTCAAGCAACTGTGTTTCACCCCAACTTATGTACTTAGAAAGGCGATGTCACGGATGAGTCCCCGTTAAAACTCTGGAAAAGAGGGGCCCAGTACGATGGTCCCATCTTTGTGGAGGAATGCAGAAGTTGGTTCTTTGAAACAAACTGAAAAACTAAAGTTGAGAATCCTAAGATTCAAATGAATAGCCTACGTTGAAGTATCACTCAAGACAAAAGGTGCCCCACCCAGTATTCTCTAAATGGGTTTTTTTTTCAAAGTTATTTCATGTCCAAAGTCCCTTGTGATTATAGCTACCAGAGTTTGGGAAATTTCCCCACATGGAGAAAAAAGCAGAAATCTTGAGCAACATTCAAGATTTAGGGTATAGGGTAAAATCATCCTATACCCCCTCCCACCCCAAGGTTCAAGATATAGGGTATAGTGCAAAGTGACCCTATAACCCTCCTCCTACCCCACCTATATCAAGCATATTTAAGAAAGAGAAGAAAAAAAATATTGTCTACAATTCTGACTAATGGAAGTCCTATCATCATCCTGGTGGTGCCAGACTACAAATAGGCCCACTTGAAGATGAGTGGACTTCAACTGCCAGAATTCCCCAGCCGGCCTTGCTGGGTCATACAATATTTTTGGAGAACCAGGCCAAAAATCAGAATTTGCGTAGGCAAAGCTCTTACGAAGGGACAGGCCTGGGTGGTCAGACAAATTGGGAAGGGGAGGGAAGGAAATATATTTTGGAGTGGTGGATTAAGAGAGCCTCCATCCATCCGTGAAGGACCCGGGCCTCAACTTTCTTGCCCCTTTGTGCAGCAAAGGGGAAGCCGGAGTGCAGGCCAGCCTCGACCCCGTCCCCTCCCCTCCACCCCCCCCCCCCGCCTTCTTCCCAGGAAGCCCAAGCCCACCCTTCCTGCAGACCCCATTCAAGACCAGCCTCAGCAGAATTTGGGGAGGGGGGGGGAGACAGCAACTGTCCCCCTTGAGGAGGGAGGGGCTCCCCAACCCACCCACCCAAGGTCAGAAAGAAAACCCAGGCAGGTGGTCTCGCCTTCAATCCCCAAGCAGCTGTCGGGGGAGATGCCAGTTCTGGGTTGGGGAGGGAGTGGGATGGTTATTTATAAACCCCCCAATCCAGGGGCAGGCTGCATGGCTCTCCCCCTCCCCATGCTGGGTCTGAGATCCCGGGAAGAAGTTGGGCGGGGGTGGGTGGGTGGGTGGGTGAGGGGCTGGCTGCTTTATCTGTGCCCTTCCTCGAAAAATGTCCTGCGGGAGGGAGCCGGTCCCAGCTCCAAAAATCAGCCACATAAAAAATCGGGGGAAAAAATCGGGCTCCGTGTCCTTCTTCTCACCGGTACCTCTCAGTCTCCCCCTCCCCAGGCCACCGCCGGTCCCGCAAAGAAACCCGCGTTTTCCCACTCCCCACCACGCCCCCCCCCTTGCAAGCAGCGGCAGTTGGCAAGGGGAGGGCGGGCAAGATCCCACGGGCGGATCCTCTTTTCCTCCGGCGCAGATCGAGTCCAAATCTTTTCTCTTTCTACCTCCGTCCCCCCCCTCCCCACCCCACGTTCCTCCTCATCCCCTCCTCCCTCCCCCCCTCCCCAGTCCTTTGCAGCCCCAGCCGCCTCTGCTCCGAAGCGGGAACTCCGCAAAATATTTACCTCCCCGATCGGCCGGCTGTTGCTCCCCGCCGGGGCCCTTGGGCTGCTCGGCGCTCTTCTCCATCCTGGATCGTAGGAGGGACAGAGGCGAGGAGGGTTGGGGGAGGTGTGGAGGAAGAGGAAGGGGGCGGGTGGGGGGCCGGCTTCGCGTCCTCCCCCTCTCTCTCCCTCCCTCCTCTCTCTCTCTCTCTCTCGGCTCGCTTCTTCTGTCTGGTGGAGGCTGGTCCTGCCGCGATTCCTCTCCGGCTTTTCCGATCCTGGGAAATCCAAATCGAGGAGGATCTTTTTTTTTTTTCTTTTTCTTTCTCGGAAGCGGAGGAGGGAAGATCTTCCCAAGAATTCAGAAAAAAAGCCTCCAGCCGACTCGCTCTTCTTCCTCTTTTTGCATCGCGGGCGGCTTGTGCGCAGAGGAAACGGGAGAACTTGGTCGGAAGCGAGAGGCGGTGGGCGGGCGGCGGAGCACAAAAGCCGGGGGAATATTAAAGGAGGGATTCTCCCCCCCCCAACCCCACCCCACTCCGGGGAAAAAAAAATCCCTTTGCACAGTTATTATTATTATTATTTTTCCCCCTCCCCTTTTCCCCCACCATCCAAGATTGCTGGATCGGGAAATAGGGGGAGAAAAGGGAGAGGAGGCGGGAGGTGTCCTTAACCCAGGCGGCTGGAAAGAAAGAGAGAGAGAGAGAGATTTAAAAGAAAGGGGGCCACCCAGCATAAACCCAGCCCTGCTCCACTAGCAGCTGATTCTGCAAAATGACCAGAGCGAGAAGCTCAACTATTGTACATCCTCGGTCTGGCCTCTCGAGCTGGGCGCTACCACCGCCGGAGGGGGGGAGGTGAGAGAGAGAGAGAGAGCGAGCCCTGATTTCCCCCCTTCCCGATAGGAATCGCGGACCTTTCGGGTTATCGACCCACGCCCGCTTCCGACGGTGGAGGCCGGGAAGGGGATTCCACCCTCACGGATGCTCCGGTTCCTGGAGGAAAGAGAGAGGGGAAAGCTCTCTCTTGCACGCCACGCGGCACCCCCCCCGATCGCCGCCGCCTCTTGGTCGCGCCCGGGGAGCGTGTTGAGACCGTGTTGGGAAAGTTCAGATTAGATTCCTCGCCCAGCAGCTGAACGGGTGACTCATTTCGGCCGGGGAGGGCCGGGGGAGGGGGATTTCCAAGGCTGGACGAAGGAGGCGGCGATGGACAAGGGGGTGGGGTGGGGTGGGGTGGGGGCGCGAAAGGCACTTAGGATTTAATGTATTATTCATCAGCCCCAATGCAGAAGGTCTCCTGGTCTCCGGAGTTACAGGTGATCTGACGCTGCAATGGGGTTTTAACAGATTAACAGAGTTGGAAGGGATAAACCAGAGATATCCCCCCTCTCTCTCTGAACCAGCCTTCCCTCCCCAGATATGCTGGACCTCAATGCCCGTCATCTGGAGGAAGCAGTCGGAATGAAAGTCTATCTATCTATCTATCTATCTATCTATCTATCTATCTATCTATCTATCTATCTATCTATCTATCTATCTATCTATCATCTATCTATCCATCCATCCATCTATTATCTATCTATCTATCTATCTATCTATCTATCATCTATCTATCTATCTATCTATCTATCTATCTATCTATCTATCTATCTATCTATCTATCTATCTATCTATCCATCCATCTATCCATCTATGCATCTATCCATCTATCTATCTATCTATCTATCTATCTATCTATCCATCCATCCATCCATCCATCTATCTATCTATCCATCTATCATCTATCTATCTATCTATCTATCTATCTATATCTATCTATCTATCTATCTATCTATCTATCTATCTATCCATCCATCTATCATCTATCCATCCATCCATCCATCCATCCATCATCTATCTATCTATCTATCTATCTATCTATCTATCTATCTATCTATCTATCTATCTATCTATCTATCTATCTATTTTGTGAGGCAATTATAAGATAACAGGTGTAAGTACATAAACATAGTTATGGATCCATGAAATGGATACATGTAAGAAAAAGAGATATCCTCTCTCTCTCCAAAAAAAAAACAATAGAACAGGGATGGTAGGCACGTTATTTCAGTGGAAGCCCAGTGTTGGCTGGGAAGGAGATTGTAACAGATTAACAGAGTTGGAAGGGACCTTGGAGGGCCTCTAGTGTCTAGTCCAACTGCCCCCCAAGAGGAGACCTTACGCCATTTCTGACAAATGGCAGCCCAATCTCTTCTTGAAAGCCTCCAGTGATGAAGCTCCCAACAACATCTGAAGGCAACTTCTGCACCATTGATTGATGGCTCTCACTGTCAGAAAGTTTCTCCTTATTTCCAGGTTGAATCTCTCCTTGTTCCATTTCCATCCCTTATTCCTTGTCTGCCCTTCTGGTGCTTTGGAAAACAGCTTGACCCCTTCCTCCTCCCTGTGGCAGCCCCTCAAATATTGGAAGACCTCTTATCATGTCTCCCCTGGCCCTTCTCTTCACTAGACTAGCCAGGCCCAGTTCCTGCAACCGTTCTTCATATGTCTCCAGTCCCCTAATCATCTTGGTTGCTCTTCTCTGCACTTTTTCTAGAGTCTCAACATCCTTTTTTAATAGGGGATTGTTGTCCTCTCTCCAAGCCTTCATCCTTGTTGGAAGAAGGATGGGGGGTCACCTCGGGGTCCTTGAGGCGGGTACCCCAATTTTTTCTTACTTTTGCAACCTTCTGACAAGCAAAGTCAATGGGGAAGCCAGATTCGCTTCATTTAAGAACTGCATTGATTCACTTAACCACCGTGGCAGGAAAGGTTGTAAAATGGGACAAAATTCACACAGCAAATGTCTCACTTAGCAACAGAAATTTTGAGCTCAATTGTGGTCATAAGTTAAGGACTACCTGGTATTTCTGTTTCCAGGCAGAGATCATTTGATGATTTAGAGGTGGGAAGTGCTACTATAAATCTATACCAGGATATTTGAAATATAGAAGATACTCTTTATTAATTTCCACATTTTAACACCCCATAATTGCACTCATTAAAGTCACATTTAAAACTATAAAAACGTGTTTATCTTTTTAAATACAATTTGCAAAATCTGATTTAACACACTGCTGAAAGAGAGCACGATATTAAACATACAACAATGCAACATTTACAGCTCTTGTATTGATATCTAGAAGAATCTACAATGGAGCCTTCAATTCTTTAGGATTTACATCTGAGTATAAACCCTTAATATTGTGTCCCAAATTAAATCCAGTGCTTTATAAAATATTGTAGGTTTGTAATGAAGAGTGTCTTTTTATCTGATTAATCACTTCCAGCATTTAATTCAGCCCTTCCTTTCTCTCATTTTTCCGAACTGTTCCAAAATAAAAACCAAGCGCATGACAAAACAACATGCAGTTTTCCAAACCATTGCAAAGAGGTTACTCATTCTTCTTTTTACGGGCCTAAAATGCTTCCATATTTATACTGAGAGGCACCATTTACCCACCATTGCCTAGTGAGTGAATTGATATAACTGTGCCTTGATCGGCAAAGGTTCATAAGCAAGAGAGACCTGACTGAGGATGATGGGCTTTGTTTATCCAATATCTCTGAGAGACCCCAGAGGTTTTTGTATGATTTTAATTCGGTATTATGGAATAACCCTGTAAATAAAAAGAGCCATGGGTGCTCCAAATCAGGTAGAATCTGGTAGCATCTTTTCAGATGAACAAATCTGATTCAAAGGCATAATTTTTTGTGAGCTATCAGACTCTGTCTATAGCTTCAATACTCTTCAACAGCTGACCATCCTTATCTGGGCTAAAAGTTAAGTAGGGTTAGATTTGGTTGACAGCCAGGACTATGAGTTAGCCCAGTGTTTCTCACTCTGTACAACTTTTAAGATGTGTGGGCTTCAATTCCCAGAATTCTCCAGCCAACCCTGGGCAAGATGTAAAAATAACAGCTGAAGAAGACAACGGATAACCATCTCTACAATGTTGTTAGGAAAACAGCAGTGTCTGTGAAGCCTACAGCATCGCATCTGAGCTGCTAAGATCCAGGTGACCATTCCATGGTCACAGAGTTCCAAACTGGGCTGCTAAACTCCAGGTGACCCCCTAGATTTTCTACAGAAATCTCTTGGTTGCCACTTATTAATCATCTGAATTTTTGCAGCTCAGGTGAACCTTGACTCAAAGGAGGTCTTAACTTCTTATAGAATAAATGGGGATTTTAACATCTCTGGGGATTATGGAACAGATGAGGTGGGACACCTAATGCTCTCCAGGTATTTTACACTGTCCTGGTGTTCATCCACTGTGGCCAATGATTAGAAATGATAAAGTTGTCCAACAAATAGGACGGCATCTCCTTCAGAGGGAAAGACTGACCTACGATCCATGGATTCTTAATTCCGCACTGTCAACAAGGTTATCAGTTTGGGTGCCTTCAGTTCTTTTGTTCACAAAAATTTCACTGAATTACACTAAATATTTTATCCCACTTTTTAATCACATGTTGTTTCCAATTTTCTAACATTATTTCTAATACAAATATAACAATACAATCTTATGTACCTTTGCAGAATCATTTTTTCAATTAAGTTTTTACCCATTATCTCTAAATAATGAAATAAATGAGAGAATTGAATTAAGAAGGAATGGGAACATTTTAACGACACAATGTTTTAAAATACAAGTGAAGTGGGGGGGGGAATAATTATGGAAAGTTTATAAGTGTTCCCATAGAAGTATGATACTTATTTGAAAAGTAATGTGTAAAATGTTTAAGACTTAAATGAATATTAATATTAATGATAGATTTGAATTGGTATGGATTGTTGTTTTAATTATATTATATATTTATAATTTTTTCTCTTTTTAAAATAAAGTGTGTAACTTTAGAATGTACTAAGCAGAATCCAAATGGAAGTTATGTATTATACTAAGTGTTATAAATTTAGGGAAAAGAGAGAAAGGCGTCATACTCCAATTAGTGATTACAGGAGAAATTTTGTTTAATGAGAAAAGATAATAGACAGTTTGGGTGCCTTCAGGTGGAGTCCCTTCACTTGACAACTTCTACAACCCCAGTAACTCACTCACTCCACTTAACTTACTTGCAGAGCTGCCTCCCATACTTTTTAGCAGGTAGCTACACCTGTACATCATTCTGTTGCTCCAAGAGGAGCTGTCCCCTGCAGGTACTATGGAGAAGACACATATCCCCCCAGGTCACCTTGGGCAGCCACTCTCCATCCCTCTCTCTAATTCACAATGATGGGTTTGGAATAACCTGTCAAGATGTTGTTGCATCTGCAGTTCATTGAATAGCAGAAGAGCATTTCTCAAGGACACACCACCACCCTCCAATTCTTGTGCATCCTGACGACGTTTCATTCTTCCTGACTTCTGAAAGTTCTTCAGAGCTCCTCAAAGCACGGCTCTTCAGGATGGAGCTCAAAGCAGCCTCCGGGGAGCAAAAAAAAAAAAAAGAGCTTGAAAGGATGGAGTAGTCAATCTGACCATGGTCACGTGTGACCTGATCCAACATGGCAGAATTCCTGAGCTTTCTTTTGTCGCATGAGAAGCAAAAAGGCATATTTGAGGAAAGAGAGCTTTAGTGCAGAAAGCCTGCTTGAAACCATAGCCCAACCAGGGCAGGAGATCAGTAGCAGGGGTGGTATTCTACCAGTTCGGCCCAGTTCAGCTGAACTGGTAGTTCCGAGGATCATTGGAGCGAAACAGTTCGCTCCGACGATCAGCTGCTGGACCTTCCCACCCACCCCAGCTCTATTCTGACCTTTATAACCTGGTTTTCAAGCTCAGCTGCTTCGCGCAGCACAGCAGATTGCTGCATGTCAGTTGTTTAACACACACAGGGAGATTGCCCAGGATTGGGGCCCTGGTTTCCACAGGAGATTGCAGGATTGCAGAAGAAGGTCAGTTGCAAACCCTCTGCGTGCGCGCAAAGTGTGTGCTCACCAAACCAGTTGTTACATTGGTTAAATCACATCCCTGATCAGCAGGCAGAGCCCGAGGGTGAGGTCAAATGCGCCATCAGTTTAGAATCGCTATGCTCCACAAAAGTCCAGCCCCCGGTGAATTCTGTTGACCCTTAGCTAGTGCCAATTTGGATAGCCATTAGTAGATCAGATTCTTTTACATAAGTAGCATTCATAAACTTTTAGTGCTTTGAACGCAACTCCTGTTCCTAGTTATTTGTGCCTGACAACCAGTATGTTAATGGTGAGAACCACTAGAGGTTATAATTTAGCCCACGTAGAAAACAAGTCTGGTATTGCAATTTATTCACTTCCTTTCCACATTAAAGATAATATTTTGATATCTGCCTGCCCTGGAATTCAGTAACTAGACAGGAAGTTGTGCCAACAATGTCTATGGTGAAACACAGATGGGTATCTTTTGAAAATCCTACAGCAGCAGAATATCCTACCAGGGTCAGAAGAAGGCTAGGAAATGGGATGTTTCCTGCATATTTTATAATTATCTATGGTGGTTTATATTTCATGCATCACAATGGAAACCATTATTAACCGAAAGGCAGGTATAAAACACACGAGGAGAAATGGATTATGCAGGAGGAGGCTTAAGCCCCAATTCTAAGGGGGAGCAAGGCTGCTAGCAGAGACACCAACAAAATCTCTACAATAGGATTAAAAGGCCCCTGCCTCCAATCCAGGAGCTGGGGTGATGGGGGGGTGAGTTGAAGATCTTATCTGCAACAGTCGAAGCCAAGAAAGAGGGAATTAAATACTAGATGTTAATTTAAAAAATGATGTTCTTAAAACTTAAAATATACAGAACAGAAGAAAACAGAGTTGGAAGCAGGGATGGGATTCTACAGGTTCGCATCTATTCGCTAGAACCAGTTGTTAACATTCTAAGCAGTTTGGAGAACCGGTTGTTAGAAGAAATTACTGGCCTAATCCTGTAAGGAAGGCAGAAAGGAAACATTCTGGTGTTGCTTAGAGAAACTGCCTCTCCGTTAACTCTTATTACATTCTGTGCAGGGCTAGACTTGCTGTCTCAGGAATTTCTCTGGAGTTTTTTCCCCTCCTTTGCTGGTACTTTGCTTGTGTGGAGTGACCATTCAACGTTACAATGGCACTGAAAAAAGTGACTTATGAGCATTTTTCACACTTACAACTGTTGCATCATCCCCAGTCATGAGAGGCCAGGCAAGGAGATGTGTACCTCAATGTGAGTGATATTGAGTTTGCCACGCCCAGCCAATAACATGACCACCAAGCCATGCCCACCAACTAAACCACGCCCGCAGAACCAGTTGTTAAAAAATTTGAATCCCACCCCTGGTTGGAAGGGACCTTGGAGGTCTTCTACTCCAACCCCCTGCTCATAGGAAACCCTATACCATTTCAGACAAATGGCTGCCCAATCTCTTTTTAAAAACTTCTAGTTTTGGAGCACCCGCAATTTCTAAGGTAAGTTGTTTCACTGGTTAATTGTTCTGACTGTCAAGAAATTTCTCCTTAGTTCTAGGTTGCTTCTCTCCTAGGAACTTATACTTTTTTAATGGGAGAGGGAGGGAGGAAGAGTACAGAGAAAAGAAATAAAGATGATTAAGGGCCTGGAGGCTAAAACGTATAAAGAACGGTTGCTGGAATTGGGCACGTCTAGTTTAATGAAAAGAAAAGTAGGAGTGACGTGATAGCAGTATGTCAGGGGTTGCCACAAAGAAGAGGGACTCAATCTAATCTCCAAAGCACCCGAAGGCAGGACAAAAAATAATACATGGAAACTGTTGAGTTGTGGGTGAAAGGAAGATATGGACCCGAGGTAACGGTAAGAACTTCTTTATTCGAGTAACAGTAACCCGTTGAAAAAACTCCGTCTGACAGTTCTCCTTTTTATAGGAGCTGTCAGACAGGCCAACCAATCAGCTTTTAGTATTTTCCTGCCTAATCAGCGGACCAGAGGGAAAACTTCCTTTTTCACAGAACACAACAGAAACTAATCAAGGAGGGAACCAATCTAGAACTAAGGAGGAATTTCCTGACAGAACAATTGATCAGTGGAACAACTTGCCTCCAGAAATTGTGGGCGTTCTAACACTGGAGGTTTTTAAGAAGAGATTGGGCAGCCGTTCGTCTGCAATGCTATAGGGCTTCCTGTCTGAGCCAGGGGGTTAGACTAGGAGGCCTCCAGGGTCCCTTCCAACTCTGTTATTCCATTCTTCCGTTGTTATTTTGATTAGTGTTTCTCCATCTTCTGTACTCCCAGCATGGCTAGCTGGGGAATTCTGGGAATTGAAGTCCAGACAGCTTATTAAGGTTGAGAAACATTGTCATGGGATGATGAATTTGGAAAAGGAGAACAAAACGCAATTAGCGAAGCAATTTAGCCATTGGGTACTGTTCACTGCTGTTAGTCAGAAGTCTTTCTTGGCTAACTGAAACCCACAGAGAGATCTTCCAAAGAGAAGAAGGCCTTCCTGCTCATTCCTGTCTGGTGATGTCACGCCAAGAGGAATCTTTCATCGTGCTTAATCCCAAAGACAGATGTTCCCAAATGCACCCGTCAGTTTCTGGGTGTCTAAAGCTTTGTTTCTGAAGAAGTGGGGGAGTCCAAGGCTGACTCAGGAGAAAAACACGGTTGGCCATTTGCTGAGCTAGAACTTCAAAAAGGGATTCAAACCATTTGCCACAGAGACAAGGCCATGTTACCTGACCTTTGTCAGGTTGCCAGCGTTACTTGTTCATCTGTCTTATTCCTGTGTCTTTCAAAAATGAAGCAATAATCCAAAATTTTCCTGGCAACTTGCCTGCTGCCAAACGAATAGAAGCAATGGCTATCAGGAAGAAAAGTCGGGTCATTGTGGGAAAGAATTTTGGAGATTCTGAAAGCTGTTGGTCCACATTGCAGTCCCGAAACCAGACTTTTCAACCTTGGCAATTTTAAGCTCTCTGGACTTCAAGTCCCAGAATTCCCCAGATAGCTAGATTGAAATTTTTCTTTTAAAGTAACTTCCTATCACTTCTATCAATCACATTCCTATGAACTGTTGACATGCCCTTGTTGAATTTCTGCCTCTTTTACTGCAGTTACCAGGCAGAATGGAGATGGCGCTCTGACATGGCAGCTTGCCCTGATCTTGCCAATGGTTAAAAACACTGCCGAAGGCAAACTAGAAGTCTTCTGAGTCAGCACCCACTGTTGATTATTAGTAGGTGGGTGGGGATTAATGCTTCTTAATAAGTCAGCCCTACTTAGCATCTGTTACTCTAGTTCAGGGGTGTCCAACCTTGGCAACTTTAAGACTTGTGGACTTCAACTCCCAGAATTCCTCAGCCAGCAAAGCAACTTTAAGACTTGTGGACTTCAACTCCCAGAATTCCTCAGCCAGCAAAGCAACTTTAAGACTTGTGGACTTCAACTCCCAGAATTCCTCAGCCAGCAAAGCAACTTTAAGACTTGTGGACTTCAACTCCCAGAATTCCTCAGCCAGCAAAGAAACTTTAAGACTTGTGGACTTCAACTCCCAGAATTCCTCAGCCAGCAAAGAAACTTTAAGACTTGTGGACTTCAACTCCCAGAATTCCTCAGCCAGCAAAGAAACTTTAAGACTTGTGGACTTCAACTCCCAGAATTCCTCAGCCAGCAAAGCTGGCTGAGGAATTCTGGGAGTTGAAGTCCACAAGTCTTAAAGTTGCCAAGGTTGGACACCCCTGCTCTAGTTAGATCTTTCCTAACAGTCCATCAGTGACAAACACACACAGAGAGAGAATGAGAGAGCTGATTTCTTCACAAGCTATACCCTATGTCCCCTTCATCGGCCCCATGGAATCCCTCTATGTCAGGGATCTTAAACACTCGAAGAGCCATTTGGACCCATTTCCCACAGAAAATAAAACACCGGGAGCCAATAATTTAACAACCGGTGTGACTGTGTGGACATGGCCAACTTGATGTCACTCACTCCCACCCAGTCACCACCTGCTCTGGAATATGGAACGAATCTCCTCCCCCACCATCACCCTTACCTTTTCAGGTCAGGTGAGGAGTGACGGGGAGGAGCCAGCCAGGGGTGGGATCAGCCGACAGGGAGCCGCAGGAGAGAGCCGAAAGAGCCGCATGTGGCTCCAGAGCCACAGGTTGCTGACCCCTGCTGATCCCGCTGATGTCAGAGAATAAATTATATGAGATATAGCCACTTTATCCCCATGAAGCTGACTTAAACAGAGTCCTCTACTTAGAAACTTTCGAGTTACAAACTTTTGCCACTTCAAACAAACGCAGCTCCATCCTAGAAGGTCCTGGAAGGCAGGAGAAGGTGGGAAAGGTTAGTTTATGGCACACCACATGCATATGCTTAGCAATACTGTCTCACATTGTACGGCTGAGTGTACACCATTTTGAATGGTGCTATGTCCCGTCTGTTCATTCATGGTATTTCCTTTGCAGTGTTCTTCCTTTGTGTATTGACTATGAATTACAATATGTCTGGAATTAAGTATTAAGAATTACAATATGTCTGGAATTAAGATAGATAGATAGATAGATAGATAGATAGATAGATAGATAGATAGATGATAGATAGATATATAGATAGATAGATAGATAGATAGATAGATAGATAGATCATACACACAACCTTCTACAATGCTATTACAAATCTGGGACTGGAACAACTAGTAATCAACAACACTAGACTAAACAACTGCCTCGATCTCATCTTCTGCAACAGTTTGAACTTAATTTACAGAATACAAACTAAAGAACCCTTTTCCAGTAGTGACCACAATATGATTGACTTTTGTCTCAACATACGTCCACACAAAAATCACCACAATGATGTAATCCCCTATTGTAACTTCAAAAAGGCAACTATGATCTTATAGACAACGATCTCTCATCCCTTGATTGGCAATCTCTATTCACTGGATGCAATACCGTTGAAGACCATTACAACATATTTTTACTTGAAGTCAAAAGAGTCATCAAACTATATGTTCCAACAACAACTCCCAAAACAAAACAAAAAAGCAGATTACCCATATCAATAAGGAAACTTCAATCCAAAAAGAGATCACTCTGGCGGAAAAACAAATCTGGTCACGTTGCCAATTTCAAAAACCGATACAAAAATTTATGCCACCAGATAAAGACTGAATGCACCAATTATCACATTAAACAAGAGGAAAACCTTCTAAGCACCAATTCCACCCGTGCTTTTTACAATTTTGTAAACAACAAACTAAAAGACTCAAGGTCCATCCCTCCCTTGATAGGACCTGATGGTAAAGACTGCAACACGACACCATTAAAGCCAACATCTTTAACACATTCTTCGGCTCAGTATTTGTAAACAGCAATGGATCATGCCCAGTATTTCCTAGCCGTACCACAGATAACAACAATGATCTAATACATATCGATTTCACAGAAGACAATGTCGAAAAATCACTACGCAATCTAAAACCATCTCTATCTATTGGACCGGATGGAATATGTGCCTACTTCTTAAGAAAGCTATCCACTGCCATAGCCAAACCTCTAAGCATAATCTTTGAAAAATCTTTCAGGACCAGCTCCTTGCCTAACCTATGGTCACAAGCCACAGTCATCCCCATCTTCAAAAAGAGAGACCCAAGCCTAGTTGAAAATTACAGGCCAATCTCCTTATGCTGCGTCACCTGTAAAGTCATGGAATCAATTATTAACCAATCCATCATCCTCCACTTAGAGACAAACAACCTACTCTCCAATAAACAATTTGGTTTCAGAAAAACTATCCTGTAATCTGCAACTCTTACACTGCAAAAACATATGGACGACACAACTCGACCAGGGCAAAGCAATAGACGCAATCTACATAGACTTCTGTAAAGCCTTTGATTCAGTGGTACACGACAAACTACTCCTAAAAATAAAATCCTATGGTATCTCTGGACAACTGAATAACTGGATAGAAGCATTCCTGTCAAACAGACAACAAATGGTCAAAATCGGAGCGTCCTATCAAATTCTGTACCTGTCAATAGTGGTGTCCCCAAGGCAGTGTTCTAGGACCAACTCTCTTCATACTCTACATAAACGACCTCTGTGATCATATTAAGAGCAATTGCGTTCTCTTCGCTGATGATGTAAAGCTGTTCAATACCACAGACAATACTGCTACCCTACAAAAGATCTTGACTATGTATCTGAATGGTCAAACAAATGGCAACTTCAAATCTCAACAAATAAATGCTCTGTCTTACATATTGGCAAAAAAAATCAGAAAATAAAATACAAGCTGAATAGTCAAGATCTTGTTGATGACCCAAGCTCTGTAAAGGACCTTGGAATACTCACCTCTAATGATCTAAGTGCTAGAGCCCACTGCAACCTACATAGCCAAAAAGGCATTAAGAGTTGTTAACCTAATCCTACGTAGTTTTTCTCTGGTAATATCACACTACTAACCAGAGCATACAAAACATTTGCTAGACCAATACTCGAATACAGTTCATCAGTCTGGAACCCTCATTACGTATCTGATATTAGCACAATTGAGAAAGTCCAGAAATATTTCACAAGAAGAGTTCTCCACTCTTCTACTCGTTGTAGAATACCTTATGCCACCAGACTTGAAATTCTAAAACTAGAAAACCTTGAATTACGCCGTCTTCGGTCTGACTTAAGCATGGTATATAAAATCATACATTGCAATGTCCTACCTGTCAATGAATACTTCAGCTTCAACCATAACAACACAAGAGCACACAATAGATACAAACTCAAAGTAAACCGCACCAAACTTGATTGCAGGAAATACGACTTCAGCAATAGAGTGGTCAATGTCTGGAATACTCTACCCGACTCTGTAGTCTCTTCCCCAAACCCCAAAAACTTTAACCTTAGACTGTCTACTATTGACCTCACCCCTTTCCTAAGAGGTCTGTAGGGGGCGTGCATAAGCGCACCAACGTGCCTACCGTCCCTGTCCTATTGTTTCTCTTATTCTTCTTTTATTTTTCTTATATGTACCCATTTCATGTATTCACAACTATGTATACACTTATACTTATTATCTTGTAAACAATTGGCAAATCAAATAAATAAATAAAATAAATAGATAGATAGATAGATAGATAGATAGATAGATATAGATATAGATAGAGAGAGAGAGAGAGAGAGAGATATATTCGGTTGGACATGAATGAAAAGGACTTTTAAACAGATTCTTGGAATGTAATCTGTTTGTAAGCAGAGGAATGTTTGCATCAGCAAAACAGCTGTTACTGAATGGGAAGGAAGTTCCGTGGGTCCATTTCAAGGAGGTGGTGCAAGTGGGCCAATTTGAACTTCAGAGGACATGGAGGTGCTGCGGAAGTTCAAATTGGCCCACTTGCACCACCTCCTTGAAATGGACCCACGGAACTTCCTTCCTGGCCGCTGTCTTAAAAAGCTGCAATTGAAGGCAAGCCCTCTTCCACTGGCTTCTGGGATTGGGTTTCATTCTGACCTGCTCCTCTGCCCACAACATTTTTTCCTCTGCTGAGTCAGGCTGGGAGACAGGCCTGGATAGGGTTTCCTAGCCAACCTTTGCTCCAAGTGAAGACAGCAGAGAAGTCGAAGCACATGAAAAGATCAAGGGCAGGATGCCATTTCAGAGCGCCTCTTCTATTCGGCCTGGTAGTTGCTGTGGAATAGGGGGGAATTCAACAGGCGCATGTAGACCAGGGGTGTCAAACTCGATTTCATTGAGGGCCACATCAGGGGTGTGTTTGGTCTCGGGAAGCCAGGGTGGGCGTGGATGGGGTGGGTGTGGCCAGCTCGACATCACTTGTTTTGGAGGTGCCTGTGGTGGCCTGAGCACTCTGCCAGTGAAAATGGGGTCCCAAACTCCATTTTCAGCTGCAACGGCCTGCTGCAACCCTCCGCCCGTGAAAACAGAGCTCCGGAGGGCTACATGTGGCCCCTCCAAGCTCTGTTTTTGCTGGCAGAGGCACCCTGGGCCAGTCCTTTGCTGTTTCCAGAGCGGCCCTGCAGGCCAGATCTAAGCATCCCATAGACTGGATCTGGCCCCTGGACCTTGAGTTTGACACCCCTGATATAAACAGTGCTCTAGTTTATTGACAATAAAGGTTATCGATAATAAAGAAATATGATAAATATGACAAAGGAAGTTGCTTTAGAATAGTGCTTCTCAGCCTTGACCTCTTTAAGATGGGTAGACTTCAATTCCCAGAATTCCCCAGCAAACGCACTGACTGGTGAATTCTGGGAGTTGAAATCCACCCACCTTAAAGTGGTCAAGGTTAAGAAACACTGCTTTAGGCTAATCTGTCTCCATCTTAGCACCCTTTGATTCAAATCTTGTCCATACAATAAATCACAGTTTCCTGGGGAACTTAGATCTTCTAGCTCAAACTGCTGGCTTCCAGATGTTTGGGGTCTTTAGGCTCCAGAACTTCCCATCAATCAAAATGTAACATACCTGGATTTGGCCAGGTTGGAAAGTCTGATCTCTACCTGACAAATGGATGGAATGCTTATTCAAGAAACCCAGTTGGAACTGACAGGAAAATGATGCTGTGTTGGGGTTCAATGTTGAAGCCCTTCTATGGTCTCCTTATTGTTGATTCCTCCCATGGCCAGCTTTTGTGGTCTTTGAGCTATTACAGATAGTTCTCAAATTATGACCATTTGTTTAGTTTGAAATTAAAATGGCACTCAAAAACGCGACATGACTATTTTTCACATGGCTGTGTTGCAGCTTCTCCAAGGTCACATGCAGGGGTAGGATTCTACCAGTTCGCACTGATTCTCTACAACTGGTTGTTAACATTCTAAGCAGTTCGTAGAACCGGTTGTTAGAAGAAATTACTGGCCTAATCCTGTAAGGAAGGCAGGAAGGAAACATTCTGGTGTTGCTTACAGAAACTGCCTCTCCGTTAACCCTTATTACATTCTTGGCAGGACTAGACTTCCTGTCTCTGGAACTTCTCTGGAGTTTTTCCCCCCTCCTTTGCTGGTACTTTGCTTGTGTGGAGTGACCATTCAAAGTTACAATGGCACTGAAAAAAGTGACTTATGAGCATTTTTCACACTTACGACTGTTGCAGCATCCCCACAGTCATGAGAGGCCAGGCGA
Source organism: Notechis scutatus (assembly GCF_049901735.1). Classification (NCBI taxonomy): domain Eukaryota; kingdom Metazoa; phylum Chordata; class Lepidosauria; order Squamata; family Elapidae; genus Notechis; species Notechis scutatus. Next base: position 7,892,667 of record NC_142016.1, read on the forward strand.
GGAGATGCGTGCCTCGATGTGAGCGATGTTGAGTTGGCCACGCCCAGCCAATAACATGACCACCAAGCCACGCCCACCAACTAAGCCACGCCCACAGAACCGGTTGTTAAAAAATTTGAATCCCACCCCTGGTCACATGGTCAAAATTTGGATGCTTGGAAATATGTGTGTATATTTACAATGGTTGCAATGTCCCAAGGTCATCTTTTGTGACTTTGCAACAAGCAAAGTCAATGGGGAAGCCAGATTTACTTGACAACCATGTTAAGTGTGTCAAGAAAGGTCATAAAAGGGGGAAGAATTCACTTTAAAACTATCTTGCTTAACGACAGAGATGTAGGGCTCAGCTGTGATCATAACATGAGGACTCTCTGTACTGAGATCTTCCCATTCTATGTTCCCACCTCAAGACTCCCATATTCAAACTTCAGGATTCTCCTAAGTTGTTTTGGGCTAGAAAAGTCAATGACATTCCCAACCTGATCATCAACTGGAGAGAACCCTTACATCGTGCTGCATTCATTGCATTTGAAAATGGGCTGACTCGTAAGAGAATTGTCACCTCCACATTGCTGCAAAACTGAGAAGAATGTCATGAAATGGAATCTTACCCCCCCCTTCCCATTTTAAGCATCAGTTTTCAAGGGCGACTTTGCCTGCGCCCCCCCCCCCCGCCGCCGCCACCGCTCAGACATTGGAATAGACAGCAAAGCAGCTGGCCTCTCTCGTGGTGCTTCAGGGTCTGATCATAATTGAGTCATAGATTTTTCCATAGATCCAATCAGATCAGCTGCTTCTGAGATTGCAGAGGGCCGTAACTCATTCTGCAGAAGACCCATTGATTGATTTTTCCAGTCATTATGTGCATCTGCTGGCAGGCTGGCTTTCTCTCTTGCAAATTACTCCTCTTAATGCACCATCAATCAGAGTTTACCTGAGCCTGAAGCTGGGGCTTTGGCACGTTCTTCTTCCTTCCATCCTTCTTTGATCTCCATCAAGCCACAAAAGAAGCTGGATGCAACGTCTGGGCAATAAAGATGCTGTTGAAAGCTGATGCCGGCAGTATGTCAACCTGTCACCCTCTGGAGGAAAGGTGTACAGCACTTGCAATTCGATTCCTAAAAGGTTCTTCAGAGTGCATAGGGGCAAAGGTAGTACCTACTTGCAGCTCCTTCAAGCAGCTGGGTCCATGCCAATTCTTTGAAGGTTTGTGCCTTGATATGCTCCAAAGCTGCTTTTCGGAACCAAATCTGAAGCCCAGAATGGTCCTATTCCAGTTGGGTTGGGATAACAAATTCCAGAATTCTCAGGAGCAATACCCACCCATCTAGAGAATGTTGATTGATCATGGCTGATCTAGAAACAAATCTAAAAATCTGGCCTTATGCTAAGTCATAACATGGATAGTTTGTTGTTGACAGTGCATGGCAAGGTGTAAACCATGCTTTATGATTTAGCATGTGTTAACTCACTTATCTGTGTTGTATTTAACCAATTAGATCAAGTATATCATGCTTTGTCATAGTATGTAAATTCAGACTCTTTCATTCTACCCTTAAAGTCATTGCACAACAGAGCAAGCGTACTAGAAGATTGAATAACAACTGAGAAGGTCTTGAAAAAGATATTCAAGTGCCATGATGGGTTTCTACCTATAAAATTCAGAATTGTGCAAGTTGTGGTATCCTCTGTGACACTCTATGGAAGCAAAAGTTGGATTTTAAAGAAGCAGGATAGAGAAGAGAATTGATACTTGGAACTTGGATGTTGGAGAAGATTCCTGAGAATATTATGGACAACCAAACCAATGGATCATCAAACAAATCAACCCAGAATTCTCACTTGAGGCACAAATGACCAGGTTCAAATTATCCTACTTCAGATACATTATGCAATGACCCAACTTTGGGTCAGAGAATGCTCTGAGCCTGGGAAAGGTGGAAGGAAAGAGAAGATGGCCAGCAGCAAAAAGGATAGACTCAGTTACAGCAACAACGGGTGCACTGTTAGAAGAGCTGAAGGACTAGGTTAGGAACAGGATGTCGTGGAGAAATTCTACCTATCTGGTAATTAAGAGTCAACAATGGCTTGATGGGATGCAGTCAATCAATCAAGTTTCTAGTAGTTTCATCTCTACTCTGAATCCAGAGGACAACTAGATAAGCAGGAGTGCTGCCTCCAAATGTCACCAGTATTCTGCCCTCTGTACTTACTGACTGAATGTATAAAGGCAGATAGATAACTCCACAAAGCATCCATACAAAGTCTTTTTATTGGTTCATCAGGCATCCTCCAGATAACTCACAGTTATGATGAGATTCTTCTCAATGTCCAATTCTTTGCATATCTGTCTTTCTGGGTAAAAAGATGGTTATCTCTTATCCCTTTCATCCCATATCGTAAGAAGCAGGGGTAGAGATGCTAGCACGAGGCTGGGTCCAGGCAAGAGTGAAGAAACCTCCCCCAACCCAGCAAGGGTCAATTCAGTGACCAATCAGGATTACAGATGTGGCCATATGACATGAACTACATTTCCCAGGATACCTTAACTACATTTACCATGATGCATTCCCTTAAGGGGACAGCTCCCACTTCCTAACTAACTATACCAATTCCCATTAACTATAACTGGCTGGGCAGCACAACCAGGATCAGAGCACCTGGTTAAAATGTTGACAACAGCAAGACTATTGTATGCACAAAAATGGAAGGATACTTCGATTCCTACGATGGGTTGCAGAAGTTGAAGGAGTTGGTTGAAATGGCAAAACTGACCACTTTGATTAAAGAAAACAATATAAGTACTTTTGTTTCCACATGGAAACTGCTTCTGAACTTAGTGCTTGATGTGGAGAAGAATGAAACTGACTTTTTTTTACTGATTAGACTGACAGATCTTTCTAGAAATGGCTTGTTCATATTATTACGAAAAAGCAAAAAGCTGTGATTTGATGTTAATGCCTTATTTTACTGTAGCAGAGAGAGTCAGAAGTCAATGCTTCTTTTTCTTTCTTATCTTTCCTCACTTCTCTTTCCCCTTCCCCCCCTACTGCTTTTTCTATTTACTTTATTATAATTCAGTAAAAAAGCATTTTGGAATGAATGTCACCAGGATCTACACCAGTGTTTTTCAATCATGGCAATTTGAATAGGAGTGGACTCTCAGAAATCCCCAGCCAGCATGCCACAGATCTACACTACAACATCCCCTCTTGCACAACACACACAGAATTGCCTCCACCCTTTGCTGTGATATCAAAGAAAGGAGCAGCATCTATCCATGCACGATCTTGCATTTGCTTTGCGAGAACACGCCCTCCTCATTTCTGTAGAAACTTTGCAAATAGAAACTTGCCTCTCTCTCTCTAATTCCTGTCATTTTTCTGACTGTCATCCTAATTCTTGGTCCATTTGTCTTCTCTGTTGTGTAACATCGTATCATCCTCATCTATCCCTGCCAGAGGGACATCCTGTTACTCCCCAGGATGTCATCGTGCGGTTCCCTGATCCTTACATACCTGAGGGAAGACTCATCCTGCACCATTCTGGAACGTGTCTCTTACCATCTCACTGAATCACAGGGAAACCACTGTGTACCCTGAACCCCCACTGCTGGGGGGGGGGGGCACACCCTTTTTCAGAAGAAGTCTTACCCAAAGGGATGCTTCCCCCAAAGTCTCTTTGGGCTGTGGAGTCTAAACTCCCCAAAGCAAAACATGAACAAGCAAACAGTGTGGTGGATTTCTTGCAGAGGTTTCATTACCAGGTAACTAGGTAACGTCATCAGTGCTAAAAGGGAGTGGGGCTTGCTCTTGTTTTTATATACTAATGGCTTGCCCTTTCTGTGTTGGTGGGAGCGGTCTTGGCGGATCCTTGGTTAGTTAGTAGCTTGCTTGTTTGCATTGGCAATTTCTTGATTAGGGTTTTGTTTACTTGATTGTTAGTCTAGTGTTAATTTTGGTGTTAATCTCTGCTCATACATTGCTGGTGAGGGGGGCTTTTTGTTTGTTTGTTTTGGTCTTTTTGATTCTCTCTTTTGAGTGTATGTAGATGTTGTTTATCTCAAAGATGAACAAGAAAACACAATTTTTATTTGTTTTTCTTCTGGCTTGCAATTGGGTAATTTCCTCCACTCCGATTTGCCTCACTCCTGTTTGCTCCACATGATCCAACTTTCCCATCAAAAGACCCGCCCGTTCCAAATCCGGAGGCGCTTAGACCTCGTGAGGTTTACCTTTTAGGGTACAGGATGGTGTCTCAATCATATTTGTCTACAAGAAGCAACTGTCCAACTTATTAAGAAATAGGTAACTGTGAAGTTCTTTGTGCTCTCTGAGCTTGTTTGCAGACATCTCATTACCCAGCTAGCTAACTTCATCCATGCCAGGATTATGCTACTTAGGTAATGAAATGTCTTCAAGGAACCAACCAAAGCTCAGAGAGTACCAAGAACTGTGCAGTTCAACCCTGAGCTACAGGCATTGCCATCTGTTAGGTATAACATTGATACCAAATATGGTTTGGGTGAATAAATATATAAAACTTAGATATCATGGTTTAAGTGCTTATCACTTTAAGCACAATGCAGCAGGCAATTAGCCGATTAAGGGTGCGGTTAGAAGTTACAATATAAGGAAGCATTAGAAGCTGGAAAGCTTACTGACTTTTACTGTCTGTCTGTAACTGTGTGCTGCTGCGACTAACTGTGATTACTGACTGTGAGTGCCTGTGACTGAACTGTTATTGTTTGCTACTGTTTGCTGAATATCCAGCGTTTGTTTCTCTGGAGAGTGAAACCGGAGGAGGAGAAGATATCTTTATCGGCTGATAAAGATATTGCAAGGACTCTTAACTTGGACTATACTAGTGAGTCTTACTGGATGGAAATACTGTGAATGACTTAATGGACTGAATGACAATGCTTAAACTCTAACTGGATTAAAAACTATTTAAACTACAAACAGTGTTTGTATTCAGTGTGTGTATACTCTGGGGCCCTTCCGCTCTCCTTTGGTTGCCTGGCTTGACTACTGCTGAAATACTCTTCTAGGGGTTAATTCCCAAATCCCTAACATTGGTTATGGGCCCAGCAGCATAGTCTAACTAACCAGGATACAGCAGAGAGAGTTGGTGTGAGTTGCACATTACTGTAAAAACAAACTGTTTTAATTAGTTTAAAATAGTCAAAATATCTGAAGAGTAATGGCACAAGTAAATTTGTCACAACTGTCCATGATATCCAGGCTGGATGGAACAAACTATGTTTCATGGTCAATGAAATGTAGTTTACTTCTACGCAGAGAAGGTTTGTGGGACATTATAGCAAACCCACCAGATGTGAGTAGATGGGATCCTGCTAATGATGATGATAAAGAAAAGTTACAAGACTTTAAACTGAAGAATGAGCAGGCTTTATGCATCATAGGACTGACTCTCTGTGATCAGCAGCTTGTCCATATTCGTGGAGAAGAAAATGCTGCAACTGCTGGGAGAACCTCAGGAAGATTTATGTTAGGGACAGTGTAGGAGCACATATAAATCTTACACGGAAGCTTTTTCGAACGCATCTTCAGAGGAATGGAGATATGTTAGTTCATTTAAACTGTATGAAGAGCATTTTTCAAGATTTGCAAGAAAAAGAGCTTATATTTAATGAACTGCAACAAGTCTACATAATATTATCTTCATTAGATCAAAGCTATGATGACTATGTGACTTCGTTGGAAGTATTGCCAAAAGAAAGCCTCTCATTAACCGAGATTACAGGCAGGCTACTAGAAGAAGCCAGAAGAAGGCGTGAGCGTGACGAGCTGAGAGAAGATAAGAAAGAAGAGAAATTATCTTCAAAGCTTGAAAGAAACCAGATTAGCAAAGTACAGCACCCGGAAGAAGAGAATTTATCTTCGACGGCATACACAATTAAAAAGTGTTTTAATTGTGGAGGCAGAGGACATTTGGCAAGATTCTGCAAAAGAGAAAAAGCCAGAATGTAAAAAGCCAAAGAAAGCATTTGAACTAGCCACGTTTAGCAACTCTGATGTGAAGAATAATTTATGGGTGGTTGACAGTGGAGCATCCCACTGCATCACAAGAGATAAGACAAAATTTATAAAAATGTCTACAAGTTCTCAACATATATCTCTTGCTAACGGCTGGAACCTGAAAGCGAAAGGTCAAGGTTTTGCACGTTGTCCGATACATAAACCAGGATATAAAAATGTTGTATGTACCGCAACTAAAGTTTAATTTGCTTTCAGTAAGGGTATTAGATAAATTAGGTTATGTAATTACTTTTAAGGATAATAATTGCATAATTGAAAAAGATAACAAAAGGGTAACTGCAGCTTTAAATGGAACATTATATGTCTTTGATAATAGTAAGAAAGGGGAGGCTCAGACTGTATTTAATAATATAAAGCCTCATGAAGAATGTATTCATTTATTGCATAGGCGTTTGGGCATGTAAATTTTAAAATGCTAAAACGTACAGTTGAGTTATCTGAAGGAATAAGGTTAAAACCTTGTGATAAATATTTGCGTTGTAATGTTTGCTGTGAAGATAAGAGCAAGGTATTGCCTGCAAATAGGCTAAATGGTTTCAAAACAAAAAGAACCTTTAGAAGTAGTATTTGCAGACATAATAGGTCCAAAGAAACCCAGTATGGGGGTGCTAGATATATACTGAGCATTATGGACCATTATTCTAGATATGGGTTTTGCTATTTAATGAAAAGCAAAACTGAAACATATCAACATTTTTTCAATTGGCTTAGGTTTGCTGAAAGAAAGTCTAAACGTCAACTGATAACCCTGGTGACAGATAATGGTGCGGAATTTATTAATAACAAATTCCAGAACAGACTTAAGGTATCTGGAATAGAGCATAAGAAGTCTGCTCCATACAGGCCAGAACATAATGCTTTTATTGAAAGAAGAGGCCAAACACTACAGGCAATGGTTAGAACAATGTTAAATGATTCTGGGTTACCTGATTCTTTGTGGGGAGAGGCTACAATGTGTGCTAATAACATATTGAACAACGTTGTTAATACAACAACAGGTGAAATACCATTTACCAGATGGCATGGCAGGAAACCTGATCTAAGTTACCTGCACACATTTGGTGCACCAGCATGGGTGCATATTCCTGCACAACTCAGAAAAAAAGGGCAACATAGAGCTAAAAGATTTTTCTTCATTGGTTATCAGGCAAACCATAGGGCATATAGATTTTGGGAGAAAGGCACATCTAAAGTGTTATGTAGTGCTAGTGCCCAATTTCTAGAACATGAAGGATGGGAGAAATTAGAACAGGATGCCAATAAAGATGTAATTATTGAATCCTATAGAAATCCCATTAGTTATCCCTGTAACTTTAAAAATAAGGTAAAGAGACAAATACAGGATGAAATAGTGCCCATAAAGGAAGAAACAGATTCAATAGCTGAACAGGATGAGGAAGATGAACAGGTAGTAGTTCAACAAAGTCCTCCTGTAAGCCCTGTAATTCCCAGAAGAACTACACGTGTATCTAGACCGCCTGATAGGTACCAAGCTAACACAGTGTGCCAGATTAATCAAGTTCCTAATTCTGTTGAAGAAATTAAAAGTATCCTATTAAGGAAAAAGAAAGATGGTATGCAGCAATGAATAAGGAACTGAATTCATTAAGAGATATGAAGGTGTATGAAAATGCCAAATTACCTGTAGGAAAGAAATCCATTGGCTGCAAATGGATATTTAAGGTAAAAACAGATAAAGATGGTAATTTAATCCATAAGGCAAGGTTAGTAGCCCAAGGTTTTAGGCAGAATGCTAATGACTATGATGAGGTGTTTGCACCTAGTCTTAAGGCATCAACCTTGAGAGCAGCTTTAGTGTGGGCAGCTAGTAAAAACTATATAGTTAACCATTTAGATGTGGAAACTGCTTACTTGCGCCCCATTAAAACATACTATTTATATGAAAAAACCTGTTGGTATTAAAAGTGAAAATAAGGATAATAATGATTGTTGGTTGTTAAAGAAAAGTCTCTATGGTCTTAAACAATCAGGCTATGAATGGAACCAGTATATTGTAAAGGAATTAGACAATATAGGATTTAAAGCTGGTTTAGCCGATCCATGTCTGTTTAAGAGGGAGACAAATGGGAAAGTATCATTATTATTACTATTCACAGATGACATTGCATTGATAACTGAAACTAATGATGAAGCAAATAAAATAATAGCATCATTAGGAAAGAGAATAAAGATCAAGCAATTAGGGAGATAAAGAAGTATCTCGGTTTGAATATAAAGAAAACACGGAAAGGTTTTAAGATATCTCAGGAAGATAAGATAAACAAATTGCTAAAAGATTACAAGATGGAGCTTTGTAAGTCAGCTAAGACTCCAATGAGTCAGGAGTTTAGCAACACTGATGAACAAAGCCCTGAGTTTGATAAGGTGATTTATCAATCTTTAATTGGTAGTTTGAGTTATATTAGTAATTGGTCTAGACCAGATATATCGTACTGCGTGAATCAGTTGGCTAGATTCAATTCTGCACCATGTGAAAGACACTGGAATGCAGCTAAGAGGATATTAAGATATCTTAAAAAGACAATGAATTATTCATTGTATTTAGAACCAAAGGGTGATTTAATTTTGTGTGCTTATGCAGATGCTAGCTTTGCATCAGAAAGAGACACTAGAAAGTCGACTTCAGGAACAGCCATAATGCTGGGTAAGACATTAATAGGCTGGAAGTCAATAAGACAACAGCATATAAGTTTGTCTACTATGGAGGCAGAATTCTCCTGTTTATCATTGTTATGTACAGAATTAATAATGTATAAACAAATGTTAATTGATATAGGTATAACAGTAGATTATCCTATAATTATACATGAAGATAATCAGGCAGCAATTCAAATGGCCACAAATATTGGAGTAAAAACAAGGAGCAAGCATACAGATCTAAGATACCTAAACGTGAGACAATCTGTAAGAAGTAAGATGATTCAGCTAGAGTACTGTATGTCGGAGGACAATTTAGCTGATAATTTTACTAAAGCCCAAGGTGCCAGTAAGCACCAGGAGAGTTGTGAAAAATATGGGATTAGATTGTAAAGGTATTATATATTTATTTCACCCAAAAGGGGAGTATGTTAGGTATAACATTGATACCAAATATGGTTTGGGTGAATAAATATATAAAACTTAGATATCATGGTTTAAGTGCTTATCACTTTAAGCACAATGCAGCAGGCAATTAGCCGATTAAGGGTGCGGTTAGAAGTTACAATATAAGGAAGCATTAGAAGCTGGAAAGCTTACTGACTTTTACTGTCTGTCTGTAACTGTGTGCTGCTGCGACTAACTGTGATTACTGACTGTGAGTGCCTGTGACTGAACTGTTATTGTTTGCTACTGTTTGCTGAATATCCAGCGTTTGTTTCTCTGGAGAGTGAAACCGGAGGAGGAGAAGATATCTTTATCAGCCGATAAAGATATTGCAAGGACTCTTAACTTGGACTATACTAGTGAGTCTTACTGGATGGAAATACTGTGAATGACTTAATGGACTGAATGACAATGCTTAAACTCTAACTGGATTAAAAACTATTTAAACTACAAACAGTGTTTGTATTCAGTGTGTGTATACTCTGGGGCCCTTCCGCTCTCCTTTGGTTGCCTGGCTTGACTACTGCTGAAATACTCTTCTAGGGGTTAATTCCCAAATCCCTAACACCATCTATTGAAATGAATAACTACTGATGCTTATAGTCTGAATCTGAAGGTGAATCAGAGGAGTGGATGGTTGAACAAACAATTACCGCCAACTGGTAATAGGTTATTTTATAAGACAGACTGGGACTTGGGCACCCCAAAAAAGAATAGCTCTTCACTGTTATAAGCTAAGTAGAGTTGGATCTAGTTAATACTAGAAATCCCAGAGCTGTGAAGTAGACGGGTAAGTCAAAACAACTTCCTGAAAGGAGCCGCTTGCCAAGAAAACAGCCTGGATGAATCACAAGAAGTCAAGCTTAACTCAAAGGAGATGTTACTTTATCATCCACCATTGAAAGCCATTACCCTTCAATGGTAAGATGAATGAACAGGGCACCACCGTCTGGCCATGTAGCAACATTGCAGGGATACTTCAGAACTTGATTGGGGGCCTTCTATAGATTTTGCACTGCGCCAGAATTTCTGGATAAAATTATTAATGCAAAAAGTACTCCTTCCCAAGAGTAGTCTTCTGTAAGCACAGAAGAAGCCAGACAGGGGCCACAAGGGCTTTGATATTATTATTGTTGTTGTTATTGTTGTTGTTGGTTAATCTTCAATTCGATTCACAGTATTATTGCAATAATATCAATATATATTTCTGGAATGATGGTCTTTGAAGGGAAAGGAGCAAGAGACCTTAACTTCTGTAGTTTCTAAGAAAATACGGAGAAAACCTGGAGTCAAAAACAGGCTGATTGGGGTTAGATCAAGTCTCCAAGCTGGCACTTTCCAACTGAGCTGGGAAACTAACTTGGCATTTTCTAACCATCAAGAAGAGATTGGAACAACCCAAGAAATTGAGTTGGATAACTTGACTTGGTCAACTTGACTCATCAAAGACAGCGAGATGAGCATATTTGAGTACAAACTTATAACAGTCTATTTAGTGACTATTTAAAGTTATAAAGGCACTGAAAAAAGTGTCATGATCATTTTTCACAAGACCAATGCAGCATCTCCAAGGTCACATCATCAAAATTCAGATGCTTGGCAACTGGCTCATATTTATGACGGTTGCAGTGTCCTGGGGTCATAAGAGTATCTTTTGTGACTTTTTGACTAGCAAAGTCAATGGGCAAAGAGGATTCACTTCACAACCGTGTTGCTAATTCAACAACTGCAGTGATGCATAAGAAAGGTTATTAAATGGGGCAAAAAAAATGTAAGAAATGTCTCACTCAGCAACAAAAAAATTGGGTTCCATTGTGGTCATAAGTAGAGCACTACCTGTATATCTTTGCTCCAAACATCCACTGTTATGGATTCAGACGCTAACTGTGGACAAACCAGGTTCAGGTCTGCTTTCAGTCAAGGTTGAGTTTGCCTACAAGACTGAACCACCACTAGGTTGCCATATTCTACCTTAGTATGCTAGGCAATCTCATTCTCCATAGCTATTCAATGGATTGTGTGCCCCATTCTCTAGAAAGTTGGCCTGTGTAAACCATATTTAAGTTAACCATGGCTATGTTGTATATACAGAGACACAGTGGCTCAGTGGCTAAGACGCTGCTAAGCTTGTCAATCAGAAAGGTCAACAATTCAGTGGTTTGAATCCCTAGCACTGTGTGATGGAGTGAGTTTCCGTTACTTGTCCCAGCTTCTGCCAACCTAGCAGTTCGAAAGCATGTAAAAAAATGCAAGTAGAAAAATAGGGACCACTTTGATGGGAAGGTACCAGTGTTCTGTTCACCTTCGGCGTTTAGTCATGCCGGCCACATGACTACGGAGACGTCTTCGGACAGCGCTGGCTCTTTGGCTTTGTAATGGAGATGAGTACCGCCCCCTAGAGCCAGAAACAACTAGCACGTATGTGCGAGGGGAACCTTTAACTTTACTATGCTGTATGTATGCAGCCACTGGGTGATTTCATTGAACTGGACTCAATCTAGGTCTAGGAGCCGATGTAGAGGTTAAAATGAGAAGAATCCCACTACGTGCATCTGGTCCAAAACATGATATCAGATGCTTGACATCATGTACAAACAATTTACACATGAGATCATTTGTTCCCCCAGTGCTTTTGCACAGAATCCATAGCTGTCCATAGGGGCTGAGCTTCCAGAAGGAAAATGGGATATTAATGTAATATACTGATCATTTTATTGAGACCCTTTCAACTGTCCCGGGGTCACCCCAAAAATACTGTGATGGGACTACAGTGAAGCAACAGTTTTCCAAGGAGCACATTGATTGATGTCAGGCTTGGTCCAAGAATGACGTAGAACAATCCAGACAAAGCTCAGTCCTTTATTTGCTCATACCATATAGACAGAATCTTGCCAGACTAAACCCTAGCCTAAGAAATATACCCTGGGAGATTTAGAGAGTGGCTGTCCTAAATCTCTTCCTCTTTCTCCAATCCAGGAGAGAGGCTGTGTTGCCTTGTCTTGTCTCAGTCTTAGGCTGCATCAACAGAGGGATAGTATCAAGGTCACGTGAAGTCTTAATATCACTTTATACTGCTTTGGTAAGACCACACTTGAGATACTGAGTCTAGTTTTGATACAAAAAAGATGTTGAGACTCTAGAAAGGGTACAGAGAATCATATATATGATTAGGGGCCTGTAGGCTAAAACCTATGATGACCAATTGCAAGAATTGGGTATGTCTAGTCTAACGAATGGAAGGACTAGAGGTGAAGACCAGACAGTCTTCCGGTATTTGAGCGGCTGTCACAGTGAAGAGGAGGTTGACCTAGTCTCCAAAGCATCTGAAGACAAGACAAAAGTAACAGATGGAAACTTATCAAGGGAAGATCCAACTTAGAACTAAGGAGAAGTTTGCTGACAATGAGAACAATCAACCAGTGGAATGGCTTGCCTTCAGAAGTTGTGGGTGCTCCATTGTTAGAGGGTTTTAAGAAGAGATTGGATAACCATTATTTTTCCGGAATGTTATAGGATCTCCCGCTTGAGAAGGGGGTTGGATTAGAAGACCTCCAAGATACCTTCCAACTCTGTTATTCTGTAACTCCTCCTTGGACTGTACTTGTTCCTTTCTGGAAAATTGCCACTTCACTTTTGTCCATCCCACCCCTTCCAATTCATAGAAAGAATCCATCACAAATACTGTCTCAATTAGAAATAAGTACTACTTTGTCCAGGGGTGGGATTCTACCGGTTCGGACTGGTTCTATAGAACCGGTTGTTATGATTCTGTGCAGTTCGGAGGATTGGCAAATCATGCCCCTGGCTGGCCTCGTCCCTCTCCGCCGGCCCCTCCCCTCTCCTCTCCTCCCCTCCCCACCCAGTCAGTCCTTCTCGCGCATGCCTGACATCGCTGACTGCGTTCTCCCTTGTCCAGTCACTCCTTAAGGTATTTGTTTTTTCCCCCTCCCGACGATCAGCTGTTCCTATGATCAGCTGTGCCGGGATTCCCCTCACTTACTTACTGCTTTGCCCAGGAATCTTCCCTGAGGCCCAGGAAGGCAAAAAAATGGAGGAGGCAGCACCCTCTCCTGCCCACCCACCCCCCACCATTTTTTCCTTCCTGAGCCCCAGGGAAGCCTTCTGGGAGCAAAAAGGCCCCCCAGGAGGCTTCCCTGAGGCCTAGAAGGCTCGAAAAAGGAGCGAGTGCTGCCAAAAAAGAAAGGAAAAAGAAGCCATGCCCACCCAGTCACATGGCCAAACCACCTAGCCACGTCCACAGAACTGGTTGTTACAAAATTTGAATCCCACCCATGACTTTGTCCCACTTCCCAATTAAGCAGTTCCCCCATGGAGGAAAAAATGCCCTCTTCATCCCTTTGACTCCATCCCTCCAGATTTCAACAGGGTCACCAAACCAAGGCCAGTTTTCAAACATCTTGAGAATCTGGTTCTTCCTGAATCGCAGCCAAAATCAGAGATCCACCAAGACCACTTAAAAATGGAGTTTATTACTGTTCTGTAAGCGCTCTGTTATTCTCCTGGCAATCTTATTTTTTCAGGGCAACCCTTCCTCTGCCCATTGTCCAATGCAATCCAGTCACTGGAGCCAACAAAAACACAACTGCTACATTCTCAGATGAATAGTCATACCTTCTCAGAAACTTGGCTCCCTCTCTTACAAGCTTTTACTCAGTGCAAAGCTTCCTTTTTGATAAACTCTGGTTCGGCAAGCCACTGGGTCAATTTCCCCGAACAATCCTGGCCTGTTCAGAAGACTAGCATTGGCTTGCACCACGGGAGTCCCCAAAGACATGAAAGTCGGTCTGGAGGACATTTGAAGGAAGGCGTACTTCTTGGAAGGGTTGCTGGCCACCAACAAAGATGGTGAAAGTGCCAGGCTCCAACCACCACTGTCCAGCCCATACGGCTCTCTGGCTGAAAGATAATAGGAAGGCCACCTTGGCAGCTTGTCCCTGGCGTATTGGCAACCGGTGGAAGCCAACCAGCTGCCAGCGGGGCATAGGCACAGATGGGTTTCCCCAGCGGAGATAGAGCTGTACCACCTGCAGAGGGGACAAACATTAGAAGTGAATAGACAATCATCAAGAGAAGAAGACATCAGTAGATTCTTCACACCTTCAAAGCCTCTTCAAGGATGGAGAGATCTTTGATAAAGACTGCCACCCATTTATCCAGAATCAAGGGCCCTGAATCTATGTGAATGACCCCTGTATCTTTTATCTACTTTTCTGAAAATTAGGAATCATTTTCCTCTCTGCTCATTTGACAGGTTCCTTGAGATTAGAGACATCTGTATGACCCAATTTGGAAGCAAACAATGAACCAATGGAGTCCATTTCGTTCTCTCCTCCTCTTTCTAGCAAACCAGGAGGACTCTATGAATCTTGCCAGTGGTGGAAATGCATACACTTCAACAATACACTTCAGTTTCTAAGATTCAGAGAACAATTATTTGCATTAAGTGTTATTTGCATTTTAATCCCTGCCTGACTGTAATTCTCTATCAAATAACAGGCTGCTGCAAAAACCACTTACGTAAATCAGCTGGACAAGTATTCCTTATTAGTAATAACAAATTACTATTCATAATTTATTAGTAATATTATCTTCCTATCTGATCCTGTTTCTGCAGCTTTGCAGCCTGATCTCAAAAAAAACCCTCTATTTCAGCAAAGTCAAAATTGGCTTTTGGTTCTTTGTTCAATGCTGTTCTTCATGGGAGCTGTGAACAAAGACCTGGGGACTGAAAATCAACCACCATTTTGGATTCATAACCCCTGTGAGATGTCACTGCAATGTACTCATTTCTTAAAACCTCTATTCCACCATAAGTGGGCCTTAATAAATACATACAAATATCCTTAGGATGTTGAGCTTTGAGGTCAACTGTACAACTTTTGTCCATCAGTAGAGAAGCTTTCAGCTCTTGCTGGTCTTCAACTTGACTCTCCATCCTCACAGCCTTTGGACCCCCTTGAGTTTTCACCCATCTCAAGCAACATCTCACCCTCTTTTATCCCACCCTCTCTGCCCTCACCAGTCTTTGCATGCAGACAAGCAACAGAATTGCCTCACCTCTTCACCATCTCTGGATCCAACATTCTCCACCACCGCAGAGATGCTAAGATTCCCACAAATGGGCACTTGGTCAGCACTCACTACCAGATCCCTGTACTGGAAGGTGGTATATGAGAGTCCATAGCCAAAGGGGTACATTGGGGCCTCTTGTCCATAGTAGCGATATGTCCTGCCAATCATTGTGTAGTTCTCCATTGGGGGTACCTGTGGTTGAGGACAAGAGTAGTGGAGGACATGGAAAGATTTGGGGCTATATGCAGGGGTGGGATTCACATTTTTAACAACCGGTTCTGTGGGCGTGGCTTAGTTGGTGGGTGTGGCTTGGTGGTCATATGACTGGGTGGATGTGGCTTGGTGGGCATGTTATTGGATGGGTGTGGCCAACACAATATCACTTACATCGAGGCACGCATCTCCTCGCCTGGCCTCTCATGACTGTGAGGATGATGCAACAGTTGTAAGTGTGAAAAATGCTCATAAGTCACTTTTTTCAATGCCATTGTAACTTTGAATAGTCACTCCACACAAGCAAAGTACCAGCAAAGGAGGGGGAAAAAAACTCCAGAGAAGTTCCAGAGACAGGAAGTCTAGTCCTGCCAAGAATGTAATAAGGGTTAACGGAGAGGCAGTTTCTGTAAGCAACACCAGAATGTTTCCTTCCTGCCTTCCTTACAGGATTAGGCCAGTAATTTCTTCTAACAACCGGTTCTCCAAACTGCTTAGAATGTTAACAACCGGTTCTAGCAAATAGGTGCAAACTGGTAGAATCCCATCCCTGCAGTCATCCAGGTATACACTCAGTCATCCAGTCATCCGTGGTTGGTCCCAGATATGCTTTTTCAAAAGCAACTGGACTTTGTTTTTCCTTCAAGACGTTTTGCTTCTCATCCAAGAAGCTTCTTCAGTTCTCACTGAATGGTGGAGAATGGAAGGAAGCTTCTTGGATGAGAAGTGAAATGTTTCAAGGAAAAATAAAGTCCAGTTGTCTTTGAAAAAACACCTTTGGGAAATTTGGGGCTATAGCAAGCAGGATCTAGGAGCGACTTGAGGGTCTGTTCTTGCCCAGCCTTTATCGGTTAACCATCCTTGGTTAAGTGCTCTACATTGTCCCGATGTCAGCTTATTTTTTTGTAGTTAAGGTTTAATTACCGATTTGTTTTTCCTTGCTTTTATTTTAAATGGTGTGATGGCATTATTTTCCTGTATACTTTAAAAACAGTCCTTTCTATTCAAGGGGCAGTTAATGGGCTGTGGCTAATCCCCCATTGGAGACCCACAAAAAAACTAATTCAATGAGTTGAATCTGCATGAACTTTTAATTAAAATTGCCAGCGGCCTTTGTGGAATCTGACACACTTCAAAGGAAAGACTGCAACAGAATCTGGCTCTGGGAAAGGGACACCGCTGAACAGCACACCGGACTTTAATTTTACATGATGTATTTTCTAGTCTATATTTAGAAAAGTCAAGTCTCTTTCACTCTGAAGAACTTCATAGAGTCTTTTATGTAGTTTCCCTGGCAACAATACAGAAATAGTTTTATTTTAAACTATCTTCTTTCAAGACGATGTATGAGTTTCCAGTTTAGTCTGCAATCCTTTGGTGATCTCACATTCCAACGGTAATCCCATCATATCCCCACTATGTTTTTTAAGATCAGCCAAGGGATCTGTTTCAGCTCTGTCCACCTTGAAAAAGCCCAGGACATTTACAGTTGGACTGGGGATTCTGGAACACCTTGGAGACATTTGAGCATGCAAATTTGCTCTGGTACATGGTCATTCCAAGAAATGCTGGTGTTCTGGTTAGAAGGACTCTCACATTGTTAACTTTCAAGAAGGAGGAAAAAGAAATACTTTCTGTCAGGCTTTCTGTCTAACAGACCTGGGGGCAGTGGCTGCTATTTTTAGACATTATATATGTATAATCTTATGGGTTTTTATTTCTTGTATGCAGGTTGTTTTTCTGATTTTATATTGTATTGATTTCTAATAAGAAGATGGTCTAGAGCAGCGGTCGCCAACTGATGGGCTGCAGCCCACCAGTGGGCCGTCAGAAAATTTTGGTGGGCCGCAGAGAAATCTCATCCCCAGAGCACATCCCCCTCAAAGCAATTAATCCAGGCTGTGCAAAAACACAAGACTGCGCCACCCACATGGCCCGCGGGAACCCTCCTTGCCCACTCACTCCTTACCCGGCAAACTTGCCTGATAAATTGCTATTTTTCCAACCACCGGCTGTTCTGCTGTGCTGGGAGATTTAGATTAGCTAGGAAGCAGGAAATGGTTGGATTTCTTGCTTTCTAGCTAGTCTTTAGATCTTCGGCTCTGCTTTTAAGCACAACCGAATCTCCCTTAGGACGGAAGGTTCTATTATTCAGTGCAGACTCTTGGCAAGCAAATTTTATGTGACAGACTGAGCTAGCCGATGGCAGATAGATAGATCACTGAATGATTCTGTGAGCAACTCAATCTGCCTGCTTGCTTTGCCTGATTTTGGGTAAAATTTGCTCTTTTTTAAATAAAAAATTCAATATTTATATAAATATTTATAATATTTACATACAAGCCATGCCCAGCCAGTCACATGACCACCAGCCACACCCACAAATTCGGCTATGCCCACAGAACCGATTAGTGGTCCCTGGGATTTAAAATTATGAGTTTGGTGGTCCCTGAGGTCCAAAAGGTTGGCGACCCCGGGTCTAGAGAGGTATAGTGGCACACTAGTGCAATAAAATTAGGAATAGAATAGAATAGAATGTAGAATGTAGTAGAGTAGAGTAGAGTAGAGTAGAGTAGAATAGAATAGAACAGAATAGAATAAACAATCATTTAATCAACTTTTAAATCCTTCCCAATAACTTTCTGGAAAATAAAAACAATTGACAAACCTGGATTTACTTAACAGCTATGGCCAAAAAGATGGTAAAATTGGATGAAGTGACGACTCACTTAATAAGCGTAATGGAAGTTCTACCCCCAATCGTGGCCATTAAGTTGATGACTTTCTGTAGGTTTTTTTTTTTCTTGGGGGGGGGGGGAGGATTCAGTTATTTCCTTCCTTTCGAGTGCCACAGTCCAGGAAAGAAGCATCATTCCCCATTCCAGCCATACCTGGTCCATTCCCGTTGGCCATGTAGCTGGCAGCCTGCCGGCCGGAGTTGCCCCTTCAGCGCCCACCAACATCTTGGCCAGAGCCAGCCCTGTGGTCTCAGCAGGAAAGAAACAAGCCACAATTGCTCCCACGCCATCCTGTTCCTTGGCCCAGCTGATATCCAGAGGGCCGGCGTTGAACAGGAGCAGAATCACAGGACGGCCGGCGGCTGAAATGAAAGACCCCACCTAGCTCATGAGGAGACAAGTTGCGATCTGTGCATCCCTCACAGGTGATGTTCTCCAGATAGGTGGACTACCGTACCCCTCATCCCTAGCCACCAATGTAGAAGGAGAGCCAAAGACGGCTGACCCTGGGAACTGCCTATCACCACCAAGTTCCAGGTGAGCAGAGGACATGCTTTTCAGGAATAAGATCCACAGGTGGTAGTAGCAGACACAGGTAACTTATAGGTAACCAACCCAGAGTCCAAAGTACCTTTTCAACCCTGATCCCATCGTGCAGCTAATATCGAGAGTAA
This sequence comes from Notechis scutatus, assembly GCF_049901735.1. NCBI lineage: Eukaryota > Metazoa > Chordata > Lepidosauria > Squamata > Elapidae > Notechis > Notechis scutatus. Next base: position 7,911,552 of record NC_142016.1, read on the forward strand.
ACTCCCAATCATTATGATGCCTTTTTTAAACCGAGGAGGTATAAAACAGGAAGCATGCAATGGTTTTTCTAAAGCAACAATCATTGTCAACATTAACAATACTAAAAAGTTTATAATACTGGTTGAGTAAAGCTCAAATCCTGCTAACTACAGGGACATACTTAAGTAGTTTCCTGCAAGTAGCACCGGCTGGATTGTTTAGCTTCACATTCTACCCTACAACCCTAGAATCTCTCTGGGGTCTCCCACCCAAAGAACAAACCTGCTCTGATCTTGCTTAGCTTTTCAAGGTCAGTCACTAGGTGCTACCCCCCAACTGGGCCATAACAATTCAACTGGACCCTAAAATGTGGTCCAAGAAGGCCAAAATGCTGGCCCCATCTCTCTTAGTGATGTCACTCCAGGCTTCTTGGAGTCCTCCTCTGGGGAAAGAGATAGTCCAACTCACCCCAGGCCACAGAGGACTGCAGAAGGTCCAGTTGATGTCTGGGCAAAGACAAGTTCTTGCGGTCATTGTATTCAGACTCCAAATCAGTCCCTGAGAGGAAGGAACAGAGTGTGTGTGAAAAGGGCTGCTTTGATGCTCTGACGTTCCAGAGCTGTCCAATCTCCTCACTGGGGATTTTTTCTGGGAAGAGGGGGAAATTTCTTAATCATCCAGGTCACGGCTGTCCCAAAGGTTCTTTTCCAAAAGACAACTGGACTTTCTTGTTTTTTTTTTCTCTCTTTGAAAATGTTTCGCTTCTTATCCAAGAAGCTTCTTCAGTCCTTTAAGGCAGAGATCCCCAACCTTTCCAGCTTGGCGGTCCAGCCTGGTGCATGTGTGGGTGTGTGAGAGGCAGACACACCTGTGCGTGCTCTCTGTTCAAGCAAGTGGAGCTTTGCACGCAAGTGCCCTCTGCTCATGCTAAGGGAGCTTCACGCACATGCACTTTTCCATCTCTCTCGCGGCCCAAACAGGCCACGGCCTGGTAGTGGACTGTGGTATGGGGACTGGGGACCCCTGCTTTAAGGCAGTTCTTCAGTCCTTTGAGGCAGGAGCCCCCAATGTCTGGGCCATGGCCCACTACTGTGCTGTGAGCCATTCGGAATCAGGCCGCGGAAGTGTCATGCATGCAGGCACATGCATCCCCACTTGTGCTAATGGGGCTGCGTGCGTGCATTTTCTTGCTGGCTGCTCGTATGGAACCATCCCTTCTCCCTCACTGGTCGATAAAGCCAGAAAGATTGGGAAACTTTTCTTTAAGGCAACTGGGCTTTCTGGTTTTTCTTCAAGACATTAAAAAAAAATTGAGAAAGCCCTCTTGCCTTCAAAATAAAAGCACCCTGGAGATGACGAAATGAATGAAAACAGAGAGGAGATCTCTCTGAAGATCTTGATGAAAACAGAGAGGAGATCTCTCTGCCCACAGAAGGAACAGGGATGGAGAAAGCATCTCGGGAAAGGACACTCCCTAATTCTCTGGAAAGTCAAGTCACGGGAGAGGGAGAAATTCTTTCAGGCTTGCAAGATTCTGTTACTACAACCTTAAGACTTCTTGAAGGGCTGACAGAAACCCTGCATTTCTAGGCACAGCTCTTACCTGTCCCAAGGCACACAACCACAATGTCTGCTCCTTCGATTGCAGCTTTCACATCTTTGGGAGAATACACGAGGCATCTCGGATGCTCACATCCAAGGGCAGAGGTGACATTTGCTGCGATAGCTGCTAAGCCCCTCCTGCATCAGCCAGAAACAAGGACTTCTCAGAAGTCACAAACACCGGAATGACCTCCTCTTCAGAGCCTTGACTTGTGAAACTGGATCAACCAACCCTGGGAACGTCCTTCATACGTCCCACCATATTATAGGCACATTTTAAGTACCTACAACCAGCAGAACACCCAAAGTAGGAGTTGAACTGCCCGTTGGCTTCATAGTTGAGTGTAATCAGAAGAAGGAATAAGCTTGAAGAACAGAAGGAAGAGCCACAACCAAGACAACACTCCAATAACATATCTCTCTCATTTGACAGTGAGTTGGGGTGGCTCATAAATTTAATAAATAAAATAATAATTCACACCAGCTGTAGAAAAGCTGAGAGGAAGTCTAGATGAGAGCTCAGATTGAACACCACCAGCCCCAATCACACTACCGCAGTCACACCAAAACCTGTTTGGGGGCGGAGAGAGGATTGTTGGTCCTACCTGGGTGTATAAATGTACTGGGGTTCAGGGACTGGTGCATAGTCCCCAAAGAGGAGATTAGCGTTGTCTGCAAAGGGTCCAACTACCTGCCAGAAAGAGTAAGGGAAAGTAGAGGAGAGGCCGTTTCTCATAGGAAAATGAAGTTAGTGGCCATCAAGGTTTCTTTGGGATTGACTTTGTCCCCGTTTTATAACTGAATTTAACAAACTAAAATCCACAGCATTTATCATAGCACCCACTGTTTGAAAAAGCAACCCTAAGATTTGGCCAGTCTGGACCCACAACAGGACCTCGAAAATTCCATCCCTCCCTTTTTTAAATTTAAATAACCTAATTTCTAACCAGAAATGCATTGAACCCCAGGGATGAAGTCGCAAAACTTTTCATGCCAGTCTCTATTCCTGATTCTCACCCCCCTGTCACCACCGCAGCAAGATTCTCCTTCAGCAACCTCATCTGAGGGAGGTTCTGCAGGTGAAGGCTATCCACCCAACCTCAGCTGACCTTGAAAGGCCAAATAGGACTGGACCCTCTTAATCAGATGGTTCCCCCACCAGGAGACTTCGGAACTTGCCTGAAAATTAAAAAATAAACCCTGTATGAAAGGGTCCACATAACACACACACACACCCTCAATTGACCTTGATTTGAGGGAGTCTTTATTCTTCCAATAACTTCAGAGTTTTTTTTAGTTGGTTGCATATTTTGGGAGCCAAATGGTGTTGGTGATCAGTTGTGAAACTCCCAGAAGTCAACTGGACAATCTGGACAATGTTTGCTCAGTCACATTCACAGATGTGTCAATCTCCCCATGAATATGTCCCAGGAGGGAATGTCCATTTTTAGTGCAAATTTATCAGGAACAGGTTAATTTTTGCAAGTGCCTCTCGGTGAACACTTACCGCAATGGTCTTGTGCAACAAATATTCCTCCTTAAAAGGCAGCATTTCATTCCGGTTTTTCAGCAAAACAAAGCTCTGGAGGGCGGCTCTGAGGGCCAGATTGCGATGGGCTTCTGACTGTACAACCTCCATCCCCAGCGCATTATAGGGGTTCATGGCAGGTGGGTCAAATTCGCCCAGGCGTAGACGAGTGAGGAAAAGGGGACGGACACGATGCCGGATCGTCTGCAGGAAGTAGGGTGAAGCAGAGTGTCTTCAATAAACCCCAATGGAACACTGGGGTGTATCCTTTTAAAATCCCTTGGCAATTAAATCCTTTGGATACTGAAAGGATCTATATATTTAGGACCTAGGACAAGGTCTTTTTGGGTTCAAATATTTTGTGGACAAAATATACTTTATTGTCTACTTTAAACACCTTTTGAGTAGCTCGTTTCTTGTCTGCCTTGTCCTTCTTTGACTTTTTGGGGTGCTTTTTCCAGAGCTTTGCATACCTCTGGTCATGTGCCTTTTATATTATCAGTTAATGTGGTGGAAGAGGGGATTTCTTGAGGGATCTCAGGCATAGCCACATAGTCAACCCCTGTGGTCACTTTAAAAGGGATAAAACCAGCGTTGCCGTGTACCACATTACTGTAGGCTACTTCAGCAATAAATCAGCCCAATCATTCTATTGATAACATCTTTTATCTTTAAATCTTTAAGTAAAGGAGTTACTTTTCTACCAGCATTTATATATCTTAAAATGACTCTGCACATTTTCCTACTGTATCCCACCATGGTACACAAATTGATTTACCTGCCTTGTTGTGGGGGTTTTGTTTTACGTTTTGTCCGCTGATGCATAACTTGCAATTATTCATTCCATTTCTCCTCTTATGCATTATTTTGGATACTCCCCATTACATCGCACAATCTATCTAACATCCACTGCAAATCACTCCAGTACTTAGCCAACCCCATGGCATCATCGGAATTAAAAGTGTACTTAACATGCATACCCTTCATCAGCAAATTCGAACATTAACACAAGCCTTCCCTTTCATTGCATCCACTGCTTTTCCCATGCCATTCCACAAACCTTGCATTGCACATTTTGATGGCATTCTTCTCTCTTGTTCCAAGCCATTCCCACCTTTTTCCTTAATTCCACTTTTCTCTCCGTTCAATAGGGAGGCTGAGCTATCTTCTAATTAGGGATGTGTACTTTCTCTTATCCCAGAAAATTACATTTTCTATTCGCTCCAATTTCTTTTATTTTTCTTCTACATTTGTTTTCCTCTAAGAACCGCTTTTAAAGTAGTCCCCAACTTACATTTTCACCAAGAACATGTATAGATAGTCCTCAGCTTATGACCACAGTTGGGACTAGAACTTCTATCGCTAAGCATTGCGGTTGTTAAGTGGGCCATGCCTTACTTTACAAGCTTTTTGATGCAGTTGTTAAACAGATCTGGGTTCCCTCATTGACTTTGCTCGTCAGAAGCTGCCTAGGAAAGTCGCAAATGGTCATCAGAAATATTCATGGTTGCCTTTCATGGCTTTACTTAACCGAACCGAGCATTTCACTTCTGCCACAAGTGCAACCACAGCCCTACTTTATTTCAAGCACGTCCATACTGTTAAATGCCAACAAGGATCTCAGACTTGAGACTGCCTTTGCAAGCCAACATACTGTGGCCTGCGGGGCAGTGACACACAGCTATCTTTTTAATACATAAGGGATTCATGAAAATGTAGACTTGCTTTAACCAAGCATGTGTGCAAGAAATGAACAAAAGTAGCAACTGCAATGAAGCACAGCACAAGTGTTGTAACATACAAGAAACTGGAATAAAAGGTGCTGAATTCTTAAGCATACTAGAGACTGCAGTACACCGTCCATGGATTAAGAAGGTTGTGGGAATCCAAGTGCTGCTTTAGTATGGGATGCAGGCCATCATGGTTTATTGGCTTGCTCACTGCAATTAACAGCAATGGCAATGGCATTTAAACTTATATACACCTTGAAGTGCTTTACAGCCCTCTCTAAGTTCTTTACAGAGTCAGCATATTGCCCTCAACAATCTGGCTCCTCATTTTACCGACCTCAGAAGGATGGAAGGCTGAGTCAACCTTGAGCCAGTGAGAATTGAACTCCTGGCAATGGGCGGATTCAGCCTGAAATACTGCATTCTAATCACTGCACCACCATGGTTCATAATGCCTATTTGTTAAGTGGTCATGAAGTAATGACTACTTAGGAGTTCCAGGGTTTATATAGTTGAGCATGCTGTGTGAAAGCTGCTAGGGAATAACAGCTCCAAAATATGGAGTTGGAGGGCAACAGCAAAGATTATCTCATCTTCTGCAACATTCCTGAAAAATGCCCATCTAACTTCTGTTGCTTAAAGTTCCAGTTGAAGATGAGTCTGGCTCTTTCCATGACACTCAAACACCTGAAATCAAAACCTCCCTATTTTGTAATATGACTCCATCATTATCGAATCCGACTTAGCCTTTCTTCTTCAAGGAGATACTCCTTAGAGCCCTGTCCTTCTTACTGAACTACAACTCCCAGCAATCCCATTTAGTAATAATTATTTTATTTATTTATTTGATTTGCCAATTGTTTACAAGATAATAAGTATAAGTGTATACATAGTTGTGAATACATGAAATGGGTACATATAAGAAAATAAAAGAATAAGAGGAACAATAGGACAGGGACGGTAGGCACGTTGGTGCGCTTATGCACGCCCCTACAGACCTCTTAGGAAAGGGGTGAGGTCAATAGTAGACAGTCTAAGGTTAAAGTTTTTGGGGTTTGGGGAAGAGACTACAGAGTCGGGTAGAGTATTCCAGACATTGACCACTCTATTGCTGAAGTCGTATTTCCTGCAATCAAGTTTGGTGCGGTTTACTTTGAGTTTGTATCTATTGTGTGCTCTTGTGTTGTTATGGTTGAAGCTGAAGTATTCATTGACAGGTAGGACATTACAATGTATGATTTTATATACCATGCTTAAGTCAGACCGAAGACGGCATAATTCAAGGTTTTCTAGTTCTAGAATTTCAAGTCTGGTGGCATAAGGTATTCTACAACAGTAGAAGAGTGGAGAACTCTTCTTGTGAAATATTTCTGGACTTTCTCAATTGTGCTAATATCAGATACGTAATGTGGGTTCCAGACTGATGAACTGTATTCGAGTATTGGTCTAGCAAATGTTTTGTATGCTCTGGTTAGTAGTGTGATATTACCAGAGAAAAAGCTACGTAGGATTAGGTTAACAACTCTTAATGCCTTTTTGGCTATGTAGTTGCAGTGGGCTCTAGCACTTAGATCATTAGAGGTGAGTATTCCAAGGTCCTTTACAGAGCTTGGGTCATCAACAAGATCTTGACTATTCAGCTTGTATTTTATTTTCTGATTTTTTTGCCAATATGTAAGACAGAGCATTTATTTGTTGAGATTTGAAGTTGCCATTTGTTTGACCATTCAGATACATAGTCAAGATCTTTTTGTAGGGTAGCAGTATTGTCTGTGGTATTGAACAGCTTTACATCATCAGTGAAGAGAACGAATTGCTCTTAATATGATCACAGAGGTCGTTTATATAGAGTATGAAGAGAGTTATCAGAGTATATTCATGAACTGGAATAGAGCTTAGTAACAAGGTCAGCCAATGAGAGCTGAGTTGAGGGCTGAAACTTAAACAGAGAATCTGGGCCTGGTTTATCTCTGTTCTGTGCTCAGCTTTAAAGTGAAAGAGAAACTAACTTGCTTGCCTACTAAACTAAAGTGAAACTGGGGTCTGTTTCTGAGCTCCTGAGTTGCTGTTCTGCTCTGAACCTGTAACATGTCTGCTTCTGTTTGAGTTTGCTCCATGTTGGAGAAATCTACAACTGGTATTGTAAAATTTACTTCATGTATTTATAAAGAAATTAAATGAAGCCTCAGTCACCTATGTTTACTTTTCCGGCGCTGAATTTACACTGCAACACTCTGAACAATAATTAATTGCAAAGGATGCTGGAAGTTGTAGTTTAGCAACATTTAGAAGAACCCTGGGTTCCCTGTTTTTCTTCACAAATAGACAGTATCACATCCCGACTTGTCTGCTCTGGAATTGGTGGCAATTTCTTCCACTGCAAGGAGATGGACCACTTACTTCCACAGAAATGTTGCCCTTGCTAAGGGCTTCAGCTATGTACATGTAAACATTCTTCTTCATCCCATAAGAAAGCTCTAGGTTACATCCGGCATTCACAGCCACTGCAGGGAGAAAGAAGGATGGCACAGTTAGTCCAAAAAATTCAGTGAAACACTGGCTTCAATTCATGTTTATCTGTAAGTCATGGTTTGGCTATCTGTCTGAGGAGACAGAGAATCTGGCAATAGTATGCCACCCTTAGCAAGTAAATAGCAAGAGCAGGTAGACTGGTGCTTCACAGTCCTTTACAATCTTCTCTAATGGGTTTACAAAGTCAGCATATGGCCCCCAACAATCTGGGTCCTCATTTTAATGACCTTGGAAGGTTGGAAGGCTGAGTCAACCTTGAGCCAGTGAGAATTTGCCTGCAGTACTGCATTCTAACCACTGTGCTACCACCTCATGATAGAGGACAAGATAATCTTTGCTGTTGCCCTCCAATTCCCTAGCAGCTTTAACGACCAATGTTCATATTACAGTCCTTTGGATCTCCATTTCTCACTGCTAACATTAACCTGATAGTGCCTAAGATAATATTTATAAATTCATCCGTGATGATAGTATATGTGCTAATTGGGAGGCTGAGGGGTTAAATATGCTAGGTTTGTCAGCTGGAAAGCTAACTATCTGGGTTTGAGACCCGAGCGCTACGCGATAGGGTGACCCCGTTACTTGCCTCAGTCCTGCCAACCTAGCAGTTTGAAAGCATGCAAATGCAGGTAGATAAATAGGTACCACTTCGGTGGGAAGGTAACACTGTTGCCTTGGAGAATAGTCATTCTGGCCACATGACCACGGAAGTGTCTTTGGACAACACTGGCTCCCTCGGCTAAAAAATGCAGATGAGCACCTTCACCAGAATTGGGCACCACTGGATAGAGGAAACCTTTACCTTTACATTTATATGTGCTAATTATAGACAAGGAGTTTTTGGTAGAGAAAACAGTAGTTGGATGATGAAAGTAAGGACAGATGGAAACAAATCTGGGTTCCAGGTTACAAAATTAGCCCCAGAGCATGGACTCTCAGAACTCAATCTGCAATTGAAGCTAGGTTGCAAGGGGCTTCCAGCATGGAGGTGAGAAGACAGGTGCTTTGCAACACTCACCAATTGCAGTCTCCAGGAAACTGTGGGTGTAGTGGTGCCCAGACATGATCAGCTCCACAGCACCTTCATCGCTCACTACGTAACCCTGGAAGCCCCATTCGTCACGCAGGATGTCTGTCAGCAGCTTCTTGTTTGCACAGGCTGGGACTCCATTAATTCTGCCAGACGAACCAAGGATGGTTAGCAGACTTTACAAGCACGGCCTCTTTGGGGTCATCGCTTCCGGTCTTCCTGATCTGACAAGAGCCAGTTTGGTCTGGTGATTCAGGCACCAGGGAAAAAAGCAGGAGGCGGTGAGTTCTAGTCCCGCCTTAGCCATGAATGCCAGCTGGGTGACTTTGAACCCCTCTCTCTCTCAGCCCAACTCACCTCACGGGTTGTTGTTGTAAGTAAAATAGGAGGAGGAAGATTTGTTGGATATATGCCTGCTGCCTCAAGTTATTTATAAAAGTAATACAAGCAGGATATAAATAAAATAATAAAGCAAAATAAAAAATGCAATACAATAAATAATAATAAAATAATAACAATAAAATAAAATAAACATACCTGTTATAGCTACACATGAAGCTAAACGTCCCAGCCCTTACACAGGCTTCAAACTGAGGCAGGAAAGTCATGCGCCAATCACGTTCCTCCACCTGTCACAAAACACACCACCATGTTCTCAGTATGCTGCCAGCTCATTCAACACAGCTTGTGAAACTCCTCCCAAATCAATTCTATCTTCTGTCCTCACCTTAGCCTCTTAGGTTGCATATGACCACTGCCAGAAAGCTCATAAAATTGATGGGCCTTTCCCGGGAGGACTTACAATCTGGTTCCTTAATTCCAACAGCTGCACCCTTCCTCACAGTCATATGTCAACTGCTCAACAACTGGCTCACATTTATGGTTTTGTTTGCAGCCTCCTGGGTTCACATGACCACATTTTACTATGGTTTTTGCCAAAACCAGCATTTCCTTCTGGTTTTCAGCAAAACCAGCCTACAGTGAATAATTGGTTCACTTTACCATTACAGCGTTCACTTTACAACTGTGGTCTTTGCTTAACAACTACCACAAACAAGGTCATAGAATTGGGTCAGTCAGATGGATAACCTGCATTTCAACCATCATGACTTACAGCCGTAATGAGAAGACTCCATTACAGTCTTAAGTTTTGGACTGTTTTGTCAGAAAATATTCATGAACTGGAATAGAGCTTGGTAACAAGGTCAGCCAATGAATAGGCATAGCAACTAAATCAGCCAATGAGGACAGTTTGGAAACTGAAACTAGAAGTAGCCTAGGCGTGGCTCTATATTAAGCTCTGCAACTCTGCAGCTATATTAAGCTCTGAGTCTGTCAATTGAAGATGAAACTAGCTTGCTTGTCTGCTGAACTAAAGTGAAACTGATGTCTGTTTCTGAGCTCCTGAATTGCTACTGAAGTTACTTGCAACATGTTTCTGTCTGAGTTTGCTCCATGTTGGAGAAATCTACAACTGGTTTGTAAAATCTACTTATTATGTTTATAAAGATATTAAATGAAGCATTAGCCACCTGTGTTTATTTTTCTGGTGCTGAATTAACGCTGCAAAACTCTGAATATATTTGTAAATAGCTTAAATTCATAACCATCCTGTAAGGTCTCCTTGTTCACTCATTGTAATCCAAGCCAACCCTTTAAATGTCTATGGAGATTCTCAGTCATCTGAGTCATGGTTGTCCCAAAGGTGCTTTTTCAAGGGGCATCTGGACTTTCTTTTGTCTTTGAAGATGTTTTGGTTCTCTTCCAAGAAGCTGAAGAAGCTTCTTAGATGAGAAGCACACCAGAAACATTAGATGGTTAATTCTTTAAAAAACACCAGAAAGTCTTGTATGTATAGTGTGTTTCCTTAGTGTTGTTATATCCGTGATTGCATGACCCTTGTAAATAAATAAAAGTCTATTATGCTGTTCTTGCTTTGAGGGTTGCAGGAAACTAGGCGGTTGGAATGAAAACAAATGAGCTAGAGAAACTGGCAGGAAGGAGGCGCCCAACTCCAAAATCCACCTGGACAGAAGCTCCATCTTTGATCCCATTTCACTCACCTTGGCGTCAAAGACAAACCGGGATACAGGGATATTCTCAGGACCTCCATGGACATCAAAATGCTTGCAGCCAGCATTAGCTTTGATGTAACGGGGATGGTCACCCTGAAGTCCCTTCACAAATGCAATTCCCAGTTGGGTGGTCAAGAATGGGTCCTCCCCATAAGTCTCCTAAGAGTGGGAAAAGAAGCAAGCTGGTCAGCTCACCCCTATTCTTCCCCTACCCCGTTTTTATTTCAGTTCATGACAAGCGTAAAATGAGAGCAATCTGGCAAAGAAATGAAAAGAATTACAAAGAAGAAGCACCAAAGCAATGAGATTCTTAAATAATAGGTGTATAATATAGCAAGATATTACTACCATAACTCTAAACCTACAATCTAAAGTGAAATGCAGAATATTATCAGCCTTAAACCTGTAAAATTAAGCTAATACCCATGATCAAAAGCCCTTGATCTTTGAGTCACTCATTTCTACTTCTGGTTATCCCATTTTTGAGAGTAAGATCCTAGCCTAGCAGTTCCTTGGGTCTGCCTTAAATTTCTACAGGTCAAACTATCTCTTTTTTAAAAATAGTTTTTATTTTATTTTATAAATAAAAAAAAATATTATAAATAAAATAAAGGTCAAACTGTCTCAAGATTTGCTTGAATCTAATTTTAGAAGCTCCTTTTTCAGCTCAGGTGACTCTTATGGCCAAGTCTAGGAATATTTATAGCCTTTAGTGTAATCCCTGTTGAGATAAGATAACCTTTATTGTCATGTTTTTACTGTGAGCACAGTGGCAAACATTAAAAATGAAATTCCATATAGATTCTATATGCATACCGTGTTTCTCCAACAATACGGCCTCCACCAATAGGAAGACCCAGCATGTTTTCTAGGCATTAAAATCAAATTAAGCCCCTCCCCCCAAATTTAGGCCTAGTTTAAAACATGCAAAATAGGGGGAAGGGTGGGGGGACTTGCCATTTGGAGTGCCGTTGGAGCTGCCGCCGCCGTTTGGAGTGCTGTTGGAGCTGCCGCCGCCGTTTGGAGTGCCGTTGGAGCTGCCGCCGCTGTTTGGGCCGTTGGAGCTGCTGCCGCCATTTGGAGCTGCCGCCGTCGTTTGGAGTGCCGTTGGAGCTGCTGCCGCCGTTTGGAGCTGCCGCCGCCGTTTGGAGTGCCACCGTCACATTTGGAGCTGCCGCTTCCGCGTTTGGAGCACTGCCGCTGTTTGGAGCACCACCGCCATTTGGAGCGCCGCCGCCACTCCAAACACGGCGGCAGCTCCAAACACGGAAGCAGCAGCTCCAAATGTGGCGGCGGCACTCCAAACGGCGGCGGCAGCTCCAAATGGCGGTGGCAGCTCCAACAGCACTCCAAACGGCGGCAGCAGCTCCAACGGCACTCCAAACGGTGGCAGCTCCAATGGCACTCCAAACGGCGGTGGCAGCTCCAACAGCACTCCAAACGGCAGCGGCAGCTCCAATGGCACTCCGAACAGCAGCGACAGCTCCAACGGCACTCCATACGGCAGCGGAATGGGCAGAAGGGAAAGCAACAGCGGCAGGTGCCAAAGGTCTTGGGTCTGCAGGAAAGGTGTTTGGTGGGAGTAGGGAGCTCTCTGCGCTTCGCCATGATCGCCCGTTAGGAGCGGCTGGTGGTGAGGCTGCCCGCGGGGCGCTCTAGATGAGGATGAAAGGGGGAAATTAAGTTACTCCCGAAAAGACGGCCTAGCCATTTTTTCGGGGCTCAAAAAAAAAAAAGGCCCGGCCTTATTATGTGAGAAACACGGCACATACATACATACATACAGCATGTGCATGTGTGTGTTATATGTTACACACATAGACATATTCAACCATACATATGCACACACATATATATTAATCACTGTTCATTCTGAACACTTAGCGCAAAAAGGAAAATTGCGACTTCAGAAGGTTGATGCCACATGGAAAAAATCTCTGACTGAATCTAGATGTTTTGCTTCTTCACAACTTTGGAGACACTCAACAATAGTTGCATTTCAGAGGACTATTCTTCTGACAATTAAAGTCTCTGACATGTTTTCCCTGATCTTCCTGGTCTCACCCTCCCTATTCATGTTCCTAAATCTTTGATACCTGGTTCCTGCCCCACAGTGGGTGCCGCATGATGTTCAAGACTGGGCTGAAGCAGCTTAAGCCGGTATGGTCCTTGTAGTAGCCTATGGAGTCAAAATAGTTGTGCTTGGCGCGAACCTCAGTGGCCGTAGCGTTGGCCACTTCGAAGATGAGTTGAGGACTGTTTGAAGACATAAGGAGAGTTGAAGAGAAAAGGATTCTTATTTGCCATGAAATGAGGTCATGCCAAACACGCCACGTTGTCATTCTTTACAGATGGGAGTCTCAGTTCTCTGCAGGCCAAGGGTTTCCAGAGATCTCTAATTGAGGCCCCAACTACATATTTTGTGTCAATGACATCATATGCAAATTGTGTACAGCAGGTCATTTACATCAGTGGTCCCCAACCTTTTTGTACCAGGGACCAGTTTCAAGCACAAACACTTTTCAAGGACGGGGTGGGGGTGGGGGGAAGAATCCGAGTTTGGTGGTTTGCTTGCAGACGTTTCATTACCTGACTAGGTAACATCTGATGTTGTTACCTAGTCGGGTAATAAAACGTCTGCCAGCAAACCACCAAGTTCAGGGAGCGCCTCGGCCCTGCCTCCCTCAGCCCCATCCCTCAGGTGTCTCCCTCCCTCCCTCAGGTGTCTGCCTCGTTCCTCTCTCAGTCGCTCTCTGCTGCTCCACCAGCCCAGGAAGAAACTGCTTCAAAGAAGCCGGGGGGTGGTGGCTTTCCCTGTCGCCGCAGCGCCTCCGAGCGCCTGTTTACCCCCCCCGCCCGCCCGCCCGCAGTTCAATCCACAGTGCTCCGTTCTGCCTGCCTGCCCGCCTGCCTTCTTCGTTTCGGAGCAACTTCGGCTGATAAAAAGAGGCGAATAGTTATTATTCTCAGCCGAAGCTGCTCCGAACGAAGAAGGCAGGCAGGCAGGCAGAACGGGCACTGAATTGAGCTGCGGGGCGGCAGCGGGCGGGGGACACATGATTTGCATTGTGATGTCATGGCATAGGTGACATCATTTGCCCTTCCCTGTGGATACCCAAGTCGTCTTCTTAATAAATTTAATATTTTTTTAGGGAGATAAAAACAAATATTAGAAAAGAAACAGAGAAATTAAGAATAAATAAGTAAGAAAGAAAATAGAAACAATACCAATAGAAAAAGAAAAGATTGTAAAGAAGCAGCTTATTATTTTTGGACAACAGTTGTAAATGCAAAAAAGCAACAACCCAGTTTAAGACAATATTCAATCTGAAGAAGAGGGTATTTATTTGAGACATGTTAGCCATAGTCAGGATCATAAATGGAAGCTACGCAGAAGATGGGATTGTAACAATTTTCCTTGCCACAGAAACTAAGACTCAGAAATAAGGCGACACTACCTAGATTTTCTTCCAAACCAAGGAAGGGCTTCCTAAAGGTTGTTCTTAGGTTGTTCATAGGTAGACAGTGGAGCAGTCTACCTCTGGTGGTTTGGGTTCCCTATCTCTGGAGACTTTGAAGAAGAAGCTGTACATCTGACTCTGGTAGATGGTGTAAATTGTCTTTTGAGTAGACAATCCTTGTGGCCCTTCCAACTCTACAATTCCAAAAATGGTACCAGGTTTTGCAACTCTGGACTCTTCAGATGTCTATGTCTGAGGGTATACTGAAAATTTAGCAATAATGGGTCACCAAGATTCTAAGTGGGCGAATTCAGAGAGAGAATTGGGGCAACACTCACAACAACTGCTTTTCTGACAAATAGAAATTTTGTCCACAATTGTGGCCATAAGTCTAGGACTACCTGTACATTGACTTAATAGGCAATTTCCTACCTGAAAGAGGCAGCCAAGCCGAGTGCTTGAGGAAAAGATGTCGCCCAGCCCAGAGCCTCTGCATCCCCACGAAGACATTCAGTGTTCCAGTTGTAGGGTCCAATGCCCAAACGAACAATAGGTGGGGCTGGTCCATTTCCCAGAGCTCCACCTCTCGCCATCTGTGAGTATGGTGAATGGATAACTACCATCAGGCACTCCTCTGATGTGGTTTGATAGATGAAGACAAGCAGACTGGTCTTCCAAAGCCCCATTGACCATCATCCCCACCAAACCACTCAAGATGCTTCTCGTACCTGCAGGATCATCTCCTCAGGGGTCAGCCTGTTAACCAGATCATCCACTCGTTCCTCCCAAGACAATGTGGGGTTCCTGAAGGGGAAGTCCCACCCCCAGCAGAGCCCAGCCAACAGCAATGGGGCGGCAAGGCGACAAAAAGCCATCATTTTTGTCTGCAATGGAGAAAATAGCAATACCACTTCAACTTACATACTGCTTCATATTGCTTTACAGCCCTTTGTAAGCGGTTTAACACAGCATATTTCTCCCAATAATCTGGGTCCTCATTTTACTGGCCTCGGAAGGATGGAAGGCTGAGTCAATCTTGCAGATCGAACTCCTGGCAGTGAGCAGTGAGCCGAATTAACCTGCGATTCTGCATTCTAGCCACTGCATGGTGAGTTTGTGGTGCAGGGGAACATGCCTTTGAGTTTTCATCTAGATAGGGATGTTCTTTTTTTTGTGTGTGCATATCTTGGAAGTGGCTTAATCTTCCTTCTTCCAAGATGTTCTTCCTATTTCCTATTTCCCATTCCAGCCCCTACCCTGGTAATCCTATTCAAGAAATAACAAGTTTTTACAGGAAATTTCACAAAAGTCTACAATTTTTCCAAAGAACCTTCATCTTAAAATAAGTCTTTAATGGTTTATTAAGAAAAGCCCAAGGGAGATTCAAGAGCAGCTGCATTAATTCTGGGTAGAGTGAATGAATTCATCCACCATATCATTGTTCATACAATTCAAAACCAGTTTTCGTTTCTCAACAACTCACTGAATTAACTACAAATGATTGGCTCTGCACATTAAACCGTGAACTGACTTACAAACCAATTCACTAGTTCGCAATCATGCTAAGCCAAAATTAAACCACATGATAACTCAAACCACTGTGTGATCTCAGCTCATTATACTAACCATGACTAAATGACATAGTAAACCATAATAGTGTGCAGTATTAAAAATGTGCAGTAAACCATAATAGGCTTTGATATGACCCCAATATCTGAATCCAGCCATTGTGGTCTATTCAACAAACAGTGCAATTTATGAACCCAGCCAAGAGTCACAAAGAGACTGCAGACAATATTTTATATTCTGAAAGGGAGAGCTGGGTTCAAATCCAAGCTTGGATGTGGTGTCAATGGCAACCAATCCCACTGGGGAAGGGAGACATAAGGATGGAAGAACCATGTATTCCACCCTAGCTCTTTAGAAAAAAAAGAAGAAGGAAGCATCACAACAATGTAGCAACTTGGTATCAACATTCATTTACTGATGAGCCCATATGCCAGTCCTATCAGAGCATCTTAACCATCAAAAGAAAAGAGGGACTAGACTCCTCAATTTTGAAAAATGTGTGAACCCAAAAAGAAAAAAAGAAATTATATTTGTCTATTAGATAAATAAATAAATACATACATACGACAGACAGACAGAAAGAAAAGAAAGACAATTCATAACAATTATGTAAAAGCATAGTTTCAACATGAATCCATAATGTGATTTATTTTGCGTGTTGCATGTTGTATGAATATCCAGCCAACTATGGTTTACCCAATAAACCCTATAAATCAGGGGTCCCCAACCACCGGTCCGTGGACCGGTACCGGTCCGCGGAACAACTCCTACCGGTCCACGGCTTGCTGGGCGCCGCCATCTTTTTTTTATTAAAACGTGCTTCCGGTGAGCTTTTCCTGGTAGAAAGCTCACCGGAAGTATGTTTTCATCAAAAAGATGGCGGCGCTTGCTCCGTGAGCTTTTCCGGTAGAAAGCCATTTCTACCCGGAAAAGCTCATCGAAGCGCGCCGCCTTATCTTTTGATGAAAACGTGCTTCCGTGAGGTCACCGAAGCACTTTTTCATCAAAAAGATGGCGGCGCCCAGCTGATGCCGGTGATACCGGGCCGCGGCGCCCAGCTGATGCCGGTACCGGGCCGTGGCGTCAAAAAGGTTGGGGATCACTGCTATAAATCAACCATGGTTTTGTGCAATATAGGAACACATGATAACTGTGTTCCCTCTGGGCTTAAAGGAAACTGACAATGCCCTGGTTCAATCCTTGGAAGGCTGCTAATGTGGTTGCTTCCCTGCTTTGGCAGCACCTTCTGTACAGAGATAAGATGATGTTGAGAAGATAACGAACCAAGAAACAGGTAAAGCATTTGTAAGAACAGAAGCAACACCCTCTTCTGAAGATACCTTATTGAAAAAGTGTTAACCTGAACCCTGGAGCAAAGAACATGGGAGTTCTGGGACTTGTACTGATTTTTAAAGAATTCAAAAAGTTCTCAGGACCAACGTGTAAACAAGTCAGTAAAATCATCTTGGGAAAGGAGGTTTATGTGCACCCAATGTGAATATAACATGGATAAACAAGATAAGCGTCTTCTTTTTTTAAAATAATTTTTTATTAATATATAAATAAAAAGCAATGTGTTCAAAATCTATATATACAGTGTGTTGCCTGCTTACATTTCTTGGAGTAACATTCGTCATAATCATAATATCTTCTCTAATGGTAATTTCATGATAACAGTGCTTTTCCCTCATACAATTGATACTGTACATATTAATTTGTAAAACTAATCAAAATTAATCACAATAAGTTACAATAAGCAACCCTGATCATGAGATTAATCTTTCTTTTGTAATCTTTGAATTTCTAACCCGTTTCTCTTATTTAACCAATGATAGAACAGATCCTGTACCTCAAAATATTCAGTGTCTTCCTTTTCTTTAATTTCAAATGTTGGTTTATTCATTTCTGCACATTCTAAATTTTTTGTTATTATCTTTTCTTCTGTGGGGATCTTCTTGCCCTTCCAATGTTGTGTGAACACAATTCTGGCCGCTGTTAACACATGTACTATTAAAAATGCATATTTAAATGCATATAGGTCTTCTTGAGGATTCTAGAAAGTCAAAGGCCTACAAGAGAATTTCATGAAGGTGTCTATGAAATCACAACATGTGCCTTCTTGCCCGGACAATGAAGCCGTGACTTGCTATTATTATTTATTGAGATAAAGAACTGAGAGTCTCTGGTCTAGTAGTAGTTAGAAAGTCTGGAAAGCAGGAGACTATGAGTTCAAGTCCTGCCTTAGACATGAAAGCCAACTGGGTGACTTTGAGCTTGCCACTCTCTCTCTCAGCCAAGCCCACTTCCCATGGTTGTTGTTGTGGGGGAAATAGGAGGAAGTATTTGTGCATTTGCCACCTTGAATTATTTGCAAAAACAATAAAAGCAGGATGTAAATAAATACAAAAAGAAAGAAGAAATAAAGAAAAACCTATTGCTATTACTTACTATTACTATCTATTGTTTACTATCCAAAAGGTGCTTTTTCAAAAGGCAACTGGACTTTCTTGGTTGTTTGCCTTGAAAACATTTAGCTTCTCATCCAAGAAACTGGTCAGAACTGAAGAAACTACTTGGATGAGAAGCGAAATGTTTTAAAGGAAAAAAACCAAGAAAGTCCAGCTGTCTTTTGAAAAAGCACCTTTGGGACAACCATGACCTGGATGATTGAGAATCTCCATAGATATTTTTACTATCTTCTCTGACTTAGTATTTTATTTTCCGGGGTGGACTTCAGTCTAAGTACTACTCATCTGCTCTGAATCTGCTCACAATTTTTGAGATCAGCGTTGTCTCCAAAACTGAACTGTTTCCCTACAACAGGGCTCTTCAAACTTGACAGCTTTAAGACTTGCGGTCTTCAACTCTCAGAATTCCTCCTCCAGTCATGTTAGCTCGGGAGTTCTGGGAGTTGAAGTCCCACCAGTCTTAAACTTGCCAAGTTTGGAGACCCTTGCCCTACAACAAGCACCCTAAGCACTGAGGGGGATTCCTCCACCAAGGAAGCCATGCTGAGTCTATCTATGCATTGCTAAACATGTCATGGTTATATTTGGTTTCACCAGTCAGCACTAACTAACAAGCCATCATTTGCAGATCCCAGGGCTTGGGTATGGTCACCCATGAAACCAGAACCGAAGCAATCAGACCACAGATCTACATGGCCTATGAACAGATCCTTTCCACATGGAGAACAAGACACAAAAATTGACCGACTAGAATCAGGGGTCTCCAACCTTGGCAACTTTCATTTCGTGTTGATCCACACAATGCCTAATCCCATAAAAAGCCTTCCCAAAAGTTAAAACAGGCTGAAGTGAACTATTTGAAACCGAAAGTCATGCTTTCACCAGGAGCAAACCTTTGATGATCAGAGGGAAAGACCACTTAGAGATGCATACCTGTCTTCGGGGCAACCATAGGAATCTTAACGATGTGGTTTTCTACCATGCTTTTTCACTCCTTCTCAGTCTAGTTTGCAGTCCTGAAGGCGATCTAACTTTATGAGGTTTTTGGAGTGCAACACCTGGATTACTTCCTACTTGTCAACCTTCCAGAGGCAGCAGAAGAAGACATTTCTCAGCTATGCAGCCAACTTTCTGGTTGGCACCAGCACTTTTTCGGGTTTGATTTTTCGGGTTCCAAGGTGGGATTGCGCCCCCCACTCCCCAACCCCAAGGAGGCTCGTTTCTCCCGGGTCCTGCACCCTTCGCGAACCCAGCGGTGCCGGACCTGGTTCGGTGCTCTCCAGCGACGGAAGGTAACCGACCCAAGTTGGTTAAGGGTCACTGATGGAGAGGGCGCTGCTGTCTCTCCCCACTCCTCCCTCCGCTACCTTGCCCCCCTTACCTTCTCAAGCGATCCCTCCGTCCAGCCGCTCCTGCACCCGGCTGCCTCTGTTGCATCTGTTGCAAGCGCAGAGTCGTTGCACAACGGCGATCACGAGGCAGCTCCCCGCCTCTGCAGCCCGGAGGCTGGCGTGGAAAAGCCGAGCACCAGGCTGCGGTCTGGTGCGCGGAACAGGAGCCTCCTTCCCGGCTGACTCTTTAGGCTTAGCAAGCTTTTAGCAGCCCAATCCCTCCTTGCTCAGCAACCTCTGGTCCCCTCGCTTCTGCATACCAGGAAGGGCGGGCGCTTGCGGACGGAGGCGGGGCTTCTCTTCCCCCACCCCGCCCCCCGCTCGGATGAGCTGAGCCCGGCCCAGCTGGTCCGAGAGGAGCCGAGCTGCAGGCGAAAGCACTCGATCCCCTTCCGGTAGGTCGCCGCCGAACTGCTCTTCTCGGCTTGTCCGCTAGAGGGCGAACCTATTCCCCAGCCGGACGCCGGCTGCCGGAAGCCCATCTGGGACAGGTAAACTTGCTGAGTCCACTCAAGCGGGAAAGTTACCTCAGCTCTTGCTAACTTCACAGACTCAGCGGTGCAGTTTTCCTGAGGTGATGTAGAAGAGGGATTTTGCCCCATCTCTTAAAAAAAGGAATACTACTACTATTAGGAATACTACTACTACTACTGGTAACAACAACAATAACAACAACAATAATAATAATAATAACAACAACAACAACAACTAGCAGCAGCAGCAACCCGTATCAGCATCAGTCACTGGTATTTGTGATACATTTTTAAATGTTTGGTTGACCGAGTTTCATGTTTAATGAATAAAAGATAATAATAACAGCAACAATAACAACAATAACGACAACAATAACAATAATAATATTACAGTTGTCAAAAATCGAAGCATACAATTTATTGATATCGTTGTACCAGGATATGCCAGAGTTGAAGAAAAAGAACTGGAAAAAAAAATCACGAAATATCGCGACCTGACTGATGGTTATGGATGAAAAATGTAACAGTGATACCCATTGTCATCAGGGCACGTGGTACCATGTCCAGGAATTTAAAAAGAAAAAATCAAGAAATTGCAGTTTCCTGTAATAACATCAGCAGAACTGCAAAAAACTGAGCTACTCGGAACATTGTCCATCTCAAGAAAATACTTGGTTGATACCTAGGATGCTGGCAGCAACCCGTATCAACCATCATCACCAGTCAATGATATTTGTGATACATTTTTAAATGTTCACAGAGTTTCATGTTTAATGAATAAAAGAGATAATAATAACAATAATAATAACCCCCCCCACAGGGTGCTGTCTTGATGTGGGGGGGTCTTAACTGCTCCAATGAAGCTGAGAGCTGTGCTGGTGGTAGTGCAAACTACCAGCAGGTCCAACCATGTCAGAGAAGTCTTGGCCAAGAAGCACAACTGAGTGCCCTCAATAACCCATGCAATGAATCATGGTGAAACACAACCAAACGAAGCCTATACCAGCTCAGTCGTTGCCCGGGTTAACAAGGACTGTGTCGGGTGTTGGGGAACCTGGGCATCCATTGACAAGTGGGCTAGAGGCCATGGGTCCCATAGCTGAGCAACCAGGGCATGGGCCTGCAGGAAGCTGAACAACCTCAGAAGCGGCAGAAATACACTATGTCGGAGAACCGCACTGAAATGAAATGCTACTACAAAGCAGAACCAGAAAAATTAGGCTACCAAAAAAGGATGTGCAAATTATGGAAACAAGAATATCCAGATCAAGGATAACTGAATTACAATTAGCTGATCAGCAACAATTTATCACTCAGAACAAAGTGCTCAGTGAAGTCGAATCAGAAGAAATATGGAAAAATTGTGAAATGGGAACACAGATTGCTGAACAGCAGACTGCTGAAGTGGCAGCAGAAAATACTCCAATAACATCTGGAGCAACTGAACGGCCTGAATTCAAAGAAAATTGAGATATTTTGCAAGAACAGGAACAGCAAGGGCCTGAAGTCATTGAAACATCAAGAGTACTCAATGCCAGGCAGCAAGAACTGAAAGCTAAAATCTTGGCACATGCTGCATCAAATGCAGAAAGAAGGCTTCCAACATTGAAGACTGTGCCTAGAAAACATTTGGCACCATTGATGATAGATGCGAATTATGCACTTGCAGCAGTCCAGATGATATCAATTGAACAAGCAAATTGCCTACAGTACAGCAGTCATAGTAACTGAAAAACTGGGGATTCAACCGCCGCAGCCCTCTAGAAAATTGACTGGAAAACCACAGTGGAAAATCAGGTTGCAGTTGAAAATCAAGAGCCTGCAAGCAGATGCCAGCAACTTGAAGAATTTTCAGGAGAAAAAGCTGAAGAACAGCAAGATCAAGAAACATCTGATTAAAAAATACGGGCTCAACACAAGAAAAATTGATGAAGCATTGGAAATTGTGAAGCAGCAGATAACAGCAACAGCAAGAAAAATTGAAAGATACGAAGCCAGAGTCATCCAGTACAAACAAAATCAATTGTTCCAATCAGACCAAAGATGGTTCTATCAGAGTCTGAATCAGACGGGGGATATGAATATTGAAAAACCTGACAAAACAGCAACTACTCTGTTTTGGAAAGACCTGTGGGAGACTGAGAAATGCTGCAACAAAAATGCTAGGTGGATCAGAGACTTTAAGATGAAATTCTCCAAGAACAAAATGGACCAATTGGAAATAACTACTGAGATGATAAGCAACAGAGTGAAAAGTCAAGAACTGGACATTGCCTGGCTTTTGGCTCAAATACCTGACCAGCCTGCACAAAAAAATGGCCGAACAATTCAGTGAGATGCTGCAGACAGGAAACATCAGTGAATGGTTAACAGCTGGGAAAACCTACTTGATACAGAAGGATCCAGCAAAAGGGGCAACACCTACAAATTACAGGCCAATAACGTGTCTGCCAACCATGTTCAAGCTGCTGACCAGCATCATAGCTGACAGGATCCAGGACTACCTAGAAGCAAATAACATCTTGCCAGTAGAGCAGAAAGGAAACAAACAAAGAAACAGAGGCACAAAAGATCAGCTCCTGATCGACAAAATGATTCTAGAGAACTGCAAAAGCCTAAAAACAAATCTGTACACAACTTGGATTGACTACAAGAAAGCATTTGATTCACTACCGCACAGCTGGATCATCAAGTGCCTGGATGTCATCGGAATATGCAAGTGCATTGGTGCTTTCACTGCAAATGCAATGAAGCACATGAAAACAGAACTGTTTATTGGAAGTGAAAGCTACGGACTGGTCAACATCAAAAGAGGGATTTTCCAGGGTGATCTTTTTTTTTTTTTTTTCTCTTTTTCTTTTTTTTTTTTTTAAAAAAACAAGTTTTATTAATTTTTAAAACACACAAATTATCATTATTCATTACATGTTTAAACCTTTTTCCATTGTAAATTTAACAAGTCAGATAAATTATGATTCTGTTTTAAACCATTTCCATATAATATACCAAAACCTCTTATTCAATTTCTCTTTACTTCTCTTTACTCTTATTCAATATCATTATTATTATTTCATCTGATTCTTTCTGACTTAGTTACCATTATTCTCATTCTATATTTCTACAAGTTTTTACCAATTCTCCCCCAAAAAGACATATACACACAACACACAAAACATAAAAAATATCTTTTGGAAAGTAACTTGGACCCAGGTGTCTCTCTTCATGGACTTCAATTATATTCATGCTCATCTTACATATCATTACTTATTTTATTTACCATTCTAAGCCTTCTATATTAACTTCTCCACATATTTCACACTTCTTAATTCTACCTTAATTAATCATCTTAGTTTAAATCATTATATTTGTATCTTTTGTCCATTTTTATCATCCCTTTGTCTCATCCCTTATGAAAAAAAGAAAATCAGTTTCTCCTGAAATCATTAATCAGAGTATGATGCCTTTCTATCTCCCCTAAGTTAATCAAATTAATCTTTAAAATAATAATCAGATTTTGCTTGGTACATTCTATCTAACTAATACATCCAACACAATTAAGTGCATAATTAGAGAATAAATCCAAATATTAAAAAGAAATACTATAATAAAAATTTTATAATAACATCAATACCATAATTTTATTAAACTCTTTAATTAAAACAATATTCTAAACCTCTCCTATTATTAAGTTTTAAAACCAATCATTTTTAAACATTTTAACATTTTAATCTCTTATCAACTCTTAAACCATTGCAATACTACCATCTCATCTTATGTACCTTGCAAAATCTTTTTTTTTTTTAAAAATTATACTTTATCCATTATCCATAAAAATTCCTTTTTCCATTTAATTTCAAAACATTGTAGCTTTTCTCCACCTTTTCCCTTTCTTTCTTTTCCCAACAAACCTTTCTACCCCCTTCTTCTAGCCTCTGCCTTACCGGCTTCCCTTCTCTGTCGTATTTCTTTTCCCCTTTGTTTACAATCATCATATTGGTTTTGCACTTTATTTTTCCCTTTCTTAAATGTTTTTTAGATCTTAAGTCCTTAAATCCTTTAGTTTTCTTTCTTTTCTTCTTTCTTTTCTTTCTCTCTTCCTTTTTTCTGGATCAAATTCTGAGATTCATTAAAGATGGCTCCTTCCTTTCTTTCTTGTTCCTCTGCTGTCTTCATCTGTTGTAATTTTTGTTGATAATTAGTAAGCGCCATTTCTAAGAAAAGGAAAGCTTCTTCCACACCATTTCTTAGTTCCTCAACAGAAAGAGCCATTATAAATCTTTTCTTTTCTTTTCTCCTTCTTTCTTCTTACAACAACCAGAATATTCAAAAGAAAATAAAAAAGATAAAACAGTCCCAAAGTTATCAATCAGTCCAAACCAAGGCAGAGTTCTCACTATCTCCTTCTGGGGTAATATCAATCAAAGAGAAAGAAAGTCCAAATCTGTTTAAAATCTTATTACAATATATTCTAGTCTTCAAATCCTTAAGGCATCTGCTCCAACAAATCTTAGCATACAAATATTTTCTTTTTAATCCTCTCTCTTCCCACTCATCGCTTAAAACCAATTTCCACCTAAAAATAGGTTTCTTAATATCCAGTTATTTATTCCGTAGGAAAAGAGGGAAAGCTATCCTTTCAGCACCTTCAAGCAGCCGCTTTTTTCCTCTTCTGGCAGGTATTATTCAGAAAGTCATACTTTTCAGGAATTTTATTAAATATGTCTTAGAGTCCTAGGAGCCAAGAAAACTTTCTCCTCTCAATCACTTTCTCCACTTCCTCCTGCGCATTCTTACCCGGCTGCCAGCTTCTTTGTGGCGGCCATTACGGACCGCCGCTGCACCGTCCTGGGAAAAGGGGTTCTGCCGGCCAGGAGGGGTCTGCAACACCCCAGTCCCTTCTCCGGATCCCCCTACCTTCAGCTGCCCCTGCAGGGCAGCCTAGCTCCGCACCCGTGTGGGTCGGAGCCCCAAAAACGGCTAGCGGCAGGGATCGCGCAGCTCGCAAATCCCTGCCGCCGCGAAGCTGACAAACCGGAAGTTCCACCAGGGTGATCTTTTGTCACCTCTGCTGTTCATCATCGCCATGACCTCCCTGCCAACAATTTTACAGAAAACTAACCTGGGTTATCAAACTGCTAAAAATTTACAGAAATCTCTCACCTGTTGTACATGGATGATCTGAAGTTATATGGAAAATCAGAAATCGAAATCTAGTCACTGCCCAATACAGTTTGAATTTTCAGCACTGACATCAGCATAGAGTTCGGCCTGGACAAATGCGTCACAGTGGCACTGAAGAAAGGGAAGATTGTAGAAAGTGATGGAATCGAAATGCCCAATGGACAAACCATCAAGTGCCACCAACTTGAAGCCTACAAATACCTGGGCATACTGCAGCTGGACAGTGTCAAGCATGGGCAAGTGAAAAATGTGGTCAGCAAAGAATAGACACAAAAGATCAGAAAACTACTGCTGGCATCATAAACTGGACACAGGCAGAGCTGGACAGCCTGGATACGAAAATGAGAAAACTGATGACCATACACTATGTGCTGCACCCGCGTAGTGACGTTGACGGGCTATATTTGCCCAGAAAAGCAGGTGGCAGAGGACTTTTGCAAGTGAAGCAGACAGTTGAAGAGAAGCATGCTCTGGCAGATTATGTGAAAGACAGTGTTGAACCAGCTTTGATGGAGGTCAACAATAGGAAGCTGCTTAAAGTGCAGCATACCAAGGATCAATATAGGAAAACAGCAATGCAAACTCGGGCTGACAGCTGGTGTAACAAAGCACTGCATGGACAGTTCCTTGAAAAGATCCAAGGAAAAGTAGATAAGGAAAAGACCTGGTTATGGCTGACCAGTGGAACACTGAAGAAAGAAACAGAAGGCCTGATTCTTGCAGCCCAAGAACAAGCCATCAGAACGAATGCAATAAAAGCCAGAATAGAAAAATCTGCTGATGACCGCAAATGCAGACTCTGCAAAGAAGCGGATGAAACCATTGATCACATACTGAGCTGCTGTAAGACAATCGCTCAGACTGACTACAAACAATGTCACAACACAGTCGCTCAGATAGTCCACTGGAATTTGTGTCACAACTACCATCTGCCTATAGCGAAGAACTGGTAAGATCATAAGCCTGAAAAAGTGGTCGAAAATGAGCATGCAAAACTATTATGGGACTTCCGAATGCAGACTGATAAAGTTTTGGGACACAACACCCCGGATATCATGATTGTGGAGAAGAAAAAAGTGTGGATCGTCGACATTGCCATACCTGGTGACAGCTGAATCAATGAGAAACAAGTTGAAAAAATCACCAGATATCAGAACTTGAGAATCGAACTGCAGAGACTCTGGCATAAATCAGTGAAGGTGGTTCCAGTGTTACTTGGCACACTGGGTGCTGTGCCTAAAGACCTAGGCAAGCACTTAAAAACAGTTGGCGCTGACAAAATCACCATTGGTCAGCTGCAGAAGGCCACCTTACTGGGATCTGCTCGCATAATCTGCCCATACATCACACAGTCCTAAATGCTTTGGAAGTGTTTGACTAGTGATTTGTGATACGAAACCCAGCATAGTTATCTCATTTGCTGTGTACACTGTTGTTTTTTGTGTATAATAATAACCCAATAATAATCACAATCATAATAACCCAATAATAATCTAATAATAACAACAATGATAAAAACAACAATAATCATCCAATAAAAATAATACAGATGATACAACAGTGATTGGTCTCATTCGAGAAAACGACCAATCCACATACAGACGGCAGGTTGTACAACTTGCCTTGTGGTGTAACCAGAACAATCTGGAACTGAACACACTTAAAACCATAGAAATAGTAATAGACTTTAGGAGAAACCCTCCCATACCATCACATCTTACAATACTAGACAACACAGTATCAACAGTAGAGACCTTTGAATTTCTAGGTTCTATCATATCACAAGACCTAAAATGGACACCTAACCTCAAAAATGTCATCAAAAACGCACAACAAATAATGTTCTTTCTGTGCCAACTCAGAAAGCTCAAACTGCCCAAGGAGCTGCTAATACAGTTCTATAGAGGAATTATTGAGTCTGTCATCTGTCCCTCTATAACTGTCTGGTTTTGTTCTGCAACCCAACAAGACAGACACAGACTTCAGAGAGTAATTAGGACTGCAGAAAAAATAATTACTACCAACCTGCCTTCCATTGAGGACCTGTGTACTGCATGAGTCAAAAGAGGGCTGTTAAAATGTTTACAGATCCCTCACATCCCGGACATAAACTGTTTCAACTCCTTTCCTCAAAACAACACTACAGAGCACTGCACACCAGAACAACTAGACACAAGAACAGTTTTTCCCCGAATGCCATCACTCCGCTAAACAAATAATTCCCTCAATGATGTCCAACTATTTACAAAGTCTGTATTACTATTATTATTAATCTTCTCATCACTCCTTATCACCCATCCCCTCCCACTTGTGACTGTATGACTGTAACTTTGTCGCTGGTATCCTTACGATTTATATGGACTGTTTCCTAGTATGATTTGTTTGCGTATTGTATCCTGTGAGTATCATTACTTGTTGTACGTTATAATTCTTGACTCTTGACTTACATTAGTCATCTTTTCTTTTATGTACCCTGAGAGCATTTGCACCAAGACAAATTCCTTCTGTATCCAATCACACTTGGCCAATAAAAGAATTCTATTCTATTCTATTCTAATCATCCAATGTTGGGTTCTTTAAGTGGTCTCAGCCAAGCCATGCCATCTCCTGAGGCTTCCCCTTGAGCAGAGATGGGTGGTGAAACAACGGCAGGGCTCCTATTGTGTCATAACACTATGTGTTGGCAAAAGGAATTTCTCCTGGAAACTGGTCTTTCTGCCTTCAGCAGATTGCCTGCCTTTCAGACCTCAAAGCAAAATAAATCGGGCAGGCAAGTCTCTCGGCTCCTGGTGGTTTCTGGAAGCCTTCCCAGCTCTTAACCAGAGGCCCACCCTGGAAGGGAAGCGGGCGTGAGACACAGTAGCGCAACGGTGTCTTCCATGAGAATGTTGTGGAGAATTGATTCCCTGAAAGCTTTCCCCCTGTGGCTCCATTTTCAAAACCACCCAGCCTTTCCCTCGCTTGGCCCTGCCACCAGATTTGCCCGTTTAGCTGGGCTTGGCAACCGATGCCATGGCTGTTCGGGCAAAAAACGCAGGACAGGTAGTCCTTGACTTACGACCACAACTGAGCTCCAAATTTCTGCTGAAACATAAGAGTCCTGATGTCCTTTGCACAATTTCTTTCCAGCATCCTGTTGGTTTGAAAAGATGAAAGGGGCTGAGTGCTTTTTAGCTCAGATGCCTGTAAGCCCATCCAGGCCAGAGTGATGGTCTGGAACCTGTGCTTGGTGCATTATTTTTCTTTTAGTCTTAACCGTGTCCACTCTGGGAGCCATTTGGTGAGACATACTCGTGGCCTCACTTGGGTGGACAAATTATTAAACTATTTGCCACTAGTTTGAAAGTGACAAATAAAAATATGTGCCTGTTAATAAAATTTGTTAGTTTGAAAAGTAGCTAACAGATTCTTCTGAAAGAGAAGAAAACAACTTTAAATAGAGAGAACCATATGAATATTTCAATCATTGGAACCCGAGGATAGCTAGTTGCAGATGTTTACGGCAGCCCTGGGTAATTTAGCAACATTACCTATAATACAAATCTTGTTATCTGATAAAAGAAAATTATTATTTTGTAGAATTCATCAGACTGATCTGGAATGTGTAACAACAAAGGAGAAATTAGGCTTTTTCAGCTATTGTTTGTTTATTTCCTATCCTGTTCTGATTTGATTCAGATCTTAATCAAAAAAAGCAGTAGCACTGCCTGAATCTGTAGCAAAGGAAACCCCTGAATTGATAAAGAAGAATATCTGTAGCTCAGAGTAGGGGTGGGATTCAAATTTTTTAACAACTGGTTCTGTGGGCATGGCTTCAGTGGTGGGCATGGCTTAGATGGTCATGTGACTGGGTGGGCATGGCTTGGTGGTCATGTTACTGGCTGGGTGTGGCCTACTCAATGTCATTCACATCGAGGCACACATCTCCTCGCCTGGCCTCTCATGACTGGGGATGCTGCAACAGTCATAAGTGTGAAAAACAGTCATAAGTCACTTTTTTCAGTGCCATTGTAACTTTGGTCACTCCACACAAGCAAAGTACCAGCAAAGGAGGGGAAAAGAAACTCCAGAGAGGTTCCTGAGACAGGAAGTCTAGTCCTGCCAAGAATGTAATAAGGGTTAATGGAGAGGCAGTTTCTGTAAGCAACACCAGAATGTTTCCTTCCTGCCTTCCTTACAGGATTAGGCCAGTAATTTCTTCTAACAACTGGTTCTCCGAACTGCTTAGAATGTTAACAACCGGTTCTAGTGAATAGGTGCGAACTGGTAGAATCCCACCCCTGGCTCAGAGTTGAAATGAAGGCTCCTCAGTGCTCTCTGAGTTTGGTTGTATTTATGCAGATGTTTCATTACCCAAACTAGGTAACATCATCAGAGCACCTGTGGCAGAAAAGGTCATTCAATGAGGCAACTCACTTAACAATTGTTTAGCTTGTTAATGGAAATTTTGGCCTCAATTGTAATCATAGGTTGAGGACTATCTGTATCTAAAGCAATAACAAAGGAACATTCAAAGCAGCCCCACAACCAATCAGCTTGGATTCATTCCATGTCTCAGAGAACCTGCAACCAGCTTCTAAATCCTTCTATCAGCAGAGAAGCTCTGAACAAATTCACACAGGAGCAGTAAGAGGTGCTAAAGGCAACACACACACACACACACACACACACACGCACGCACTGCCCACAAACTGGATCCAGGACCCAAAGCGAAATAAACATGGATGTCTATAATTTACACCAATTAATTTTGGTGATGAAACTGGTTGTCTGCCAGTCTGAATCCGAAATAAAGATAACTCTATTCAGACTGCAGACTGATTTGCGTCAGAGAAGGCAATTTTTTTCAAGTTGGCATTTTTTTTTCATATGATGTTATGCTGCAAAAAATTTTCACTTCCTGCCTGCACGGCTACCAATGCCCTGGCCGAGAAGGAGAATTGGAACCCTGCACATTTGGAAATGGAAAGTACCAATGTGAAGAAGGGATTGAATTCTTTGACAGAGCCTGCGAGTCGCTTCGTTGGTTGATTGGTTTGCAGGTACATTGGTTTGAACTGGCCTACACAATAGATTTTGTGTCGTTCTTTGCTATTTCTAAAATACCATCTTTTCTTTTCCACCTCAAATAATTAAAAAAAAAAAAAACCTAGTAGCTTTGAAGTAAGCATCAGTTCAGTTAGGAAAATTTATATTCAGGAGGTTTTTACCAAGTTGCTTTTCAGATGTATATCATTCATGGTATAATATCAGCAGTCTATACAGTAAGATGGTCCTGTGGGGGTCTAGGACAACTTGCTGTGGCCAACTTGCTGTGGGACAATTCACCACAGCCAACTCACCATCGCCAACACGCTGAGTGGGACCACTTGTTGTGGCCCGCAGGCTAGCAGCACTGGGAGCAGAGTCGGACAGTGAGGAGGTTGGGGAGGAACATGGGCCAGTCCTGGAGGCTGAGGAAGGCTCGGATGAGGCAGAAGCAGAGACGGGGCCGGGGCAGTCTGGCAGTTATCAGCTACCTTCAGAATCAGACAGCAGTGAGGCGGAAGAGCAGCTGGAGCCGGTTTCCAGCCTGCACATGCACAGAGCTGCCAAAAGAGAACAATTACGAACTAAGGGTCCACGTGGGAGTAAAGCCACAAGTGGACGATATATAGACCCTCCCATAGGGATTAAAAGAGGAGCAAAAGGGGAGGAGGCTTTTGCAGGAAACAATTTGTTCGTTGCAGCAGTGTGAAGAGCTGTCTGTGCATCTCAGAGACTCTTGTGCCGAGCCCTTCCTTGTCAGCGCTGCGTTTGAAATTATTCGCTTGGCAGCTCTCCAAGCTAGATAAGGTCTGTGCTCCTAATTAGACCCTTGAAAGACGGTTTGCCAGGCCTTTGGCTGAAGGTGAAGCCAAGAAATTCACCTTCGTTTAATAAAAGGGGTTTTGGGGGAAGCCTCAGTCAGAATACAACTCACCATGGCACTTACGACCATGGCAGCATCCCAGGGTCATATGACTGCCCATTTGTAACCTTCCCAACCATCTTCTAGCAAGGAAAGTCAGTGGGGGAAAGCTGGATTTACTTAATGACTGCATGATCCACTTAACAAATGCAGCATTTGACTTAACAATAGGATGAAAAATGTTGTAAAAATTGGGCGTGACTCAGTTAACAAAACGTCTTGCTTAAAAATGGAAAGTCTGTTTCCAATTGTAGTTGTAAGTCAAGGACTACCTACAGATTCAGGTCTTAGTGATTACATAGACATTTCCATTTGGTTTTCTTCACAGCAATGTGGAAGTTGTTTCCCATTTCATTGTTCCATTTTTCCATTTTCCCCATATTTTCCCCCTTTCCTGGAAATGCGTCCCTTATCCATGTGGTAAGGGCTCCAATCAACTTTTCTGATGTCAGCCCAGGTTTATGGGTAGTTCATCCCAGGGTGTCTTTTGACCTCTTTTTTTCCTTCCACGCCCTTCCCTTCCCTTGAATCACTCCCAAGAACAGTGATATTTATGAAAAGACAGACCACTATTTTATTTGATTCCTTTTTACAGTTTTTTTTAAAAAGAAAACATATTGTAGATAAAATACTTGAATTTTAAAACAGTCCCAAGTCTAAGAGTTCTGAACCATAATACGGTAATCCCAGTATTTTTTTTTAAAAAAAAATTGAAAATATCCTAAGTATTTGCAATTAAACTTTGCACAAGAGGTTTCATGAGTTCAGCTCAGCAATTAATATGTAAACAAATGGCTCCAAGAGAGCAATGATGCAGATATAATATGCTAGAAAATTGGTAGCTAATTTGCACATAGGTAGTCCTCAACTTACAACCATTTGCATAACCATCATTGGTTGTAACAATGGCACTGAAAAAGTGACTTGCAACTGGGCCTCACACTTATGACCACGGCAGCATCTCCATAGTTACAAGATCAAAATTCAGATGCTTGGCATGTATTTTATAATGGCTGCAACATCTAAGATTGTGAGATCACCACTCACAGCTGACTTCTGGCTAACAAGGTCAATAGAGATGTCAGATTTGCTTAATAACCACACGATTCGCTGAACGACTGCAGCAATCCACTTCACAATCGTGGCAAAAAAGGTCATAAAATCAGGTGCAATTCACGACCGCCTTGCTGAGTAAAAGAAATTCTTATCCTAATTGTGGTTGTATGTTGAGGACTACCTGTACCTGTTTCCCCTGAGAATCATAGACACGCAGGCCTAACAGAAACACCTGCATTGAACAGAGACACACACACACACGAACACTCCCCACCCTTGTTCGTCAAGTTGCCATTTCTTGGAATTCCTGAATTCTGGTACTAAAAGGCCAGCTGTCTGAAGCACATTGTTCATGCTTGAGGAGTCCAGAAGAAAGAATGGCGGGGAGACAAGGAATGTCATTGCTGATGTCAACTCCCCCACCCCCCCAAATACTTTTTATCAATGGAGTGTTACTGTTTTGTTCCTTGTCTTTCTACCTACATCAAGGATAGGTAATTCTCATTCCAAACGTATTTCTGATCCCTTCCAGGACAGCCCAAAATCACACTGCAATCTTCGGGCAACAAATATTATACAAAGGGCAGGATTGTTTCCTTTTAATGACACGCATTTGCTTCTCTTTGACAGTCCAATTCTGCATTTCTCAACCTCAGCAACTTTCAGACACGTGGACTTCAACTCCCAGAATTCCTCAGCCAGCTTAGAATTCTGGGAGTTGAAGTCGTCCATACCTCTTCAAGTTGATAAAGTTGAGAAGCTCAAGCCTAATTGTTTTCCCCCCATGAAAGCAACGAAAAGGCAACACCTTCCAGGTCTCCTGTGAAATTTCCACAGTGAAGTGTGTGCCACACATATTTTTTTAAAATATATACATATCTAGAAGAGGTTTTGTTCATGATGCAAGGATTCGCAATTGTCCACCCATTTTATAGAAACGAGAAGGCGGCCTCCTTCTCCTCTCCTTCTGCCATGTGACAGATCACAGCATCCCTTCTTGCTCCTCTCTGAAATCCACCGGACGGATCATCATGGTACTTTCTTTGAGGCTGTGTCCAGGCCCCTTCCAGTAGTGCCACTTCATGCCATTGTATCTGATTGTGGCAGGATTGGGAGGGTAATAGATGCCATTCAGGTTAGAAGGTCCACAGGCATCAAACCACCAGCCTGGAGGAGGCAGAGAAGGGGGGGAAAGGAAAAAATATTTAGGATCGACAGGATTTGGCCCAAACGTCAAAAGAAATTGTTCTCTCAAATTTCTAAGAAATGTTTGCAGAATAGTTTGGATTAAGCAAGTTTTGAATCACATCACTGATTTGTCCCATTGAGTCTCTCTCTCTCTCTCGATAGGGGTTAGGAAACAGGTTGATGGGCAGGTGTTTTTGGATGCAACAGACTTCCCCAACCCAGCACAATTCTTTGGCACGTGGGACTACAATTGCCCCAATTCCCAGCCCTCACTGAAGGCGGGAAGACTGGTCTATCTACCATGGGAAATTCTGTGTTGAGTTTTCACCAAATTAGTTGGTGGAACAACAGTGAGAAGGTCCGGAATTCAAGCTTCAAAGTACTTCTCAACTGCTATCTGAGTTCAGGTTGGACACAAGGATGTGGCATTTGGGGCAGAAAGATGGGTTCTGCTTAACATGGGAGAAGGTGATATTCCTTCTTCTCACACTTTCTCCATCCATCATCCTGCTGGCTCCTTCCACCCAGTTGTTATCTAAGAGTGGTCAGTTCTTCTAACAAGCCATTTCAAGGAGGTCCCTTCTTTAGACCAGCTGTTCTGCAGCACATTGTGAAGGCAAGGAGGAAAGATTTGCAGCAACACAAGTTTCCCCTCATGATCTGCTGAATGATGGCTGCTTTGTTCCTCCAAGTGGTAGACAGGACCCAAACAGGATGTTTACACTACTCTAAGCCAGTTTTGGCTTCCGGAAGCAGCATCTGCAGGGGGCTGAAAAATTCAAATTGGCAGTTGGCAGAGTGATGTACAAACTTAACAGCCCTGGTATATAAATCATGGTTAAGCCTTAGGCTGATGTGTGACCCCAACTCAACTCAACCAACCCAACCCAACCCAATGTGCTACTGTATTTTCCTGAATTAACAAACTATAGCATCATGTTGTACGTAAAGCCAGGCAGTGGTAATAATCTGAGAAACAGTGGGGGAATTTTGCACCCCAGCACCAGGTAGTGATTTCTACCTAATGATAATCTATTGGCCTAAGATCTGAAAATGGGCTCCTGGCTCCTTCAATGTGAGCTTAGGGCCATTCCCCCTTAATCTTAGCTACTTGAAGCCACTAAAAACCACTCGTATTTAGAACAGAATAAACTGCCTATTTTAAGCATTGCCTTGCTGTTTTGAGGCAAGAGATTTGGGAAGCCCAGTTTTGCTTTTGATCAAAAATAAAACTGAATTTCAGTAGCCTTGTGTTCAGAGTTTCATTGGATTAATTCAGATTCTGAGCTGTACAAAAACCTATTTTCCTTGGAGCCGTGACTCGGATTTGAACCTAAACATACCTCTTAGGGAGATTCTACACTTTTCAGGGTTTGTTTGTCTCACTTAAAGTTCAGAAAGTTCTTTGAATTCAGGGTCAGTTCGGGAGGGGAGGGAATGTATCAGAAGCAACTAGGCCAATCCAGTCCTGCTTTGCACCATTTTTTAAACCGATGTCCCTGCTTGGCTACTTCTCAGAATGATGGACCTATGGAAGGAGGATGGCCCCTCTCCCCTCATTACCTCCACCTGCCATCTGGGCACACTTGCAT